>NC_065537.1:25125358-25474108 GCF_932294415.1 Quercus robur
GAATTGTTCGGAACGTTGCCCTTGATGACAGACCGCACCTTCTGACCTCGACTTTGCTTAGCCGAGGAAGAATTCCTCCTCGGACCACTTTTTTGGACCATCATGATCAGTCCTCTCCTCTTTACTCACCAACACAGATTCTTATGACAGTATTTACCATCCTCGGACTGCTTAATGTCCTCAGACTAGGCCCTTGACCCAATATATACATAAATATATATTCCCAGGCCTATCACCCCTACAATAATAATAATAATAATAATTGTGGGGCCAAAGAATTTGACAACCCCGGCCTACTTTATACTAAACCCAAGGCCCACGCTGAGGAGGAAGAAATGGCCAAGGACGAACAAAGAAAGCCCAGATAGCCTAGAAACGTTGCCGAGGACAATCATGTTCTTGGCATTCTAGATCCCAAAAGGAAAGAACGGCACGCCGTCAAAGGCAGCCTCCCAGAGCGCCCCCAGAAAAAGGACAAGTATAGTAGGACACCCATGGGGGTATGGTGTAGGAGCAATTCAAAGAAAAACTGTCACCTTCGCATTAAATGCACCCAACTAACATTCTGGCCGCATTAATGAGGAAATGACCCCTGAACAGTGTGGTCTTGGTTGCCGCAACTCCCACAGCTTGAACTGGCTAGATCCCAATAACAGGGCAACTTTCCTAACCCTGAGCATGATCGAAGTGAAGAGAATGGAAGGTTCCGAGAGGGAAGTGCACACACCACGTAAACTAGCAAAAGTTATTCTCGTATAGGCAATCACGTGCTCCAAAGACGAAATAACAACCGGATCATGCAACTAGAAGAAGTTAGGAGTCATGTATCCCAGAGTTAGAACGATAAGCAGGTCATGTAGTGAGAGATAGATGATTTGAAGAGAAGGCTACGCCATGCACAAAGAAGGCGATCTCATTCTAGCCTTGACATACCCTCCGATGATGAAAGTGACGATGACTATAGGCAAAGATCGAGAACTCCCCCAAGTGAGACCTTTTCTCACGAAGAAGAGCACTACTGGAGGCGTAAGCGTAAAAGCCCATCTCCTAGGGGCTTGGGAAACGATGCCATGAGCAGGGCACTGGATCAACTCTCCAAGTCACCTTTCACGCACCACATTGAAGGGGCCACACTTCCTTGACGATTCCAGCAGCCAACCTTTGCCATTTACGACGACAAAATAGACCCCGTGGAGCACGTGAGTCAGTTCAACCAGAGGATGGCTATCCATTCTAAAAATGAGGCGTTGATGTGTAAGGTTTTCCCGTCTAGCTTGGGACTTTTGGCTAGGGGTGTCCACGGGTCGGGCCGGGTCGGTTTTGGGCCCAAACCGTACTCGATCCGGTTGAATTTGTTTTTTATATTTGGGACCCGTATTCGACCGAATATCGGGTCGGATCTGACATTTCGGGTAATCGGGTTGTCCGGGTTGGAGTCATCGGTTTCACGGGTCTGGGCCTCAGATTGAGCCGAACTTTTTGCCATTGTTAAAATCACAGAAAATTCACTTTTTTGGGCCTTTTTACTTAATTAATTTTGAAATTTTGAAATAGAACTTCCAGCATAACAAAGCTAGACCTATTGGGCCATCAGTCAGGACAAATCAAAAAGGCCCAAATAAGGCTTATTCATTTTATCACCTGTGATCAACACAACACACCAAAAAGTCTCTGTTATTTTTTAGTCACTTGTGATCTGAAACAAGAAGCACCTATCAATCCCAATACATAATCTTTCCCACATTAAGAACAAAAAATAAACACAATCAACTAATCTGTAATCTGTAAAACACCACAAAAGGCACCTAGGCAGTAAACTGCTCAACACCCATAAAACCTGCAAACCACAACAAATAATATTTCCAATTTTCCAACAATAAAATAAATCACAACAGAATACTATACTGCAATATTCCAACAGATATATATACTTAGTAACATAAAGGCAGTCACTGCAAGTTTTTTGGGCAGTAACCCATAAGGCAGAAAGCTTGCTAGTTATACAATGTTTCAAGCTATATAATTAATTACAACAATCAAATACCATAGGTATTTCCAAAAAATAGCTTTTCCAAAGCATTGAATGACTACTCTATAGTTTATAAGTCTATAACTAATAGAAAAGAAAACCTATGAACTAAGATTTCTTTTCTATAAGTATTGACAGTTGAGTATTGTTACAAGTTAGAAAAGCAATATGTCCAAAAAAGCTTCCAAAATATTCCCAAAATGCTGCCTTCTTTACAAAATAATTTACCATCCTCCTACAATAGACAAAAAAATATTCAACAAACAATACATTAGTACCAACCAACTAGTAAGGAAACCAAGTTTATAATAGTAAGGGGCTATAAAGGCAGAATCATACCAAGTCAGTGATTAATCATCAATGCTAATCAAGAGTCGTTTGCCTGAAGTGGAACCCTTGCTTGAGCTGGTATTTGCTGTTGGTTGTTGATTTAAAACTAGAAAAGAATAGGAAATAAACACAATAAACACAAATAAATTAAATTTTGCTTGAATACATGAAACATTCAATAAAATTAATACACTAAGTTTCAGAATTTAAGCATATTACCTAAGTCAAGTAACTCCTCCTCCAATGCCTCAACATCATCCCTTGACTGGCGATGAGAAATTGGAATAGTGGCTTGAAGCCAATTTTGTGAACATACAAGGTTTTGAACCATGAGAGGAGATAGTGCACTTCGAAATGGATCAACAATTCGACCTCCAGTGCTAAATGCTGACTTAGATGCAACAGTGGAAACCAGCACAGCCAGCACATCCTTAACTACTTTAGACAACACTTGGTACCTATTACAATTGTCCCTCCACCACTCCAATATCTCAAAATTTGCATCCTTTCTACCATCACAGTTTTCAGCCAAATACCTCTCAAGCTCATTACTACAACCTACAGATTGCTCAACTTGCAAAAAATGTTCATATCGAGAGTGAACCATCACATATGGATCACTAGCATTAGTTTCTAATTCTGTCCTCTCACTCCTACTTTGATCTTGCACATTTGGTGAATGAATAGAAGTGTAAAAATCATACAACTTAAACAAAAGGTCTTTCACCTTATCAACCATCACTTCTGCAACTGCATTCCCATAAATTTCAGAAAATGAAAACTTCAAAAACCTCAATTTTTTTCGTGGATCAAAGACCACAGCCACATACAAAAGAGGATTAATTTTCTCCCCTTCCCCCCAATACTTCTCAAACTTAGTTTGCATGTTTGTGGCTGTGCTTTTCAAGAGAGTGTTTTGGGATTTAACTAAATTGGAAATACTCTCCTGAATAACAAAGATCTCATCATAGAAGGCATTTGAAGTAACATACAATGAACCAGAAAATTTCTTTGTTGCATTATAAAACAGCCTTAAGAAAGTCACAAATGCCCTACAATTTTGGAAACCAGTCATACATAGAGACCCCAAACCACCACTATCTTCCTTGGTCCTAAAGTACGACAAATAACCATCATCTTCAAAATCCATTCGGAGGAACACTTTCTCAAATTTTTCAGTAGTTTCTAACATGATATAGGTCGAGTTCCACCTAGTAGGTACATCTAGACTGAGAAGACTCTTGGACTCCATACCTAACCTCTCCATAAAACTCCTAAAAGTTTGACTTCTATTGGGTGAGGACTTCACATACCTCACAGCTTCACGCACCTTAGCAACAGATGCATCTATCTCTTTTAAACCCTCCCCCACAATGAGATTTAGGATATGGGCACAACACCTCATGTGCATGTACTCATTTCCTAAAACTGCCCCATTCCAATCTTTAGTCACCCTTTGCAAAAATTTAATTGTTGTTAAATTTGAACTAGCATTATCCACCGTTAAGGTGAATATCCCATCAATACCCCACTCACGCAACGACATCTCAATCTTTTTACCTATATTCTCCCCCTTGTGGTCTTCAACTTGACAAAAATTTAGAATTCTCTTATGCAATTTCCAAGCATCATCAATAAAGTGACAAGTCAGACACATATAATTTAAATTTTGAATAGAAGTCCACGTGTCCGTAGTGAGACACACCCTACAACCCTTCAAGGATTTCCTTAGCTTCTCTCTCTCACTATTATAAATGCCAATCACATCCCTAGCCACAATTTGATGAGATGGGATATCCTTTAATCTAAGCTTAGGTTGTAAGGTACTTACAAATTTCTTAAACCCATACCCCTCGACATACCTAAAAGGCAACTCATCAATTATAACCATTTCAGCCAATGTCTTTCTAGAAGCCTCAACAGAAAAGGATGTTGACACAAGGTGGAATCCGTCTTCTCCATCCTTTTTGGGTACAAAAGCTAATGTTTTCTGCCCTCTAACTACATCCTCTCTATTAGGGTTCTTGGGACATATTGGCACATGAGCTAACAAATTACTAGTACCACAACTCTTACTATTAGCATTATAAGATTTTTGACAATAATTACAGATAGCCTTAGTTTTACTAGTATCACCCTCACCTATCTTTACTTTTTCAAAGTGACCCCAAACAACAGACTTTTTCCTACCACTACAACCACCACTAACAGGAGCTGTCATACTCACTTGGCATGGTGGAACTGGGGGCAACTCAGAAGCAGCAGCTGCTTCAGCTTGGGTAGCAGCAGAATCTTCAACTTGGGTGGGAATAGCACCATCATCTTCTATAGCAGCTGGTGTTTGGACAGAGGGTTCATTAGTGTTGGTTTCCATGACCTAAAAAAACAAAGATACATATTAGCAAACTAGAGTAACAAGTATAATTAATAGCTTTAATAATAATAATAATAATAATAAATAATAACCACACACACCAAAAAGGAAAACCAGTATCCTGGAACCACACATTTCAATAAACATAATCAAAAGAGATTATTAGAAAGAAAGATCACATATCTCTTCTTAGCAAGATCACAGATAACTCAATGAAGTAAATTAATTAGGGACATGCAAGATCACAGATCTCTTCTTAGCAGTGACAAATTGCATGATCATACTAATCACATCATAACAATCTTCTCATACAAAGCAAGGTAAATATTCTAAAACTTTAAAAACAAAGCAAGGTAAACTAAAACTTCCATAAGATGCTATAACCAAAATGTTAAATAAACCTTGTCTAATTTGGGCAGTACAGAACATACAAAGCTACAAACTAATAAAAGCAAAATCAAAAGCATCTGCAAGCCACATTAATGCAACTCTCATGAATTAAATTCAAAAGTTTCCCTTTCAACATTCTATTAATCACATCATAACAATCTTCTCATACAAAGCAAGATAAATGTTCTACAACTTTAAAAACAACTCACATGAATTACATTCAATAGTTCCCCTTTCAACATTCTATTTATCATTTAAATTACTCTGCCCCTTTTGTAAAAAGAAATATCAAACCACCACAATCAACTAATCACATCATAACAATCTTCTCATACAAAGCAAGGTAAATGTTCTAAAACTTAAAAAACAACTCTCATGAATTACATTCAATAGTTTCCCTTTCAACATTCTATTTATCATTTAAATTACTCTGCCCCTTTTGTAAAAAGAAATATCAAACAACCACCACAATCAACTAATCACATCATAACAATCTTCTCATACAAAGCAAGGTAAATGTTCTAAAACTTTAAAAACAACCCTCATGAATTACATTCAATAGTTTCCCTTTCAACATTCTATTTATCATTTAAATTACTCTGCCCCTTTTGTAAAAAGAAATATCAAACAACCACCACAATCACTACATTCTTTTTTTTTTTTTTACTAAATACAAAGGAAAGCAGAAACCATACCTTGAAGAAAACCGTGGGTGTATGGGTTTCAAACTTGAGGGCAGATAATGATACTTGGATTCAGCTTTCAATCCTGAATAAAATTAAAACATGATCAAAATTGATTAAAGAAAAGAACAAAGAACAGAAGTAAATTAGTTAGGATCTCTAAATTTTAAATACAAAGGAAAGCAAAAACTACCTTGAAGAAAACCGTCGGTGTATGGGTTTCAAACTTTAGAGCAGATAATGATACTTGGAGATTGGAGTCAGCTTTCAATCCTGTATAAAACTAAAACAAGATCAAAATTGATTTAAGAAAAGAACAAAGGACAAAAGTAAAATAGTTAGGGTTTCTAAGTTATTTTTAGTTAGGGTTTCATAGTATGAACAAAGAACAAAAGTAAAATAGTTAGGGTTTCTAAGTTATTTTTAGTTAGGGTTTCATAGTATGAATCTGATTTTAACATTTGATTATTTGATTTTAACATAGGGTTTCATAGGATTATTTGATTTTAACATTTGATTTCCATCACAAATGAAACCAACGAGACTAACAAAAAAGAAAGATGAGAAACAAAGAAAAATTACCTTACTGACTTCGTGAAGAGTACACGGGGTGAGGACTCCGGCGGTAGCTATGGAGAGAGGAGTGGACAGCGGCGGTGGCGCTAGGCGTTGGAGGCGGAGAGGGGACTGGGTAACAGCATTGGAGGCGGCTAGGGTTTGTTCTTTAGAATTTGGATTTGGAGAAGCAGTAGTTTGGATTTGGGGAAACGGTTTAGACTTTATAAAGTGTGAGATTGTGAGAGTTTGAGAGAGCAGGTAAAGAACTGAGAGTGTGAGACTGAAGAAGTGAAGACTGAAGAGGTGAGGAAGAGTGAAAAGGGAAGGAGAAGGCGTGAATGGGAAGCCATGTCCATGACCTGACCTCTGGCTCTGAAGTGAAAACTGAAGAAGAGTGAAGACTGAAGAGTAGTGGCTTGAATCCATTTGAGTCTTTGAGATATTAGATCTTTCCCCTTTATTTCTCACCGTTAGATTGGCTTTCCATCTTGTATTCTAACTGTTGATTAAAAATGGGTTATTGTGCCACTGTGGTGACCGGTCATTTCATGCCCAGTTGAGTCAGTTTTACTCTCATCAACACCCTTCATTTTAAATTTTAATTTGAGATGAACAGCTGATATTTATGTTGGGAACGTGTGAGGGAAATCTGGGGCTGGCATTGCTGATTTGCTGGGATGGGCTGTCTGGCCACATGTCAAATCTACTTTTTTTATTATTATTATAAATAATTCGGTCGGTTCGGATTTTCCGAGTGAAATATTTTGAAACCCGGGTCCAATCCGAACTATTCGGATTTTTTAAATGCCAATCCGTGACCGACCGTGGAGTGGATTCGGAGCCGCCCGTGGACCTTCGGTTCGGGTGGTTTCGAGCGAGCGGGTCAGTTGATGCGGGTCCTTGGACACCCCTACCAATGGCGATGAGGTGGTTCAATGGCTTAAAGACGAATTCCATAGATCCTTATAGGCAGCTAACCCAAGCTTTTGGCTCCCGTTTCATCATAAACAGCAGAGCTCCTCGGCCCTTGAGCGCTTTATTGTCATTATCCATGCATGATGGAGAAACTCTAAAGGTCTACTCGGACAAATATTGGGAGATGTATAATGAAATGGACGACAATTTTGACGATGTCGCCATCAGCACCTTCAAAAACAGTCTCCCAGCCGAGCACGGCTTGAGGAAGTCTCTGGCTGGCAAGTCGGCCACCAATGTGCACCAACTGATGGATCGGATCGACAAGTATAAACGAGTAGAGGAAGACTAGCTGCAAGGTAAGGGAAAAGAGAAGGTTATCCCTCAGGAGAGGAGGGATTTCAGGTCGGACCGATATAACAGCAGCCGCCCGAGGAGAGATTTCGTAGGGCAATCCGAAGCAACCAACATAACACAGACTGTCAATATTGTATTCCGAGAACTAGTACATCGGGTGTTGGAGAAAATCAAGAACGAGCCCTACTTCAAGGGGCCGAATAAGATGGCGGGAGAGTCCACGAGGCGCAATCAAAACCTTTATTGCCAATACCACTAGGACTACAGGCATACCACGAAGAACTGCAAGAACCTTTGGAACTATCTAGACCAGCTAGTCCGAGAAGGAAATCTGAAACACCTTCTGCATCATCCCAGTAGTCACCAAGGCCAGACCCATCAGGAACCCTAGAGAGATACTACCTTACGGCCACCCGTAGGGACGATCAATGTAATCCTGGCCACGCTAGGAAGAATAGGCACGCACCCTTCACGAATGTTATCTGTGGCTCGGTGGCCTGCCGAGGAAACCCAGCCAAAATCGAAGAGGGCTAGAATGAACTTTCATCCAATATTGAGTTTTTTAGAAGAAGACAAGATTGGAACCATCCAACTCCACGACGATGCGCTGTTGATCACTCTCAGAATCGGGGACTACAATGTGAAAAGAGTGATGGTGGATGGTGGCAGTGGGGCCAAGGTTATGTACTCCGACCTCTACAAGGGGCTGGGGTTAAAACTAGAAGATTTGATGCCCTACAACTCTCCTCTGATGAGCTTCGACGGGAAGCTTGTCATTCCAAAGGGCATGATTAGGCTACCCATCCAGACCGACCCAGAGATAGTGGAGGTGAACTTTATCGTGGTAGACACTTACTCTCCCTACACAGTTATCGTTGGTAGGCCCTGGCTCCATACCTTAGGGGCTGTTGCTTTCTCATTGCATCAGAAGGTGAAATTCTCGTCAGGGGACCAAATTCTCTAAATCTGTGGTTGCCAGTCCACGGTAAGGCAGTGTGTGGTGGCTACCATCTCACATCGGTTCGATGCAGAGCACTCGGCCTTTGCTAAAAAGAATTTATAGCAATCAAGGCCCCAGTTTCGCCTCTTGATACAGCTACCGAGGAGGCGAAATGCGAAGATCTAAAGAAGATGGTTATTGGTGGTGACCCGAAGAAGTTCTTTTAGGTAGGGGCTCAGCTGCCTCTTTAGGAGAAGGAGGAGTTAATTGAGTTTCTCAATAGGAATATTGACGCATTTGCATGGGATGCCTGCGATGCTCTCGGGATTGATCCAGCCTTCATCTGTCACCATCTCAATGTCAACCCGTCCATCACTCCCAAGAAGCAGCCGCCCCGTCGCCCATCAAGAGAGCACACCGATGCGATTAGGGACGAAGTGGCAAAGCTTAAGCGTGCAGGGGCTATCAAAGAGGTTTTTTACCCCGAATGGTTGGTCAACACCGTGGTGGTCAAAAAGAAAAGTGGGAAATGGCGGGTCTGTGTGGACTTCACGGACCTAAATAAAGCATGCCTAAAAGACTCGTTCCCTATGCCTCGGATAGACCAGCTAGTGGATGCAACAGCAGGCCATCCTCGAATGAGCTTCTTAGATGCCTTTCAAGGCTATCATTAAATGCCAATAGCCCTAGAGGATCAGGAGAAGACAGCCTTCATGACACCAACTGGGAACTATCACTACAAGGTGATGTCGTTCAGTTTGAAGAATGCAGGGTCCACTTATCAAAGGATGATGACAAGAATGTTCGAGTCGCAGTTGGTCAAGAGCATCGAAATCTATGTCGATGATATGGTGGTGAAGAGTAAAGTGGTGTCCGAACATCTAGGAAACCTCGGCAGCACCTTTGGTGTCTTAAGGAAGCATAAGCTGCACCTAAGCGCTTCCAAATGCTCATTTGGCGTGGGATCAAGCAAGTTTTTGGGCTACATGGTTACTCATAGGGGAATTGAGGTTAACCCTAACCAGATCAAGGCTATAAATGATCTAAAACCACCACAAAATGCCAAGGAGGTCCAAAGGCTTACTAGAATGATTGCAGCTCTGAATCGATTCATTTCCAGGTTGGCGGATAGATGCAGACCATTCTATCTCTTGATCAACAAGTGGAAAGGATTTGAGTGGTCCGAGGACTATATTGTGGCCTTCCAACAACTCAAGGAATACCTATCCCGACCACCCGTCATGTCCAGTCTTGAAGCCGATGAAGTCCTATATGCATACATTGTTGTGGCCCCCCATGCCGTGAGCTTAATGCTAATACGGGACGACAATGGCCTTCAAAAGCCAGTCTATTACGTGAGTAAGTCGCTACATGAAGTTGAGATCAGATACTTACCCCTAGAGAAAGCCATATTGGTCGTGGTCCACGCTACGCGAAAGCTTCCCCATTATTTCCAAGCCCACACAGTAGTTGTTCTAACCCAACTTCCCTTGAAGTCCGTACTTCGAACCGCTGATTACACTGGAAGGATCCCCATATGGAGTACAATCCTGGGAGCTTTTGACATCAAGTACATGCCTCGGACCGCTATAAAGGGCCAGGTCCTAGCTGACTTGGTGGCCGAATTTGCTGAACCACTAATAGAAACAGTAGCAGAGGAGCGCAACATGGATGGGAAATCGGTTGGGGTAATCTCTACACCAGGACCCCCATGTTGGAAGGTGTACGTTAATGGCATAGCAAATCAAAGGGGGTCCGGAGTGGGGCTAGTCCTAATATCCTTTGAGAAGGCTATCATAGAGAAATCCCTGAGACTGGGGTTCTCGGCCACGAATAACGAAGCCGAGTATGAGGCCTTGTTGCAAGGAATGGCCATGGTGCAAAAAATGGGAAAAGCAGTGGAGATGTTCTTGGACTCGAGACTAGTAGTGGGCCAGGTAAAGGGAGAGTTAGAAGCCAGAGACGCAAGGATGTAAGAGTACTTAAGCCAGGTCAAATGCTTGCTGTCAGACTTTGATCTTTTCTGCCTGTCACATGTCTCCAGAAGTGGAAACACTCATGCAGATTCATTGGCCATGCTTGCTACCTCCTCGGCAGGGGGTCTGCCTCAAATTATTCTTGTCGAGCATCTGGATAAAGCAAATGAAGTAGCAAAAGGCATGGTCCATATCCATGAGGTTAGAATGGGTCTTAGCTAGATAGACCCTATAGTGAGGTTCCTCAAAGATGATGTCCTGCCTGAGGAGAAATTAGAGACTGAAAAAATACGAAGAAACGCCCCTCGATTCTAGTTGTCCGAGGATCACAAATTGTATAAGCGCTCCTATTTTGGGCCATATTTATTATGTATTCACCCAGAAGCATTAGAGTTATTGCTTGAAGGGCTGCACAAAGGGATTTGTGGGAGTCACACAGGAGGAAGATCTCTGTCGCACCGAGCTATTACCCAGGGATATTGGTGGCCGGGGATGCAGAAGGAAGCCCTGGAATATGTTAAGAAGTGTGACCAGAGCCAAAGGTTCGCCCTAAATATTCATCAGCCAGGAGGGGTCCTCAACCCTTTGTCCAGTCCATGGCCATTCGCCCAGTGGGGCCTGGATATTGTAGGCCCTTTCCCAATGGCGGCAGGAAATAAGAGATATCTGTTGGTCGGCACAGATTACTTCACCAAATGGGTTGAAACTGAGCCATTGACAAACATCAGAGATGTGGATGCTAAGAAATTCAGCTGGAGAAACATTGTTACACGATTCGGGGTCCCTCGTACCCTCATTTCAAATAATGGACTCCAATTTGACAGCAAGGCCTTCAGAAGATACTGCTGCGAGCTGGGGATCACTAACAGGTACTCAACCCCAGCTTATCCTCAAGGAAATGGGTAGGCTGAGGCTGTCAACAAGATCATAGTCAGTGGGCTTAAGAAGAGACTGGATGACGCCAAGGGAAGATGGGTAGAAGAGTTGCCACACGTCTTATGAACTTATCGGACTACACCACGGCGGTCAACAGGAGAGACACCTTTTACCATGACCTATGGGGCCGAGGCTGTTATCTTTTTAAAGGCAAACTTCCCAACGCTGAGGAAGAATTCCTTCACGCCAAACAATAATGATGAACTATTGGGGATGAACCTAGACCTGATCAACGAACGAAGAGAAAAGGCAATGATCCAGTTGGCCTATTACCACTAGAAGCTCAAGCAGGGATATGATGCCAATGTGAAGCTTAGACCGTTAGCACCAGGGGACTTAATGCTGAGGAAAGTTGTGGGTGCTGCCAAGAACCCATCCTGGGGAAAGCTTGGACCCAATTGGGAAGGACCATACCGAATTACTTTAGTAGCAGGAATAGGCGCATACTACTTAGAAGACTTAGATGAAAAAGTTGCACCTCGTTCATGGAATGTAAATAACCTGAGAATGTATTATTATTGAAAAAAGCATTTCTCTAATTCAAATTTTCAGTCCATTATGGTTATATGTCTTGTATTTTTGGCAACCGTCTAAGTACTAGACAGAACCAAAGTCTTGCATGGTCCTCAGACTCAAACCTGTGGGGAAACTAGCTACTTCAAGAAAATCTAAGTTGCGAATATAGCTTAAGTATACACTCGGTACCTCAAGTCATCTACTCAGTCCCCACCCCCTAAAAATATGAGTAAACGCAAACTAAATGCCCCCTTAATGCCGATGAGTTAGAATTTAAATATCTAATTTCAAACATGATATGTACATAGCCATTTTCACCCATTAGGATAACCAATTCATGAGACACAAGGTTCACAGTAATAACAATAGCAGTAATGACAATAAACACATAATGTAAAAAAAAAAAGGGAGAAAGGAATTTCATACATTTAGTCTAAAAATTTAATTACAATGATCCAATATCCTTAAAACAAATAGAAGAAAAAAAAAAAAAAAAACTAAAACTAAATTAGAACTAATACAAAAGTTAGTTGGGTCGCTTACTTCTTCAACTTTATCTTGACCCCTTCCTTGGGAAGCTGAGTAGGAGTGACCTCAGGACCCTTGGAGACATCACCTGGGGGAACGGTCTGAAGGGGCTGAACCAAGAGAGCCGGCTCCTCGGCATGAGGGGCTTGAGCACCGGTTGTAAACTCAGCAGCCTCTTGGGGCGCTTCAGGATTCAAACTTCCATGTGTTTCTGTCGC
The DNA here is from genome assembly GCF_932294415.1 of Quercus robur. Taxonomy (NCBI): domain Eukaryota; kingdom Viridiplantae; phylum Streptophyta; class Magnoliopsida; order Fagales; family Fagaceae; genus Quercus; species Quercus robur. The sequence continues at coordinate 25,138,109 of NC_065537.1, forward strand.
CCCAGGAAGCTCACCCTCCTCGGCTGGCTCATTAGGAGTGGTTATGGCCAGAGCAGCCTTAGGTCGAGTAATCTCAACCTCCTCTGGAACACTCTTAGCCTCGGAGCTGACAGGGGCAGTCTCCCGGATGGCCGGAGGGTAGTATACATTCTCCACCTTCCACAGATCGGATGAAGCCTCAACCCCAGCTTGTTTGAGGGCTTCATTCCAAACCTGGGAGCAGTAGAGCCTGCATACCTCAGGGACTTGAGCCTTGAGAGTGGCCTGGGTCTTAGTCACTCCTAAGTCATAAGCCTCCTCCTTGACTTTCTCCTTGGAGCTCTCGGCCTCCGTCCTGGCGAATTCCGCCTCTGTCTTAGCCCTCAAGGCTTCATCCCTGGCCCACTCCGCGACGCTCTTGGCCCCCTCTGCCTCGGATAGTTTCTTCTTTAAATCATTGATCTGCTCCTTGGCAATCTTTAACTGATCCTCAGCTTCGCGTAAGCGCCTCGTTTGGTCTTCGGCCTGTCTCTGAGCGCTAGCCAGGCCTGATTCGACGCTGTCCCTGGCCCTTGTCATCTCCTTCAGCTCCTCCCTTGCTTTCAAGAGATCGGCCTTGGAGTTTTTGAGGGTCCGTGTAGAGTCCAAGTGCTTGTCACGCTCGAGCTCCAGGGACTTGCTCTGCTCCTTAGTGTCCTCTTTTAGCCTGTAGGTGGCCTGGACAGCCTGCTAATTAAAACAAGCACACGGTAAGTTGAAAACCAAGGAACAAAGATCACTGGAGTCATAGGCGTTGGAAGCCTTACAATGCCCAAGTATCTCTTAATGTTGAGGAAGACCTCCTGCCTCCTCAGATTCCCCAACTCAGCCATATCGGTGGGGAGCAGCAGAGACCTCTCCAATGCGTCGGCCACGTAAGTGCCTTCACCCCCTTGGAAGGCCCTAAGGGAGGCGTTGTCCATCAATGGCTCCTCGTGGAGCATTGGGGCAGGAAGCCAGGCCTTGGGCGCGGATTGGGCGGCGACCTCTTTTTCTTGGCCATGGTGCCCAATTTTTAATTGTTTTGAAGCTCGTTGGGCTTCATCTTCCTCCCGAGAGGGGCGAGATTTTCCCCCATCCATGGGCTCCTTGCCTTTGGCAGCCTTTTTCCTTTTTGGGTCGGTGGGCTCAGGCTGAGGAGGCAGAATCAATTGGGGGGGAGGAGGAAGTCTAGATCGTGGGGATGATGGCTGTAATGGGGTGGAGGATGACCTGGTTTGGGCAGGCTGAGGCTGGGGTGGAGGAGGAGGAAGCTTAGATTGTGACTTCCCCGGCGTGTCCTTCCCCGGTTGGCCCTCAATCAGGTCGAACAGGCTGGTTGAAGGTTTTCTCTTAAAGCCCATTTCAGCCTAAGAAGATGTCTCTATTGATAGAAGATCCGCTTCAGCCAAATCAGGGTCGCCCAAGTCACCAGAGGATCCTCGGATAGACTGACTTGGTCAAATACACCAAATTCTTCCTCGGACGGACCCAAATCACCCTCGGCCTCCGCTGCTTGGTGGGATGAAGAAGGGCCTACCAACGGGATGCCTTTCGGGACGGGAGAGCCTTTAGGAAGCACAAACCCGTGCTCTGCTACGGTGATTTGTTGAAGCCAAGGATTGTTAGCTTTGATCACGTGCTTCGGAGCGGGGAACGATTTTTGAATGGGATTGTACCCTAGGATTTTGTGAGCGGCCCTGACTTGGTTGTCAGCTTCATTTACAAAAACCGCCGCTTTGAGAATAGTTTCTAAATCTCCCCGGTTGACCAGGTGAAAGTGCCGTTCAAAGGCGTGTGGATCTGCAAAAAGGAAACATGTTCATGTTAGTAACCGAACAGTGCAAATTATGATGGCGCAAAAGATTAGTCCTCTCCTACTCTCGATACCCCACCTGGTTCCCCCTCCTCTGTTGGGCAATGAAGGTCGTCGTGCCATTCCCCATACACAATGAGAAAGTCCTTGTTTAACCCTTTGCTGGTCTTGGGGAGGCACTAGATAAGCCGAACCTTATCGTCCCTCGACTTCATATAGTAGGATTTATCCTTCAGGTGTTGGAGGTTGTAGCACCAGTTTACATCATGATGGGTTAACCTTAGCCCCATTTTCTCGTTTAAAGCATCCACACAACCCAGGAACCTAAACACGTTGGCAGCGCACTGGGTGGGAGCTAATCGGAAATGCCTAAGGTAATCCCTCATCACTGGCCCCATAGGGATTCTCACACCACCTTCTATAAAGGCGATTAGGGGAATCACTACTTCACCCTCTTGCCTCCTAAAATGCCACTCCCCTTCTTCATAGTACCTCAAACCTACATTAGGGGGTATCCTATAATCGGCGATGAATTTTTCCATCGCTTCTTCGGCCTCAACCAACTTTTTTAATTTATCCATCCCTAGAAACGGCTAAAAAGACTCAGGGAAGGACGAAAGAAAGAGAGAAAACGCGAGTTAGAGAGAGAAGAAAACTTACAAAAATGAGGAAAAACTCCTCGGACAGGCTTTTTATGCTGGAAAGAGACTTGAGTTTGGCTAGAGGTTTGACTGAACTCAGAATATGTGCGCAAGAACGCTTGAGTGCAAATGTAAAGAGACAAATCAGTCCAAATTGATATTTATACCTCCCATTAAAAGTAACTGTGCGGGTTTTCCCGTCCATAAAGTTAAGGAAATACCCACCGTTAGATCACCATCGCACCGTTGAACGTGGGGAGCATAGAGTTGCCAGAATTTAATGAAGACGCGCTCCGTATACCAAGGCGCCAAGAATGTGCCTTAGACAAGTGAAGAGGCTCTGGCACTGATGGAAGACAGGACTTGACAAGCCATGATAAAGGCCCGAGGACACCAAAATCCTCCTCTCCGTCCGAGGAGCCGGACAGCAGGATTTTGAGGGGTTATTGTGGGGCCAAAAAATTTGACAACCTCGGCCCACTTTATACTAAGCCCAAGGCCTACGCCGAGGAGGAAGAAATGGCCGAGGATGTACAAAAAAAGCCTAGATAGCCTAGAAACATTGCTAAGGACAATCCTGTTCTCGGCATTCCAGATCCCAGAAGGAAAAAATGGCACGTCGTCAAAGGCAACCTCCCAGAGCGCCCCCAGAAAAATGACAAGTACAGTAGGACACCCATGGGGGTATGGTGTAGGAGCAATTCAAGAAGAAACTGTCACCTTCGCATTAAATGCACCCAACTAACGTTCTGGCCGCATTAATGAGGAAATGACCCCTGAACAGTGCGGTCTTGGTTGCCGCAAATCACAAAGGGTTTGGGAAGGTGACTGATGGGACGAGCACTAGAGTAATGACATGCATGATAAACAAATGGAGGGCCAAGATCAATTGGAAGGGGATATATAATGTGAAAGATCCTCCAAGAATGGGGATCGGGAAAGAGGTGGAAAAAAAGAAAGGAGAAGACGATAGCAATTTGCATGATCTTGGAAACCTTTGTAACCTAGCATTGAAGAAAGAAGAAGAACACTAAGTTCCTCGGACGAAGTGCCCGTGGACAGAATTTCATACTTTAGTCTATATCCTTGTTATTCAATCTATACATAACCGTGTCTATTTGTTGTAATCCTGACTAAGACCTAGTTCTTAAACCCATTCTCTATAAAATTATTGTATTAGGCTAGTTGGGCTTGGGTCTATTCATCCAATAGAAGAAGTGCTCGAACACAGTCCCTACAATAATAATAATAATAATAATAATAATTATTATTATTATTATTATTCTTCCAAATAAAAATAGTTTCTTATATAAAATTTATAAAAATAATCATATAAATTCCTTTAATATAAACGACTAATGCACAACTATAAGTAATCAATATATATATATTTACTCTATAGACTAATTTAATGAACAATTACTTTGATATAAATGCAAATTTTGTTTAGATGAAAGCTGTACGTGCAAGTTAAATTATCAAGCTTGTAAAGAAAGTAAGCTATGGATCTAACAATACATTTAAGTGCAAAATCTCATTAACAATAAAAATTGGAACTTTAACGTCTAAAGAATGTAAAGGCAAAACAAGGAAAGTAAAGAAGGCATGTGACGTACGTGGAAAACCCTTAGGAAGGGATGAAAAACCACGGTGAGTGAAGGACAAAATATCCTTCACTCTTTGAAGTTTTCTATTATGTGAAAATTTAAGGTTTTACACAATGTGATGTTCTTCCCAAAGAAAACCTTATTTTTCCCGCACTTTCCTATATAGACTTCTATCTTTCTCTCTATCTTTCTTGCCTTTTGCCTTAATCGCTCAGCAATATGTTCCTCTTATAGTACAAGGAATGTTGTTAGGTACACAAAAAACAAGTGTCAAGCCCTCATTCCCCCATTCAAACCCTAATATTGTTACTGTACTATACTATGACTGAAGGAGAGAGAAGACCCGTCGATGTCAGGGTAGTGGGATGAAGGGTGGCTTTGCTACATCGTGGGAGACAAGTCATAGACAAGGAAAGGGGCATCAGGGAGGTTAGGAGTGATACACGTGTCCTCAGCAGTAGTCTAGCACAAGCTCAGCCAATGAAGGGTGTTCTATAGCTTTTGACCATAGAGGGTCACTATCTCCCTTTTACACTAGTGCTGGGTGTCTATACTAGGCACATATTCCACTCTTCCCCAAGATAATCACACCATTGACATGAGCCAAAGGTACTCCCCCTTAGCCAACGTTCTTCTCCCTTTCCTCACAGTTGGTCCACGTGTAGGGTTTGGATTCAGCCATATCAGCACTCATGTTTGCCTTGGCTGTTGTAATGTACATTGGCCCCCTGATTGTTAATGGCATTAATGACCAAGGCCATTGACAGTCACATCTTTTCAGACTTCAATGCTCTTTGAAATCATGCCTTGTGACGCTCAAAGTTGGACACATGGCATATGCGAGTGCTTCTAGCCATTTTGGCGTCTCTTCATTTCCCGCACTTGGTAGACAGACATTAAGCTTCATAAATGTCGCGTCTTTTCACTTGGCCTTGGTTGTTGATTTAAAAAGGAAAGCAATCTTCCTTACTTTTCATTCCTTTTGTATTTACACCTCTTTTCTCCTTACACAGAAAACCCCCATTCTTAGAAAAATGTCCTATCCTTCTTCCACAGGTTCCAACTCTCCAAATAATGACTCAGATTTGTCGAGCATTGGCAATGCTCCCCCAATGGCTCTGAACCCTATTCCTCCTCTTCCTCATTTTCCCATATTTTCTTCCCCCCCCCCCCCCCCTCCCCCCTTCTCACATTTTCCTTCTTGAGGTTGGGGAAGCCCAACCTTGGGAGGAGGGTGACGAAGAAGAAGAAGAAGATTATGAATCTAAAGACCTTAAAGCATAGGTCGAGGAGGATGTTGAAGACCAATCCTACCACGCCTTCATGGGAGAGCTCCCAAGGCGAAGAGAAGGTGCAGAGGTTCTCAGACTAGTTCTGACTCAAGCACAGAGGCCTCGAACTCCTCGAGTGGCTTTAGCTTTGAAACAAATGAGTTAGATTCTTCAAAAGCTTCGGATTCTGGAGTGGAGGAGTGGGACCTTGGCCCAAACCTCCCATAAGAGGGTTTTAATGAAGACACCGACACTTATGGGCATCCTTCTCCCCTAAGTTGCCCGCCTTTAAACCTGTAATCTTTTAGTTTTTGTTTTTATGTTTATGTAAATAGGCCATACTATAGGCCTTAAGTTTGTAGGTTGTTTTATGATTTTTTTATTTTTTATTTTTATTTTTTTTAAGTGTAAAGAAAAGGGGTGATAGGCCACGACGGCCAAATTGAATGTAATCTTTTATTTATTTATTTATTTTTAATTTATATATATATAAAGAGATTTTGTTTTGATGTTCTAAGTAAAAGTTATTTGTATGTTTATTCTTATATTTCTCTTTTTAAAAAAAGTTAAAAAAAGAAAAACTGATTTGCAAATAGGGACCCCTTGCATAAAAAAAAAAAAACAACAAACAAGCACATCAGTTAATCAAAAGATAAGGTAAAAAGTGCAAAAGGAACTTGATTGTGATGGGTCACGCCTTTTCACGATTCCCTTAATGGCGATTTTTCGAAAATTGACTTAATATTCTGCTGTCATTTGGCATTTCCCCCTACCAACACATGTCAAAATTTTTGAAAATGTGGCTCACTTTCGAAAGACCCCTTTTAGAGGGAAAAATTTGCCTATAGTACATAAGGAGGGAAAACTGCTTCCTTCTTTCCATCATCCTCATTTTTTTTATCTCTCATTTTTTGAACCTAAATCTTAGAGTCACCACAGAAAAATCTCATAGGTGTCAAACATACTTTGAGATCTAGTTCTTCAAAAATCATGGAGCCCTCAACCCCTAAAATTAATAAACCATTGCTAGGGGGAGAAGAGAATCCTTCCATAGAGGAGCAATGGATCATTCCATCCTTCTTTGGAGATAATCTATTTGACGAAAGTTTTGACTGGGAATCTCTTCCTTGTTCTGCAAAACCTCCTTACATGGCATGTGGGTAGCTTGATGATTTTTTGACCATGGACCTAAATTTGAAGCATGTCCCTTGACTTGGCACTTATAGAGGAGATTTTGCTCCCACCACTAATGTGGTTTTCAAATCTCATACATTAGTTTCTAAAGGCTGGAGGAGTTGGTGTCAAAGAGTACTGACACATCCTCCCTTCATGGATATTCTGCAGAAAGTGCAACTAGTGCACACTGTGTTGGTGTTCTCCGGGCTAGATATCAGCAAAGACAGTGAAAACCTCATTTCCCTCTTATACCGCTAGAATTCTACTACCCACACTTTCTTCACAGGGTGTCAAGAAGATATGTTTTTGAGATATTAAGACTTCCCCTGTTTGGTGATGGAGACATGGCTAACATTTCTATGTCTTCTTATGAGGCCAAAGTTGTGAACTTTCTTAAGGATGCAGTGAAGAAAAATTTGAAGAAACCAATTCTAAAGGCTACAAGAAAGGGGAAAGCCCCCAGTGAGGAAGTGTTGGAAGACACTAGTGTTGGTGGTGATAAAGGCTTCAAGGCCAACTTTTAGGGGTGGATAAGATACTTCTGGAGAGAGTATGCTGATGGCGTAGATGAGGAAGCAGACACAGATTCTTTGAAAGAAGGTACAAACTTCGTTGTGGGAGAATGTAATTCTAACCCTTACAAAATTTGATATAAATGCAAATTTTGTTTAGATGAAAGCTTAAATAAAAAAAATCTCAAAAAATGCGTTCTTTCATATGAGATCTCTACTTTTATATATGCTAGCATCTAACCGGCACATTGTGTGGGTATCTTTTAATTAATTGATTATAAATAAATAGAATATTTTAATTGAAAAATGCTCCACCTGTAAAGCATATTCTCTATTTAAAACTAATTATTTAGATGTTTATTTATTATTATTTTTTAAATGTCAACATATTACTTCTTTATAAAAGGCTTAAACACAACTATCCTAAATGTAGATAATAATTTAATTTTCATTTGTCACATGAAGATATATGCAATGTTTAGAAGTTAATAGTTTTTATGGTTCATGTTTCACAAAATGTCATTAATTTAGAGTGTAAAAAGCTTTTAAAAAAATATTAGAATGAAAAAAAGGTTGTGAACGGACAAAATCAAACTTCAAACAAATTTTTTTTTTCCAAACAGACATCTTCTTGTTACTCCAAAGAAGCCGAGCTGTACCGAGATTTTTAAACCGTTAATGTAGGTCTTTAAAGCGCTAGTATAGACCCGATTGAGCTATGCTAGTGGTTTCTATTCCGGCAGTTTTTAGCGCTGGCCAAGAAGTGACATAATAGACCCGATCGGACTTTGATGGAGAAAAATGCCTTTACACCCTTGGACTTTGAGGCAGTGACAATAAAGAGCCTGTTTGGCCAAGGTTTTTTCATCACTCAATTTCCATCACTCATAACTCATAACTCATCACTCAATTTCCATCACTCATAACTCATAACTCATCACTCATCACTCATCACTCAATTTTTCACACTCGTTTGGTATCATCACCCAATTTCTATCACTCAATATTTTTCACACTATTTGTGGGCCCCATACCTGTCAGCCGATGCAGCTTTTTCTTTTTTTTTTTTTTTTTTTTTTTCAAAAAAAAAACCCAGAACTAAAGACCGAACAAGTGAAAAAAAAAAATAAAGTCAAAAGATGGTCAAAAGTTGCGGTTGTGGGTCCCCTATGTGTGTTTAATTACAATATTGCCATTGAGTTATGAGTCATGGAAACTGAAAACAACCAAACAACCTTTTTGCTATGGGTCCCACCATTTTTGAGTTATGAGTTATGAAAACTGAGAATTGAGTTATCAAAATATTGAATCCAAATAGGCTCTAATATCCCCTGAACATTTATTTTAGCTAATTTAATACCTCAACTTTATAAATCTGCCAAATGCTTCTATTGGTCTGCTCATGTGTGAGTGTCATGTGGACAACAAAATTCCCAAATTCGAATGAGAGAGAGAGAGAGAGAGAGAGAGAGAGGCCCAATTTTGTTTTCAGGAACCGATCGACAAAATCAGCAGTTCTCAAACTCACGACCACAACACCTCTATCACCACCCAATTTGCAGATTGTGTTGCCCCAGGCCCTTGTTACAACAGCTTTAAACTAGCATCACAAAAACCACAACCACGACAACACCAAATTAAAATGCAAAATTACAGAAAATTCATTACTCAAACTCATGGAATGAAAAGCATAACAAGCGAGTAAATTATAAAATGAAACTAACAAACATTACACAAACTTGTTGGTGGCAGTCATAGTTATGAATTTTTAACAAATTTTAAAACAAAAACCCACATCCCATTAATTATCTTGGTTGAAGTATAAACTTGGTTACAGGTGAAATTTAGCAAATGAGTGGGAAACCGATGTGAAACTCTTGTCTTCCTCGTCTGTTTCTTTCAATTAGTGGTGGCTGTCAAAGGCCCAAATCAATTGTCGAAGACTAGGGAATAGGGACCACGAACGGCACAGTCAGACACTTTAAAGCCCAAATAGTATTAATTTGGCAAATGTGTAATCTTCACGTATTAAATTGGCTAAAATAAAAGTTTAGGTGGTGTTATTACCACTACCTCGAAGTTTAGGGAGTTTCAAGACATTTTCCCCCACCATTTATAAAAGAATGGCAAATTATTTCCACAAATACAAGGACTTCGTTTTCCCCTTACTATGGGCTCCCTGATTAAATTCTTGCACAATGTGTTTTGTGGGTTCTCAGCTCAAATTGAATCAAGGTGTGAGAACGGTATGATTGAAGAAATGAAGGTATAAATTATATAGAAAATGATGTAAATACATCTTTTTACTAACAGTTTAAAGATACTAATAATTTTCTATTTCTTTTAATTTATAAGATATCTCTGGTGAAGATTATGTATCAAGAGGTTCACCTCTCTAATTTTCAGTTTGAACATTGTTGGATCTTGTTGAAGGACAAACCAAAGTGGATGAAATATAAACCTAACAGAAAAACCAAAAAAATGGTTACCTCAGACACTGGATTCAATAAATCAAGCTGAGGGGGATGATGTCTCGCATGCTAACACTGTAGACTTGGAGAGATTGATATGTAGGAAAGCCGGAAAGGCCAAAAGAAAGATGAAAGAAGATTTTGTGAAATTTATGAAAAAGAAAATGAAAGTTCTTGGTGTCACTTGATATAAGAAGAGAGTCAATTCATGTAACATTTTGAGATCTGTCAGTTGGCAAGCTATTTTGCTCACTTTGTTAAACAATTGTAAGCACATTATATTAATTATTATATAAAAAACAATATCCTCATGTTCTAAGTCTAACTATCTAGGATGACATGGTAATGCACATTAATTAACACACTGGATAAGATATGAGATGTTGACATAAAGATAAAGGCTCCCGTTAGTCCAGCTTAATGCTGTAGTCATGTTAACACATCATAAGTCTCACTACAAAAGTAAAATTTTACTTGTAAGCACTGTGCTGGGTTGAATCTCAAAAAATATGACCATAAATTTCTTTCCAGATACATCTTATGTGATAGGTTGCATCTCACCCTCTAAAGCATAGTAACACTCGAGATTCAACCATATAAGGAACGCCAAGGCTCCTCACTCTCCTTGGATGTATTTGTTGGTTGCCACACGATCTTGTCTCTTGAAAAGCACAGGCAGGAAGAGCTTGCCAAAAGCTCTCCAAGCTCAGAAATTATCTGCAGAAGAAACAGTCAAGAATCAGATGGGAAATCCTAATAACCAGAAGCACTAATAAAATGGTAGAACAGAAAAAGAAATAGAGTAAAAGCAGTTTTCATCTCACTCCACTGTAGGGCAAAAACTCACGATCCCAACAAACAAACAAAAAAAAAAAAAAAAGTTTTCATCTAACTCGCAAACATTGAGAAGGTTGAAAAGACTTTCTCCATCTATTGTCCCAACATGGCTTCCGAGATTTATTAGATTTTATATGTTCAACCTACTATCCAAGCAATTTAACCATCATAATTGCATTAGCTGAAAGTAACCAGAGTATGAATACCTCAAGTTCTTCTCCTATAGCTTTATCAGATAGGTGTCGACCTCTTTGCCCGATAAGAACAAAGGTTGGGAACTTCAAGACACGGACCAAATGAAGGAGGCAGGCTAGAGGTTCATGATGAATCTGCAATGATGATGGCACCTTCTGGGTTCTGGTTGCCATAGCCTGAGTTATATCTGTGTCTGGGCCTATCTGTATTCCATAAACTGAAACTTTGCTTTCATTTTTTGTTAAAGTTTTGCTTTCCCACTTAAGCTTTGATGATGCCAGGACAAATGGGACTATAAGTGTGGGCATTGAAGACGATTCTTCTCCAGATATTTGTGATAAAATTTCAGCAACAGCACAGGCCAATACTGGTGGCTCATAATTTTGCATTAAAAACAGTGACACCTAAAAATAAAGATAAAAATTCATTAAAAAATCTTAGTAAGGCATTACCTGCTAAATTAAACTGTAAGATTGAAGTAATGGTTTGCTATTTGCTTGTCTGCATGATCAGGCAAGAGTTTTTCAACTAAACTAAAATGTCAAGAGGGACAAAAAGAGTGTTGGGGTGGGATTTGAGCAAAGTAACAATAATTGCAGATGGTCATTGTTTGTCTCTTGGTTCATAAGGCATGAGAAACAAAACAATAGATGATTCATGGAAAATGGCAACTGCTAATCCCCTCTAGATTTCACAGAAATCTTACATCTTGAAAACTCTGAAATATTTCATCTACACATAGTTTTAAAATTCTACACATCTTTGTCATAACAAGGAGAACATAAGCATCAAATAATAGACCAAGCTAAATTTGGACAGGGACATATCATATTTGGGAAGCCCTGACAGCAAAGAATGAATGGCAAAGTTGGTTCAGACCCTGCATAACTTGGTATCCCTCATTTCAATCAATCACAACACCCTCATTGTAAAATATGACACGCTTTGCAATTCAAGCACAAATTTTGCTGGGACACACCAAACCAATGCTCATATATTCTTACGGTCTGTCTGGTTCTATATTTCAAGGAGCGTTAAAGCCAGAGTTTGGCAATTTCGCTAAAGAGCGGGTCCTTAAAGCTGAAATTTGGAGATTTTAGGAAAAAGTTGTATAATTCACAGTTCATACTTTATAAATCCAGAATTTAAAGCATTATTTACTGTGATTTAGCAAACACTTCAAAACTCTTAAAGAATTTTTCAATTAAGACTATATCACAAAAGTCCTACTATTAATGCTCTACAATTAAAACCTGGAAAGCACGGACATTTCATTTAAGGTGTTGTACCCATGTCATATCCGGGTCATACCGGTGTCATACCGGCCGTTTGATGTTATAATCTTTCAAAAATTGCTCGTATCACCGTGTCTTACCTGTGTCCGTGTCCGTGCCCGTGCATCTTAGATTTAAACTTCACTTCCTACAGCAATGCCAAATGGGCACTTGTTTCAGTGAATCACAGTAGTTGTTTTTGCTGGACAACATAAATGGCACAAGCCCATCTACCCATATGATGCAGAGATTTTACTATTGTTAAGGCTCCATTATTAGGCATGCCATTCTAACTTCAAGTATTTATAACATGTGACAAAAACCCATTTTGAATTAAAGCAAGGAAAAAAAAATGGTGGGCATAATTTATGAAATGCTAAGAATTCACTTTCCTATGGTTAATGACTATGAATATAATTTTGAACAAGAAAGTAAAGTATAGTTGTAGATAGAATAGAAGAAGTACCTGATAATTGCCCTGAGGATCAACATAGTGATGGATCTTTGCAGAAGCTTTCTGATCCTTAATTCCATAGCTTTCCAATGATAGCTCCAAAGACTCCTCTCTGTACACACACAAATACAAAAAAGTAAGCTACCTTTTAGAGAGAGAGCGAGAGAGAGAGAGAGAGAGGAGAGAGCTTACAGAGGGCGAAGAGAGGAGTGAGGGTCAGGGTGGAGAGCATCGGAGATGGCGGAGGCGAATCCCTCTGAGTCTCTGAAAAGGAAAACTACTTTCCTTGCTACCTTCATTTTTCTCTCTTTCTTCTTCTTCTTGCTCTGAAAATGAGTTCTGGGTATTGTTCGTTGTATAGGAAATTACCTATACGGAACGGCACCGTTTAGGCCTTTGTCCATTTTTAAAAAATGATAATAATATTAATACAAATAAATAAATAAATCCACACGACTTTTTAAAAATGTCATATTAAAAATGTCATGCGATCGCAATGAGTCCGATTTATGGATTTTCAAATTTGATCATACTATACTAATTAGGGTTCGGAGGCTTATTAGCACCCCCTAAAGGACCACTAATGTGGTCCTCCCAACTCCTGCCACCGATGGAAAAATGTCACTGATTTTTAATTTATTACTCAATTGCTTGACTCAGCCTATTGAGTCACAAAACCAATTGGATATAACCCAAAATCACTTTGGTTCTAAACTTCTAACCCTAATTATGTTAGTTGCTTCTCACTCAATTTTTTAAAATCCAAAATTTTATTTTACCTATTTAGTCCTCCTCTCTCCCTTCCTGATTCATTGAAGGAGCCTTTCGAACAATCTTATGCTGGGCATGTTTCCTTCTTCTCCATGGATGAGTAGTGAGTACGATTAACTGTAAACTATGACTGAAGTGGTTGCTGGAATCCAAACACCACCATTGCAACTAACCATAACTGATCAAGGTATGTATATTACAAAGACTCATTTCGCTCTTCAATGTATCATTTTCTTAACTTTGTTTTGTCTTTATGTAATTTATAAATATGATGTCTTCTACTTGTATGATAAAAGCCCAAGATGAGAAATAATTAGAGGAATGACATGATGTCTTCCACTTTGTGTTGTTTTCTTTCTATCTAGTTTATAGATATAAAAAAAATTAAATTTTTATGAGTGTGTGGTGTGACATGTTAGAACCCATTTTTCCTCTCCCTTGTGCATGTGTATTTGTTTCTAAAAAAAAGTTTATAGATATAGTTCCTTTTAACTATTTGATAAATGTCCAAAAGGTGAAAATAGTTAAAAATAAAATAAAAATAAAAAATTCTTACGGTTAATAGTTTATACACACTAACACACATTACAATTCTAACCACTCTTATTTTTGAAATAGGATTTTGATTTGAGTTCCCTTATAAACGTGTTTTGTGTTGTTTTTAATCACAGATATTAGAGTCAATGAAGGATTACAAGATATTGAAAATTTGCTTGGAATGGTGGTGCACAGTGAGGATAAAGCATATAAATTGCACAATGATTATGTCATACAAATTGGGTTTAGAGTTTGAAAAGAAAAACTCAAATATGCAAAAAAATGGTGTAAGACAACGAGAGTATGTGTGTTCAAAAGAAGAATCCCCATGAGATAGTGACTATTTGGATGATAAGAAATTCAAAAAATTACAAACTAGGACTAGCTATGAAGCAAGTATTTGGTTTACTGTGACAAATGGTGAGGGGAAGGTTACTCATCACTTCAATCTTAATCATAATCATGAGTTTGCAAAGTCAGAAGAAAGACCATTTCTAAGGTTAAATCGAGAAATAACTGATGCTCAGTTAGGTATAATAAGAACTTTCAAAGAAGCAAGTATAAAAACAGTAAGTACATATTCTTATTTAGTTGAGAAAGCTGGAGGATTTGAAAATGTTGGGTTTATAAAATGAGATTGCTATAAGTTAGTAAACAAAGCAAAAGTTAATCAATGTTGAGGCTAAAAATGCTCAAAGTTAGTAAACATTTTTAAACAAAAGCAAGCAAAAGATCCTAGGTTTTTTTATGCAATTCAAGTTAATCAAGAAAATTGAATGACAAATTGTTTTTGGAGAGATGACAAATCAAGGATTGGTTATAACTCTTTTGGGGATGTAATATGAAAGGTTTTCAGACCCAGGCCATTCATTGAACCATAAAAGGGAGAGGTTCAAGGTTTTTGAGGTTGAACCGAGGTCGAACCGGGGTCGAACCGTGATGACGTCATAATTAATTTAATAATTAATTAAAGCCTAAATATAGATATTAAATTTATAAACTAGCAAAATTGACAATATATCTATATATGTGAGGGAAATTTAATGATTTTCAAGAATATATTTAATAATTAAATAAGAAAGTTAATAAAATAAAATAATAACCATGAAAACATTAAAATTTATGATTAATTTTTGAAGTAAAGTTGAATATCTTTGAAGGATTTTAATTATAATTTTTTTTATGGATAATTTAATTAAGTAGAATAAAATTGTGTTAAGTTGTTTTTTAAAAAAAAAATTGCTAGGGGGTTGGACCGCACGGTTCTCATCGGTTCATACGGTCCAACCCCGGTTTCAGGGGTTTACGGAATTAACAAAAAATCCGGTTCTTTAGGCTTAAAAAACCGGTTTTCATCCCGGTTCTCAGTTTTCACGATTCGACCTCCAAGTCCGATCCAGTTCTGAAAACCATGGTAATATGTTTTGACACTACATATCGAACTAACAAGTATAATATGATATGTGCCCCATTTTTAGGTGTCAACCATCATTGGAAGAATGTACTTTTTGGTTGTGCATTTTTATTGGATGAAACAAGTGTTTCGTTTACTTGGTTGTTTGAAAAATTCTAGGAATCAATGGGAAATCAAAAACCAATGACAATTTTTACTGATCAATATCAAGCAATGAAGAATGCCATAAGAGTTATGCTTCCTAATACATGCCATCGTCTATGCTTATGGCATATCGCAAAAAATGTTGCAGAAAATTTACCAATGTATTATGGGAATCTTGAATTTAAGAGTAGATTTAATAAGATTCTTTATAATTTTGAGACAAAAATAGAGTTTGAGTCTTGTTGGTATGTCTTGCTTAGAGATTACAATTTGGTGGGTAATAAGTGACTTAACACTTTATATGAAAATTGTGAAAGGTGGAGGCGGTGTTTAGTTTTTAGTCATAATATTTTCTCTTACCGAATAAAAGCTTCATCCATGAGTGAGAGCACACTTATTTTCAAACTTTAACAACCAAACCTAAATGATAAAAAAAAAAAAAAAAAAAAAAAATCTCATTTTTCAATTCCTGAAACCTATTGATCAAACAGGGAGCCAAAAAAAAAAAAAAGCAATAAGAAAAATAGAAAGAGTTAAAGAGAAGAGAGAGTTTAGCCTTGAATAGAGAGAGAGAGATTCCCACTGGGAAGTTGGTGGTGAGTGGTGGCATGCTCGTGAAGATTTTCCATGGAGGTTCAGCCTTGGAGGGGAGGAGCTTAAGTTGAGAGATAGAGAGACAAAGTTGTTAGAATAGAGAGAAGAGAGAAGTGAGAACTGAGAGAGGAGAGAGAAGAGAGGAGGAAAAAAAAGAGAAAAAGAGACGGTGGGATAGAAAATTGATTTTTAGTTTAACTTGTTGTTACAGTGAGTTGTTATAGATAATAGCTCACTGTAGCTGAGTTCAAAAAATTATAGCATTTGACATATTTGGTGGTGAGTGGTGGTGTGCTCGTGAAGATTTTCCATGCAGGTTCAGCCTTGGAGGGGAGGAGCTTAAGTTGAGAAATAGAGAGACAAAGTTGTTGGAATAGAGAGAAGAGAGAAGTGAGAACTGAGAGAGGAGAGAGAAGAGAGGAGGAAAAAAGAGAGAAAAAGAGACGGTGGGATAAAAAATTGATTTTTAGTTTAACTTGCCGTTATAGTGAGTTGTTATAGATAATAGCTCACTGTAGCTGAGTGCAAAAAATTATAGCATTTGACATATTTGATGTAGTGTGTATTTTGTGTGTTGGATGTTATTAATAGCATTTTAGCATTCTTGATGTGAATACTCTAAGTGTTGTAATTATATGATCCCAAGATGGTGGAAGGCTATTTAAAACGGTAATTACTTGTATTTTGTATGACACAGAATTATTTGCATCAGCCAATTCTTTGGCTAAAAGTTCCACTATATTAATATGACCACCTATGTAGTCACCTTCATTTATACTTGTACTATTAAATTTATCTAATAATAATTGAACATGTGTGTCAGATTTTGGTCCATATTTAGCTTCTAAGACTTCTATCAATCCCTTAGCAGTTTCTTTATCTTCAAACATAAGGTACTATATTGTTTTTCATATGGTGTAATATAGAAGTTTTAGCAAGTAAGTCATCCACTTCCCACTTATTTTTGGCTTTAATTTCCTCATTGTCATTTTTATCTATTGGTACATGTTTTGTTGTTGACAATGTATATAAAGTCCTCTCATGCGTTAATAAATATTTTATATAATGCTTCCAAGATTGGAAATTAATGCTATTAATAATTTCAATAAGATTAGAATCAAATGAGATTTTAATTGCCACTGCAAATTAAATATAGAACCCAAGAAATATATATAAAATATGTATAATGTGATAACAAAATAGAATTATTAAACACACCAAACTCAGGGTCGGTTTTGGGATCCGCTTATTTTGCTAAAACTAAAAACTTATTACTGAAAGTACTATAACAAAATAATCTAAAAGCTAGTTGATTGTTTTTTGGCTAAAATTACTGTACCTTCCAAACAATGTTCCATTAACCCTTCCTAATTAGACCACCATCATTTAAATAACATAAGTCCAAGTAACAACCCATTATGCACACTCATAAGCATCTTTTCATTAATGCACATTTATTTAAATAACAGCCCAAGTAACATTGTGTACATAAGTCTCTCAAGGAAAAATAAACATTGTGTATATAAAGACATGCAACAAACAAGAGTAACAATGAATCAACGAAAGTGTTGGGGAATTGGGCCCAGAAAATACTTGTTGGCCCATCCTATTAAGGCCCAAAGTCAATTTGAGTAGCCAAGTCCAACTCGTAAGAAGGAAGTGGACTTTAGGCCCTATCAGAGTAGGCTCAGCCCAGAAACGTGGGAGATGGGTCAAAGAGACAATCACTCAGAGTAATCCTTTAGTGGTCGGTTTAACACCGATCGATGATAAGGGAATCTAAATAAGGAGTGAGTACAATCAAGTCGGTAGTCGAGAGTTAATAATGCCTTGGGGGGAACTTGCTACTGAACGGTATTTGGCGTTTGGAACAAGTTTCAAGAGAATTCTCAAAAGGAATGATGATTCTTTAGGATTCCAACGAAAGTGGGAATGCATGTGGTGAGACCATAATGATTAGTGCCCCACTAAGGAGAGGATATATAAGGAGGATAGATGCACCTAAGAAGGGGGGGAGAAATAAATTGGGAAAACTTTGGGAAAAAGGGGAGAGAAGAGACACTAAGTGAGTATCAGCAATTGGAAGGGAGAGGTTAGCATAGGAAAATAGGGAGGAGGAAAAATCAAATAAGGGGTAAGGCTTGGAGGCTAAAGGGTTTACGAAGCAGCAAACTTTGGGTGACTTAGTTACAGCTTGAAGCCCAATTTGTAGGATTGTAAGAAAGTCCACTAATAAATTAATTGTGGGCCTAAATCCATCAGCTAGTATCATACTCTTAGTAAGATTGGGGACCACAAAAAGATTTACCTACTATGAAGCTATTCCTGATGATGTGTGAAACTGTTTTTGGATGTTGTGAGAACTGTGTAGTTGTTTCTACAGAGGTAGAGGAGCTGTTTTCGTAGCTATTTCTCTAAATCTAACTACCAAATTCTCTATTTGCAAAAAGCCCCTTCCTAGCTATTATATGGTGGAGAGTTTAATGCCACTGTGATGACTGATGATTAAGCCTTAGGCAAACTGCGAATGAAACATACTTCCAATTATATATTTTGATAAGTAATTACATGAAATTGTTTGTCTAATGGGTAAAGCTAATCTCATTAAGCGAAAAAATAAAAATAAAATCCTAAGACTGTGGGACACAAATAAGTATAACTAACAATTTACAATAATAGAATCTTATTTAGCATGTCCATTCCCATCATTGGAACACTAGTGACCTCCATAAACTGTATACTAAAAGAAAGCAGGGAGACATGTCATAGC
This sequence comes from Quercus robur, assembly GCF_932294415.1. Taxonomy (NCBI): domain Eukaryota; kingdom Viridiplantae; phylum Streptophyta; class Magnoliopsida; order Fagales; family Fagaceae; genus Quercus; species Quercus robur. Next base: position 25,156,590 of record NC_065537.1, read on the forward strand.
CTATCTTTGCAGCCAAACCAAAAATTTCCCAACTCAATTTTTGGTTGATTTGAAGTCAGAAATAGCAAGATCTAGCAGCACAATTGGTGTTTAGCTTAAATCACTACCATTTCTCAAGCCAAATGTGTCTTCAACACCACTTGCCACCACTTGTGTATCAGATGTGAAGCATAAATTTGGGCAGTTGGTGGTAGATGTAAAATTTAAGAGTTTGAGGAAGAAGTTGGGGCATTGATGAGGAGGTTGGGCTGCCATAATTGAAGAAGGGAGATCTTGCAAGATACGGTTAAGGAGAAAGCAATTTTTCAAAAATGACTATTGCTAAACGGTGCTTTTTATAAAAAATAAGCTGTATTTTTTCTTTCAGCTATAGGCCCCATGAACAGTGAAAATGGACCACAAAAATAATCAAAACGCTGAAAACACAGCAAACTTTCAGCTATCCAAACACACGCTCAATATTATATACACAAATTAAGTACAATAAAAATACTTATATTGGCTTTGAAAAATATAAACACACCGAATTGGAAAATAAAATTAAAATGTACAATAAAACACACTTATATATATAAGCACACTATCTAAAAGAAACTATAAAACTATTACATATAACGACGCTTGTAATCATTTATATATGATGTATCCCTTCCTATATGCTGTTCTTGGGTTTTGCCACAAATATTCTCTAAATTATTCTACGTACATTCTTTTGTATCGTGGGGAATTCAAATTACGTATTTGTCTTAAGGAACTAAATGACTCTCCTCTCAAATTTACCAAAAATTCTTTTTCTTTTGTAATGAGGATTAGAAATACCTTTAACTTGTTTACCATTTGAATTTTGGTTGTTTCAGGCTTGAAAATGAGGATAAACTTTTCTTCTATTGTTGTTAGTGCGATAACTATTTTCCAATTAAAGTGAATCAGTCAATTTTTGTTTCAAGTCTAGAGACTTAGGACTTATGTCACAAATTGGACTCCAAGTTTTAGGGCTTGTATTTAGACTTATATCATGACTTGAAGAATTTCAATTCTTAATTGCCTCACGTAGTGGGTTTGGAAGTTTTATTGGAGGCCTAACACTTTTTCTTGTTGTATGTCTAATATGTGGGCCTTTTTTGTGAATATATTGGCGGTGGACTATATTGCTTTGTGTCTTGGACTTTGTGAGAGTCTTTGATTAAATGAATATGCAAAGTTGTATTTGTTATTGGCTAAAGGAGCCAATGTTGCATATTGAGCCAAAATAAAATCACACAAAGATTTGTTTAGATCCAAATTGGAAGAATGCAAAGCGGTGTCTTCTCTTTTAAGAATGCAAAGCTTGTTGGGTTCGCTACCTGTAGTGATGTTCTTCAAATTGCTATTCTTCTCCGCTTTTATGGTTCTCTAACACAGATTCTTTGGCAGTAACTTCTCCAAAAAATTTAATTTTATCAACCAGATCCAAAATTTTAAATGGGTCATTATCAGATGAGGTTTCTTCAATGTTGAAATAAAGTTTGTCAGTCTTTTGGGTCAATCCCAAAAATAGGTATGTTCTTGTTCTTCAGTTTCCAAACCATCAATCTCAAATTCCTATGAATTCAATGTTTCTTCTTGTACCTTTTCTTGTTTTGTATAAGAATCCTAATGTTTTTCTTGAATAACTAAATTTTCATGTCCTTGATGAATATCATCGGTGAATGGTAGGCCACAAATTCTCATCTAAAACAGTGGTTCATTTGGATAGGCAATGTCTTGATGATAATTATAATAAGACACTATAGTTACTAAGCCTAATACTTGTGTACGAATTGTTTGAAAAATTAATTTCAACAAATTGGTAGTATGATTATAAGTTGTGAGTGAGGGAGGTGGTCATTGTTGTGATTGTGATGGTATTTCTGTGAAACTATTGGCTCTAATACCACTAATGGTCCCTAATGTGTATGGTAATATTGTTAGACTGGGAATCACCAACATAGACAGAGAGAGAAAAAATTAATGTAATAATGAATGAGGAGTCCCACTATTTATAGAATCCTTCATGTCTCTTGGGAAGAGATGTGTGTATTTACCAAGAGTTATATCTTATCTAAGAGACAAAACTCTTCAGTAAATAATTAATTCTAATGCTTAATTAATTATCTATTGTTAGTTGGTGAAGCAATACCATCCAACAAGTGGGGGTTATTGTATAAGTAAGGGTGCACCATATTATGTTGTGATCACCTATCACTATTATGTACTAACAAGCATCATATAGCATAAATCAATTTATTTCCTCCTAACACTAGCATATGTTTACAATGAAGGTAACTGAACCTAAACTTTCACACATGCAACACCTTTGTCCACCACAAATTGCTTATGGCTAAGCCCATACAAGGTTGACATAGTCCAACACAACACATGTTGTACACAATATACACCATTGCTTACAACCTGCCAAACTAAGACCATAAAGCCACCATTAACATAAGGCCATAATCAAGCCTTAAAGCCACCAACTTATGTAAGCTATGCACCACACAAGGGCAACAGCACCTGCTATTGCCCACAACATGCCTCCTTCTTGCCATGATTTATATGGCCATAATAGGCTCAAGGTGCCACTACATGTTGCCATTGCTATTGCCTCTTAATGTTCTAGTTTCTAACACATGGTGAGTTATCATAACAATGTAAAGATTTTTCTTAATCTTTTTAATTTTAATTACCTCCTACGATTCTATCTCTCTCGGTGGTGTGTGGAAATAATGGTTTGGATGGTATGCGTATGAAGGTGTGGGTCTTAGGTGGTAGTAAACAACATGTGTTACTATGGTTGCGATAATGCTCGTTTTTAATCAGTTGAGGATGACCAGTTTGGTGAGTTTAAAGAAGATTATGGGTTGTGGGTGGCATTTTGTTTGAGATTTTGATGTTGTTGATAAATTGGATCTGAGATTGTGGCAATTTGAGGTGTAAGGTATTAGGTAGTGAGAGTTTCGGTTTTGTGATTATTGATTTATAACACTTCACATTTGTTGAATTGAATGATTGATATTCAAATTCTTGGACGACCTTAAAAAAAATTTTATTATTATTTTTTTAGTTACGATATAATTTCAACTTATGATTATAGGCACAAGTGATTGCAACGGGTCTTGAGTCTTCTCGTGGAAAGTACGCCTCGGCCTAGGCTGGACCTTAATAGAGGGTGTAAATGAAGTCGTCATCTACAATAGGTCTATGAACCATATATATAGTGCCTTTATGGAATGATTGATCTTTTACTAGAGCACATATCTAGAGTTTAGGTATGGAGATGAGAAGGTGTTAGACACCCAACCCTACTCGACCTGTAGGTCGGCCTCCACTCATTGTGTTCCAAATCCTAATCCCATCTTAATATGTTATTCTAAACTCACACACAAACACACACACTTTAACATGCATCTAAAGCAATTAACATGGCATATTATCCTCAAACCTTAGCATTCATCTATTATAATATTCAAACATCTATCCAAGGGCAGCAAAATAGTACATATAAATAATCATAGGGAAACAACATTTGACAAAGCAAAATCAAGTATAATCACTATCCAAACCTCGAGACGTTCAACCAAGCATATTCTCACCATTTAAACAACTCATTTTCAAATAAACAAATGCACTTGTGCATGACTTACCTCACTTGCCTCACTACATTACAACACTTATGCATCAATGCATGTTCATGTTTTATGCATGTACATGGCATTCGATTAATCATGAAAGTTAATCATTCATTTAATAAATAAATGATAGAAAACATGTTAATCTACTAACTCCAGGGCTTAAACATGTGAAGTTAGACCAAACCGAGGCTAAACATGTGAAAGAAAACAAATAAAAAACAAAGAAAAATGAATTTAGGTCTTTGGGCACGAGTATGCATGCGCATACATAAGGTATGTGTGCGCATCCTAGTTGTATGTAGACACATGCATGAAGCATGCATATGCATATGCATACACGCTTAGAAACTCAAACCTAGTAACCAAAACAAGAAAGAATCAAAACAATAAATCTAACAACCTATCATGCTTCAAATATGAATGTAAAATAAACCTAAGCTAATACAAGTAAATTAAGCATTTTAGGGTGCGTTTGTTTTGGGGGAAAGTGATTTCAGGAAATCATTTTCCCCCAAACCCGCGTGTTTGGCAGCAATGGAAAATGAAATTTTCCGGAAAATCATTTCCTGTTGACCAAAATTTACTCCTTTGACTCGGAAATGATTTTACACTTTCATTTTCACTTCAAATCATTTCCGGGTCACGCGCAAATGAGAGAGAGAGCGAGAGAAAGAACGAGATCTCAACCTAGAAAGAACGAGATCGCAACCCACTTCGCCGTTCGACTTCGCCGGCGAACCCAGAGAAGGATCGCACCCAGAGCCCAGATCGCAACCCAGAGCCCACTTCGCCGTTCGACTTCGCCGGTGAACCCAGAGCCTTTCGACTTCGCACCCTTCAACTTTGTCGTTCGACTTCGCTGGCGAACCCAGAGCCCTTCGACTTTGCACCCTTCGACTTCGTCGTTCAACTTCGACTTCGAATCGCAATTGAGAAATGGTTGGGTTTTGATGAATTTGACCGGATTTGATGAATTTTTTTTGGTTGGGTTTTGTTTCGGTGTTTATCAATTGAGAAATGGGATTATATATTCGTTTGGCAACCGAGAAAATGTGAGAAAATATGAGCAACAAGTAGAAAATATGTTTTCTATGGTATTTTCAAGAACACAACCAAACACTAGAAAATATTTTTCGAAAATTTTTTTGAAATGCAACCAAACACATGAAAACATTTTCCTTTCCGGAAAATAGCATTTTCGGAAAATGGAATATTTTCCGGAAATGCTTTTACACGAACCAAACACAGCCTTAAACACAAAAGTAAACAACAAACAAACAAAGAAGTGAAAAGCTAAAGTTTGAACCTTTATCTCTACACAAGAACACTCTAGAGTTTTGATTTAACCGTTCCCCTCAGTCAATCTAATCAATATCGGAACCAAGAAGGTTAGTAAACTTTTAGAACTCAAAAGCCAAGACCAAAATAAGTCCCAACCAAGTAAAGCTTGACTTAAGGATGTTTTAGTGTTTGAAAACTCCTTCTTTGATTCACTATTTTCTAGTGAATCTTGTATATATTCGTCCTCCCTTATAAAAGTATGTTTTAAAACTTTTTATAGTGGTCATAGGGGGGTGTAGGGCGGCTCCCAAACGATGTGGGATTCACTCTACATGAATTTATGCCCAAAAACTTTCCTTTCATATATTCTGAGACCTTAGATGCGTGCGCATACTCGGGGCATGGGTGCACATGCCCTAAGTATGCGTATGCATACTTTAAGTGTGCGTGTGAACACGCGTGTATGCGTACATACACTTAGGTTTTTTTTTTTTTTTTTTTGGTACTTTTATTTTCCAAAAATATCTTTCAAGTCAATATTTTACAAGATTGGGCCCTAAATCAACTTTTGGGCCTCATAGTGATGTTGTTATTGGGGAACGGGAGCTCGGGTTGTAAGGAGTACAAAATGAGATTACTACAATGAAATCTGTTCCATAATAATCAATCTTTATTATCAAGTTAAGATACCAAATTTTGGTGATAAAGCAATGTTGCTGTTGTTGCTTAACAACTTGGGACAAAGAAGTGAACAAGACTTGGTTGAAAGCTATGTTAGAGCTCTAACATGACTTTAAGGTTGTCTACATTGTCTTAGGTGAGTAAAATAAAATAAAATATTTAAATGGTTAAAGAGAATAAAATAAAATATTTAAATTGAAATATAAAAATAATAAATAGAGTGATGCGTGTATATATATTAATTTACCTCGCTAAAAAGAAAAGAGTGGGCTTTTTAGTTATATTTAGTTTAAAGTAATGCAATAGCCACACTTTATTTTACATTTTTTTACTAAACAGTTGATGCGACAAATTTAGAATTCTTACATCATTTAGCTTAAAGTAATGCAATAGCCACTCATTTTATCTTACCACTAACATAACTTTTTTACTTAACAATAACAAATCATCATACTAGCAATTTATAAAATTGTTTATGACTTTATCATTTTTTGTTAGGTTAAAATTTGGTTGGGCTCATGCTCCAAGCCTCAACATATATAAAATGAAGAAAAAAAAAATACCAATTTATTTATTTACTTTTTAAAACAAACACACACGTATAGATTTCTATATATATATATATATATATATATGTGAGCACCAAATGCCTCTCGCGTGACAATATTTGGGCCCCCAATTAATTTATACGTGGGCTATATCTTGATCCCACTAATGGGGCTCTCAGCTTGGCCTAGTGTGTCCTTTCTAACCTTTAATCTAAGTCCCTCCCCCTAGCTTCCCTTAGAGCACTCACAATAAAGATGCTAAAGTAACTAAAAAGTTATTTTAGCATCTCAACCACACAAAAAAGGCCCTACAACAAAGTTGCTATAACAAAAAGTTATAGATATCTTTTACCTTCATGCTACAGTGAGCTGATATTAATAACAGCTCACTGTAGCAGGAAGTTAAACATAATTTTTTTTTTATTCCCTCCTCTCTTTTTTTTTTTTTTTTCATTCCTTCCTCTCTCTCTCTCTCTCTTCTCTGTTATCTAGGTTTGATTGTGCTTTGGTTCTTGCGCCTATGAGATTGTGGATATGTGCTCCGATTGTGGATCGTGGATCATGGATTCGTGATATGGGTTCATGGGTTTGTGCTTCAGTTGTAATATAGGTTTTTGTTGGTTGTGCTCTAGTGGGTTTTTGTTGGTTGTGGTGGTCAGATTTGTGGGTTTGGCCGTGCTCGATGGCGTCGCTGTCGATTTAGCCATGGGTGTCATCGTCAATCTGGCCGTGGGTTGTGGTTGTGGTCTTTGGGTTTTTTTGCTTGGGTTGCTAGGTAACGATGGCGGTTCGGTGTTTGGCTACTGTGGTGGTTGGTTGTGCTTGTGTCATGGGTTGTCGTCTAATCTGTGGTACTGGGTTGGTTGTGCACGCTGTGGGTTACTGCCTGATCTGTGGGTTCGGTAATTGGTTGTGCTGCGGGTTGAGACCGAAAGAGGATGAGAGGGAGAAAGCAAGATAAGGTTAGAAAGAAAGAAGAGGAGCCACCGAGTGCTGTGGGTTGAGGCCGTGGGTTTATGCAAGCTTGTGGTGGTTGGTTGTGGAAGAGGTGAGTGTCGGGGTGTGGCCTTGTGAGTTTGTGAATGTGGTGAGTGACATTGGAAAAGAAAGGGAGAGAAAGAAATTATTAAAAAAATGAATAGTTTTTAGTTGATGTGAAAAATAAAAACTTTGATGTTGGGTGTATTGTGAAGTGAGTTGTCAAAATAGATATAGTAGTTTTTTGAGTTGGTAAATGCTAATAAAATTTAACTCCTTTGCTGTGAATGCTCTTAGTTCTCAAGTGTTTCCCTCTATCTTTGCTCTTTATCTCTCCTTCCCTCAAAATTTTTTTTCCACCAACCTTAGCTCTCTACTTCTTCCACCTTTTATAGCTCCTTGTTAGTGGGTGCATCATCATTATTTTCTTGTTCCACACATCCATGCAAATTCCCAAGGATCCTCACGATTTTAAAGGATTCCCTCGTAACTTGTTCTAGATGCCATCTAGTGTTCGGCAGCGAATTCTCCAAGGGCATTATCTAGTACTTGGCTATCGACCTGGACCAACCTTGTTTCCTTGTTGGGCCACTTGATCAGTACCTGCACCGGGCCAAATGCTATCCCGATAAAAAAGGCGCTGCCGACCATTGTGTTCGATCCCAACATGCCTTCTAGTGGGATGGTTCTAGCCCAATCATCCTGGGTTTCGGTTATGCGAGCTGCTCGGGGTCATTTAGGCCCAATCCCCTGCAGATGGGCCGTTTAGGTCCCTTTAGGCCAATACCCCACAATAAATGCTTTTGAGATGCTTGAGGTGAATATGCTAATTATCAATAGGATTAAAAAAAAAAAAAAAGACAAAAAAAAGGAAGAAGCTTATATGTATAATCGTATATTGTATACTATTAAAAAAAAAAAAAATTTGGCATATTGCGTGTCGGAATTGAGGGAAAGCCCCAGCTCATAAATTTCAAACTCAAAAAAGTCACGAAAAATTCAAGTCATTCTTCGCACCAAACACAAACACACACACACAAAAGACAAAAAGAAAGAACTTAAAAAAGAAGAAGACAACTATATAATACTAATAATAATTAACAAAAAGAAAAAAAAAGATTAACATCGAAACCAAACCAAACCAAACCAAACCCGTCCTGTCCAAAAAAGCAACAACTCATAACATCACCTGTCCCACTTCCCATTTCTCCAACTACACAAAAAATTCATCGAGAGTGTTAGAGATATATATTAGACATATTAGCCCAATGTAATAGGCCCAAACTCAGTCCTGCTTGTACTAGTAGTCTAGGGTTTAATCGCCTATATATACTCATGTTATGGCTCATTGTAACACAGATTATTGTACTACACTTTTATACACAATAAAGATGTAGCCCTTAAGGGATTCCTCCGTGGATGTAAGCCGTCAAGGCTGAACCACGTAACCCTCGTGTTCTCCGTATTCTTATTCTATGCTTCTCCTTCCGCATCTATTCTAGCATACACAACATGATATAACACATTGCGTTGCTAATAATATTTATATTTAATATGGTATCAGAACCAAACTTCGTTCTTGGTATCAAACAAAACATCTCTAGCAAGCAAAAAAGAATATCACGTGCACACCACCATCAGAAGTCACACATGCTTCTCTGCTCGATCTAGACTCCACGGCTCTCACAGCCACCGTGGCTCAGTATTGTGTCCAAGATCCACGAACTCAAGCAAAGCCGTGACTTAACTTTTCAGATCTGTGCAAATGAAGCCTTCGCCTATCGAAACCGACCTCACAGACGTGCTCCTCGGCCTCTCGTGAGGAAAACCCAGAAATCCGGTCAACTGAAAACTAGACACGTGCCCCCATGCGTCGCAATTAGCTCCAGAATATCTCCCACGCGCCACATCGGAATCCTCACTCGCAGATCATCTTTAGTGACACGCGCTGCCTTGTCGGCCTCCTTGTCCATCGATCTACAGAACTCGAGATTCAGGCCTCCATCCGAGCTAACACGCGCTACCATGCGCCATCCTAAGTTTTAGGCCTTTCCTCCACGCGCCGGTGACTACTCGAACGCGCCACACGCGTCGAAAATTGTAGCTGATGTCATCCATGACGTCAGCAAAGAGCCACGTCATCTAACCACGTCAACAGTGTCACCTTGTTAGCACCACATCACCTAGCTGACCGTTGACCCGGCCGGCCCGACCTAGACCACCTGGATCTGACTCGTGAGCACTGACTGTTGACTTGACTAGGATCCGTTGACTTTGACTTTTGCGTTGACCTTTGACTAAAAGTTAAAATTTCCAAAAGGGCCTATCTTGCTCAGTTTTTCACGTAGATTCCAATTTTAGACCCCATTTCTTCATTTGAAACTCTGAAATTGGTCAATTGGCATATTCTTCATTGTGGTTTCTTCAAAAGGCATTATTCATGGCATCTCCAAGTGATCTTCTCATGCTTATCCAACCTCAAGCCTTCATCGAGCTTCCGTCTTGAGTTTGAGGGAGGGTGTTAGAGATATATATTAGACATATTAGCCCAATGTAATAGGCCCAAGCCCAGTCCTGCTTGTACTAGTAGTCTAGGGTTTAGTCACCTATATATACTCATGTTATGGCTCATTGTAACACAGGTTATTGTTCTGTCTTGAGTTTGAGGGAGGGTGTTAGAGATATATATTAGATATATTAGCCCAATGTAATAGGCCCAAGCCTAGTCTTGCTTGTACTAGTAGTCTAGGGTTTAGTCGCTTATATATACTCATGTTATGGCTCATTGTAACACAGGTTATTGTACTACACTCTTATACACAATAAAGATGTAGCCCTTAAGGGATTCCTTCGTGGATGTAGGCCGTCAAGGCTGAACCATGTAACCCTCCTGTTCTCAGTGTTCCTATTCTATGCTTCTCCTTCCGCATCTACTCTAGCTTACACAACATGATATAACACATTGTGTTGCTAATAATATTTATATTTAACAGAGAGACAGAGAGTGAGGGGAGCTGCAATCAGGTATGTTGCAGCAGAGCAGCGGAGGTGGGACTGTGACTGTGGTGGGCTCAGACTTTGAGCTCCCCAACGAGATACTCTCGGTGATTCCCATGGATCCCTACGAGCAACTCAATCTGGCCTGGAAGATCACGTCCATGGCACTGGCTTCGCGCATGTCCAAACTCAAGTCCGAGAAGGACCAGGCGCTGTTCGACCTTAAGGACCGGTTCGGTGCACTCGAGCGAGCCTACCAGGAGGCCCAAGCCAGACTCAACATCGCTCTCCATGATAATGCACATGCTTACCTACCTCTCTAATGCTTTAGGTATTGATTGTTTGCTGTGAAAATTTGGGAAAAGAAATTTTGATGTTTCCTATGTTTTGATTGTTTTTCAATAAAGTGTGGGGGTGTTTAGCTCAATTGAATAAATAATTTGATGTTTTCTATGTGTTGATTATTTTTAATTTTTACAAGTAATGATTAGGTGTTGATTGATTGTTTGCTGAGAAAATTCGGGAAGAAATTCTGAGGGTTTCTATGTTTTTTTTTTTTTTAATAGTTGTGTGAGTCAAGAGTCAAGATAATGAATTAAGCGTGTGTTTTATTTTTAACTTTTTTAAGATAAAAAAAATTGTTTAGCTTGGATGACGAGAATTTTTTGGGAGGAGGAAAGAAAGAAATCTTTTGAGTTTTGGCGGGGAAGGAAATTGTGAAATGCTTTTTGAGTTTTTTTTGGTAGTTTTGGGGTTTTGGAAATGAGTAGGATTTTATAATTAGAGTTACAGTGCAGCTTGATTGTGTAACCTTTTCAACGAGAAATTTAAGTTGAGATAATTTGCAATTAGTATATGAGAAAGTAGTGCTTTATATATGTTCAAAAAAAGAGAAAAGGTGAAGGCAGCAATTTCTAATTTCTAATTTTTCATTTTATTATTTTCAATTAAAAAGGGTTTGTTTGTTTTAGCTTAAAATGGCAGCATTATTTTCAATGCCAGTTACAATTATATTTTTGAAAATCTAATTTCTTTAGTCAAAATAGGCCAATGAAAATCAGCCAATCCAAACACACTCTTAAACTCTATTGATGTTTGGCATCTGTTGTAGTTGGCATTTCCTCTATGTTTACCTAGTTTCATTTTATTTTCCAGAAGTTAAATTAAAATTTATTGTTTGGGATGTTAACACCAATTTGATATGAATCACATGTAGTTTGATTGTAAGATTATCTGCTTCAAGTGGCCAGGAAAGATATGTCAAATTGAGTCCATCTGATATGGCCTAGTGGCTCCTGGTTGGAGTTTGGACCTGCTCGGTGATGTTCAAAGGCCTTAAAAAGGCTTAGTATTGGACTTCTTTGATATCTACTTTTTTTTAACAAAGTGGTTTTTCATTCATTTGGATGCAGGACAATGCACTCTCAAAAGAGGACTTGATGTTTGAGGAAACAAAAAGAACAAAAAGGACAGAACCTAGGAATCACCACCAATTACTGAAAATAGCAAAATAAAATCTAGAAATCACCACCTAGGGTTGTTTTGGAATCAACATCAAGCATTGGAGAAGTATAGGAACACTACAATCACCATTGCCACCAAACAGTGAAAAAAAACTTCCAACCCAAACTTCATTATTCCATGATCAACTATCTACAATAGTGTGTCCAGGGGTCTTTTAATAGGCTCTTCTAATTATGTCAAATATGGAAAGAAAATAATTAGCTCATAAGGACATTACATCACATATGAAAATAAAAATCTAATAGCAATCAAATCTCTCTGATAACATCCATCATTGTCAATCACGATTTATAAGTCAAATAAAATCAATCTTCATTAATAGGTCCTATCACAGACAAACTTAAACTCTAAATGGTGTGACTAAGTTAATGCTGAAAAGAAGTAAGAAAAATAATATTTTACTAGGTATTGAAGTTCTAGTGGTCTATATAAGCATGCTAATTGTACTCCAATTGAGACAAGTTTATGTTAAATAAAATTTCACTTGGAAATTTGACAATGACTCAGTGTTAACCCCAGCCAACCCTATGTATTAATTCCTAGGTTTATTTTTATATTTCTGTATTGTATGGAACTATTGTATTAATGAATTTTTTTTCCCTGAGAAATAATTAGCTTTTATGTTTTGTTTTAACAGACAGCTGAAACTGTTGATATTGGTACATGTGACCAACCAGTTCCTAGGGTGTATCCTGATAAGGGTATATTACCTGACTTCATGAATCTTTTGATAAATGTGACTGTATTATGAACTAATATTATCTAGCAGATGTTGTGCCCTTTGTTAAGGTTCTCACATTTGTTTCTTTTACGTTTCCTGGCTGTGGTTGGCATCGTGCATTCATCTTATTAAATCTTACAGATGAGGGGGCAAATGGCTATGTGGCACATCAATCTTTGACTGGCTCAACAGACCTAGCAAATAAAACTGATGAAGGTATATGATCTGTTTGTCTTTTTAGCCTAGGTTGTGCCTCTACATGGTTCCCTTTTAATAGCTTACAATTTTGTTTATAATCATATTCGATAGTGCATGAGATCTTGACTCTCTCAATAACTTATTTATTTATATTTTAGAAATCTTGCCGTTGATTACACATTATTATTATTATTCTTAACTTATTGGATATTTGTTACTTTGATCAATAAACACATGTTCTGCATATAATTTTTAAATACAAAAAACTGGAAAATTAAATATGTGATCAATAAACCATCATGAAAATTTGCTAGTATGGAGATAGAGGGTGCGTAGAGAAAATATAATATAATCTACTGGTTAATTTGTCGAAATACACATCCAATTGGAAGTTATAGAGTAGTGTCACATTTACCTATTATATATATATATATATATATATTTATATTAATTTGAGGCATCTTAATTTCTTTATATTTTTCGAACAATTTTCCTTTTAAGATTACATAGTAAATCCCGTCATAGGTGAATTGAAATTATATAAGTTTCAGAGGTTATAAATTTATGTGAGTAAGCAACTTTGGTCCACAGCGTCATGGCGTTCTGGGCAAATATTATCTATTACTCCATGTATCACACCACGCCTTACACCAACTGGAACTCCAAAAATTATCTCCACAAGTGGATCCCCTAGAGGTTACTCTTCTGTTGGATCTCCTCAGAAAACTTCTGGTACAACATCTCCTACAAAACCACCATATGAAGGGCGTGCCATACTATCTTCGTGGTACCCATCAAGCCAGCAGTCATCAGCAGCAAACTCTCCTCCTCGAGTACGTCCACAGCCAGGTATTTAAAGGTTATTGGTATTTGCGTACAGTTTTTATGTCTTTTGCTGTTTTCAATAAGTACGTATCCTCCTTTTCAACTTATTTAGGCTTTGATGTGATTTTTGGTCACCCTAATGTCCCTATACAGCTTGCACGTGTATTTTCTGGTTGTGTAGCCTGTAATAGATGATGACAGTCTGCTGATTAGCTCATGTCTCAATTACATTTAATAGATTGTTACATTATGCTGTCTCATTCATCTTTTATCTTTTGCGGTTAAAAAAATAAAAATTTGTGTAGGGCAGACTCCTCGAATTGATGGAAAGGAGTTTTTTCGTCAAGCCAGGTGTGTTCCATTATTTCTATTCCAATATATGTTGACTAATTTACTGCAATAATGATGGGGTTCTTTACAGACTGATTTACATATTTCCGTAATCAGGAGTCGGCTATCATATGAACAGTTCAGTGCATTTCTGGTCAATATCAAGGAACTGAATGCTCAAAAGCAAACTCGAGAGGTAATGAGTTGTTGAATGCTTGGTTGTTTGCTACTTTTAAGCAAGTAAACTGCTTGCACTTATGTTAAACTGGTAAATGGTTTGTAATTATTTCCTTTCAGGAAACTCTAAGGAAAGCAGAAGAGATATTTGGGACGGATAACAAAGATCTTTACCTATCATTTCAGGGATTGCTAAACCGCAATGTGCGCTAGAACTCAAAAGTACATTGCTTGTGATGGTTTTTAATAATTGGTATGTCTATCTTCAGTCAACATCTCACTCTTCAAACTAAAAACTACAAAATGGACTGAAAACCTAAATTACAATTCTCAAATTTTTACCCTAACCTCACTCTCCCTCCACTCAACCTCATCAATGCCTCCAATCTTCATCACTGCTGCTGGCTTGCTGCTGTTCTTTTCCTCAGATCAGATCCGGACTGTCGCTGCTGTTGCTCCTCCTTAGATCCTTTGCTATATTGCTCTGCCTTAGCCGGTTAGCTCTCTGTCCTCTGCGTTTTTTTATGTACTGTGGTGTGTTGACTGTTGTGTTTGTGAGTTGTGGCTTTTTAACTGGTGTGTTGTGTCTCTCAGCTACTGCTTACTGTGTAATTGTGGCTTTTGTGTGGACCGGTTTCAGTGTTTGTAAATTGTAACTTTTTTTTTTTTTTTTTTTTTTTTTTTTTTTTTTTCTATAAAGAAATAAAGGGGGACCACTAGGACAGTAGGACGTGACTAGTTTTGTGAATTTGTGAGAGTGAGACTAGTGTTTGGTAAGTCATTAGTGGCTTTTTTTGTGAGATCAATTGGCCAAAATCTTTGGTCTGATTATTTTGGTTTTATCAAAAATTGTCTTTGTAACTTTGTGTGATGTGGTTAATATTAGTAATATATATAAACTTGTGAATTTTGTTTTTGTCACATTGTGTGATGTGGTTAATAATAGTAATATATATAAACTTGTGCTTTTCTGTTTGTGATTATTTTGGTTTTAGATTTTTGTGTGTGTGTGTGTGTGTGTGTGTGTGTGTGTGTTGTTGAGAAGTACCTATTTTTTAGTTGGTGTATAGAACTACGAAATATGGAAATAATGAAACATTTTTTTTTTTAAATTTGTAGATTATGAGTAAGTCTACTACAATATTAAAGAGTGTCGAGTTTCATTTTGATAAATGTGTTGAAATGTTTAAAAAACACTTATTTTGAATGTTATACTTTGTCGACATTTTTATAATATCAAATGTTTAAGAAACATTTATTTTATATGTAGTATTTTGTTGAATATGAAATCGATGTTAATTTTTATTTTCATAAAAAAATTTTGTTTTAAGCTTTGGCTCTCCCAAGTTCGAATCCTAGTTCCATCCTTGTTTGAGAGAGTGAGTATCCATATCGATTTAGTGCTATTTTTCCTTTCACTCTTTTTTCCTTTTGGCTCCTTTTTACTTCTGGTAGAAGTCATAGCTTCATCATTTACCTATTAGACTTGTTTCTTAACAGTCTAATTTTTTTTTTTTCCAAAATAAAATTCCTAATGATTATCAAATATGTTGTTATTCTTATTGAAAAGAACAATTGATGATATGTCATAAACTAAATTTTCTGGTAGAAGGCTCTCAATCTATTACTTCAGTTATAACATTGGATTTATGTGTGATTAACATTGGATTTATGTGTGATTCTAGGATTCTGAAAGGATTGTAAGTAGAGAGGAGGGAATTGCACTAGCTAAAGAGCTTGGATGTTTGTTTCTTGAATGTAGTGCTAAGACTAGGGAAAATGTGGAGCAATGCTTTGAAGAACTTGCATTAAAGGTAATAATCATGCCATTAAAGGCAGTCAGTTTATCAATATAATCACTATATTTATTTTATTGTGAAGTGTATGGTGGGTTTTATGTTAGATCTATTTCAAGCTATGATAAGAGAAAGAGAGAGAACTATGGTTGTAATGCTACCAGCCAACAAACAATAGCCCCAATCCTCTTTATATATTTTTAAAAGAAAAGCTATAGTAGTTTGACTTGGTAGCCTTTAGTTGGAATGGCATATTCACCCTTACTATGAGGGGAAGGGTCAGGTCGAGAAAGGGCGTTTATCCGATGATAGGAACAAAGAAAGGTTTATCCAAGAAAAACTATGTTTGTTGGTGAAGAGAAACATTTTAAAACAGAAACCGGAATACCAAGCACCTTCAAATGGTGGTTGTTGCTCTTATAAAAAAAAAGATTCAGATATCGTCAATAGATCATCTGTACATGTTAATTCCTGTTCTAGTGTCTTACACTTGTTCTTGTTATTGAATTGAGTAATTACATGTACCTTTGAGAATGGAATATTGGCACTCAGATAGCATATATTACCTTGTTTAAATTGTTTGCCTTTGTTTTTTTCCCCCTTTTTTTTAATTAAAAAAAAATCCCAATGTTATGAAAACAAAATTGCTTGTATTTTGTTGGTTTTAACACAATTTTTCATGCTAGGCAAGCGAATGAGTAGATAATAGAATTTTCTACTTAGAGCTTTCTTTTTTCTTTTGCTGAATTCTACTTGGTGTTTAAATTATAGTGAGTTTTACTCTCCAATGTAGCTAACAATGTTTTTATTAGTATTTATTTTCCTTGTTCCTTAGATGAATAAGTCACTAGCTAGACGAGCCATAAACTTGTGTTGCCCAAGAATCATTAATCTATACTAACCTTGACCATCCAACATGCCTGGGAACTTGTGAATAATTGTGATGTTATCAGCTACTTTGTTACAGTTTCAATTCACATGACAAAAATCAAAAGACCTCAGCTGTGATGTTTGTTGGAGAACATCATCGATCTATGATATGACCATACATGCATATTTTTATGTGATTGAACAAAAATTATAAAACTGATTGCTTATTAGTGGGCTTCAACATATTATCTAACTTATAAATTAACGACAACAATCAACCCCTAATGTACTAAACCTGACTTGTCATTAATTACTAATGCAATTGGTGTGAGTCGTGTGACTATATCATATAAGATAATACGAATGCTGCTAGAGAATGAAAAAATAGACGATTGCTCTCCCATTACCTCTAACAAAAAAGACAATTTGTTACATGTGTGTGTATTATTGTCATCTTATAATAACCTTTTGTAATACAATTATTGATTTAAGAAAGTTAGTGATTGCTCAAGGTTTTTTTTTTTTTTTTTTTTTCCTTGAGAATGTGATTAATCAAGTATTTGATTGATAAAGGAGTCACTTAATTTATTATTTACGCATAGATAAGTGTGACTGTGTGGGTCAATAATTAATATAGTGCTAGTTGAGTTTTGTCATTTAGTTTAATTTTTTTTATTAAAACAATGACAAGTAGAAATGACAATTGTATACCAATAAAATTTTTTATACAAATTTAATTAACAAAATAAAATGGTCACATTTACTTATATTGACAATAGATAAAGATAACAATGAACTATAATGTAACGATTTCAAAATATGGAAATTTGTAGAAAGAAATTATAAAACTTCATATATTTGCATTTTTTTTTTATGTCGATACCTTAATATATTTAATTTATTTTTTTATTATTAAATTTTGTTTAATTTAAGTTTCTTAATTACATTTGAAAAAAAAATTACTAGAACCACCACCGAATACTTTCAATGATATATTTGGAAGATGTACTGTTGTCAACTTTTTATACTTCTGTTAAGGACCTTGAGTTACTGTATTTAGTGGTGTGTGTGGGCAGGCTGAGTCGAGTTGAGGGGTTTTTTTTCAATCTAATCCAACATGATGGGTTAAAAAAATCCAACCCATCACAAGGTTCAACCCAACTCACGTGGATCAGGTTGGACCCATGGGTTGGATTTTTTTTTTAATAATAATAATTATTATCTATATATATATATATTATATAAAACCGAAACCTTTGAAACTCCTACAATTTTTCACGTCATCACTATTTTCTTTTTCTTTTAGGTTTTATATCTTATATATTTATTATTTTTCTTCAACGTGTAATTATCTTATCAAGTGTTACAATAGTTTAGTTTAAGTAAAACTCTATCAAATATATGTTTCAAGAGCTTGAAATTCTACTTCAACTGAAATTCTATAACAAAAATTCTATAAGGACTTATGTTTACAATTTTTCACACCCATAATTACATGGCTTCTGCAAGAGTAATTTAGATCACATAAACAAATTGAAACACGCCTTTCCCCCCTTGGTTCCTTATTTAATCCGAATTCATTATTCACCACCACACACTGAAATTTTTAGAACTTAAATCGAAACAGAAAAATCTAAAACCCACAAACCCAAATCCTTAAACAAAGTTTGTTAGAGAAAATTTCTCAACACCAAATGGCTCTCGTTGTTACTTCTTCTTCATCTACTGTAATTTCTAAAGGTAGTTTCTTTTCATAGTTTGAATGGAATTGTTGTTGTTGTTGTTGTTGTTTTGTTTTTTTTTTTTTTTTTTTTTTTTTTTTTTTAATTTTTTTTTTATTTTTTATTTTTTTTTTTAACGATGTTTGGTTGTTCTAATGATGATTGTTTGGCTTTTTAGATAAACTAAATAAATTTATTTATAGTCTTTTATATTATCGATGCATTTATTCTTTATTTAGTATGTTTTCACAATTTAATATTTGATGAATTTTCTATGTTTGTGTTTTGCAATTTATATTGTTCTGCAATGTATTGTTATGTGGTAATCAACATGGTTGTATGTTTGACTTCTAGCCAAATACAATAACACACTCCCACCATCCACTACTTCTTTTCTTAGTCTCTTCATATGCCGCATGTCCTCTTCCTATTTGCTCACATTGGTAAGGTATTGCATTGATTTGGTTCTTGGAGTGCCTTCAAAACTTGGGTTTTGGCTTTATTTTGTCAAAAAGGTATGTAAGTTTTTTATTAGGTTTAATGTTAACAGAATTAAAGAACTCACAATCTGGAAAAAAAGAAAAAAAGAAAAGTGACTGTATTAGATTTTTTTTTTTTTTTTTTTTTTGAAGTCATCACCATAGAATAGTGAAATTGTTGTGAGCCACGCTGATATGTGTTATGTGGAACCAATAAAATGAAAGAAAAAGAGTTTTCTAAACCTTTATTTTGAATAAAATTACTTATTTTCATTCAATTTCAATTGTTTTCAAGTCATACCTTTTTTAAGGCAAGTCATAAACCTTTAAGCAAAATAAATATTTTTAATTTTTACTCCAAAAAAATAATAACTATTTTTATTTTTTATTTTACTTACTCCGGATCCGGATCCTCTCCATTCCAATATGAAATGGAGAGTGTCCAGTTAAAGGCTAAGATTGATTTAAAATCAATCTATGACCTAAAATCAGCCACGCCATTTAAAATACACGTAACAGAGCAATGAGCTACTTAACATTAGTTTTCAACGTTTCTTCTCACTTTCTTTGTCTCTCTCATTCTTTTGTCTCTTCTCACTTTCTCTGTCTCTCTCATCAAAACTCCATGGCTCCTCTCTCTCACCTCAACCGAGTTTCTCCCTCACTCTTCCTAGTGCTCCACTCTCTCAACCCCGACTGCGCCTCCACCTGTCTCTCCACCTCCACGCTTGCTCTCTGCCTCTCCCTCAACCTCGTTGCTTCCCGCATTCCCAACTCAAACCCATAAGCAAAAACAAAGAAAAAACAGTATTTAGTAACTCACTAGCTGAGATCCCGACCCCACACACTCGCACTCTTTTTAGACCCAGATCAGAGAGAGAGTAAGGGTTGGGGTTTGGAGAGAATCGGGTGTTTAAGTGAGAATTTGATGCTTTTCAGACCCAGATGGGTTAGGGTTTGGATAGAAACGGGTAAGAGAGAAGTTGATGCTCAATCTCCATGGTTACAGCTAGCAGCCACCGTGTTCTGCTCCACCAATTCCGGTGGTGGCTCTGGTAAAGTTCCCCTGTCTCTTTCTTTGATTTTTCCTTCTTTTAATTTTCTCAACAAAAAAGAAGATTTTTTTAATTTTTTGTATTGTATTAGGATTTCGTTTTCTTTTGATAAAGAAACTGAATTCCCTGTTGTACTTGGGAAAAAAATAATGTGGAATTTGTGTTATTCGGTACAGTTTGTGTTCAAGTGAAAATACAACAAAAAAACAGAATCTGTATGTATACTAAAGTAAATGATGATTTACCTATGATACTAAATCTATGATTGAGCCGAATAGTTTTGTTGAATTTGATCAAAGTAGATCTATTTGAAAGACTGGTGAGAACTGATGGTCAAACTCCCTCATACAGGGAGCTGTGAAGTGCCATTGGGTTAGCTATACTTATGATCTGATTGTACTCCTTAGCAATTAGCTGATATCTTAGATTGATACGGAGGCTTTAGGATTTATCTTGTTCTAGTACATACTGGTTTAATAATTGGTTGTTTTTTCGGACTATCTTGTTTGTTTCCAAAGTGTTATTTCTTCAAAATGTGTTTTTAGTTGGCTAAAGGTTGAATTTTTATTTTGTGCTTGTTTTATGTCTTTCATGAAAAATCTGATTTGTAAACAGTGGCCAAAAGGCCATTGGCTATAATTGAGAAGAATAGTTTGTTGAATTTGATCACAAATTAGCTTCATTTGAAACAATGGTGAGAACAGGCGTCAAAGTGCTATAAGGTTAGCTCTACTTATGATTTGGTTATACTCCTTATCAGTTAGCAGATATGGGGGCTTTAGGATTTATCATAGCTTATTAGATATTGGTTGATTTTTGGGACTCTCTTGTTTGTTTCCAAAGTGTAAGCAAACTTGCAGCACTACTTCTTGCACAGAAAAAATAAAGTTCTTTGTTTACTAGAGTCATGCTTTCTTGTAGCTAAATTCATGGGCAGTATTTGGGTACAATTCCATTATCATGATCAACTTGTGAGTATTTAGGTAGTTTTAGTTGAATTATGGCTTGGAGTTCTGTGTAGCAAAGAGGCTTGATACAAATAGCTCAAGCTTGTGACTTTCAAGCTACACACTGTGAAGCAAACGAATCCCTGCTTGATCTAATTTTTATGTTTTAGCTGTTCCCATAAAAGTTTCAAGTCCTTCAAGGCGATTGGATTAGTTGTAAATGGATGTGATGGTGGTGATCAGCAGTTATTATTACCATTAAAGTAATGCATGATAGGAAATTTTTTTGGTCTTATTATCATTTACCAAGTTTCTTTACTGCTAGATCAAGTTTTTTGGAAATTTTGATATATGTTTATCAATGAAATCACTCTTTTGTTCTTTTGTCAGGTTGAATGGCATGATTATAGGTATGCTATTCTTCTTTTGATCACTGAGAGCGAGAAAAGGCGAGTGCTGGAGGGATTTGTGAAGACCATGAAGCTGGCTTTGTTCACGATTTCATTTTTTTTTTTTTGGGAGAAATTGTTCATGAAATTTTAGATATAAAGAACATGACTCGTATCTATTTTAGTTGGGATCAAAATCAAGATGTAGCTATTTTGGTTTTCTTGAAACACTGAAATCACATATTTATATTGTAAAGCTAATTTAGCTAAGCTATAAAGCCTTTTTGTTTTGGGTTTTGTTCATTTGGTCGTGGATAAAAATTTCAATGAATTTTTGTTGTCTTTAAGAATCATAATTATGAGCTTGTCTTTGAGAAGAAATTACTAGCTTTTATTCGCCCTGGTTGTGCCTTTTATATAAGTACTTTGTGATGACTGATTTGGAGTCACTGAAGCAATTAAGGATTAGTTTCTTAAAGATTTATAAGATACTTAAAAGTAATCCTAACATATTTATTGCTAACAAAATCAAAGGCCATAGCTTGGAGAAACTAGCACGGTTATATATTACTTGTGCAGCAATTTTACTTCTTTAAGATAAGTAATATGAGGTGGAATACTGCCAGCCACAACAAATTTACAGTAGATGCTGTAGATGCTCCTCAACTGAGAATGGTCGTGCTTCAATTTTTGCTGTATGACCGATGCTTCTAAAGCCAAAAGTTAAAAATCAAATTATTATTAGAAATCCATCAACAACAAATAGAATGCATCTTGAAGTTAAGCACTAACAGCTAAGGATTCTTTGAAATTTTATTTTAATACAAAACAAGAAAAAGGAAAGGAAGAGAGTTAAAACCATTGCACTATTCATAAGCTCAAGTGTGCAATCTCAGGTGGAAAATCTGCTACTGTTTGTGTGGGAAAAAAAAATCCACAATACTCTATTGTAGGAATGTGAGAATACCATGTGAGAGAACAATTAGTACCTAAATATAAATAATTACTACTTAGGGAAAATTACTGTGAAACAAATCATATTTTTCTATCATTTCTAGTAAATTTTTTATATAAGTACAATCAACCTGAATTTATTAACCGAATAGAAAATTAAAAGGGATAAAGGATTCAAAACATTGTTTTTCAAGTACTAATCACACGTAAGTAGTGATGATTTATATGGCAATAACAACAAATATTCTGTTACATTGAAGCTCCAACTTCATCTGAATTCACTGCAACTCCATTAGGGGCATCATCTCCATGTAGTTGAGCAGAAACATCGTCTATGGCTGAATTCAATTGAGCAATCTTCTCTGTTAATATTTTGCGGGTTCTCTGTAGTCATCACACCACCAATGCAATATCAATGCATTGCAAACATTTTAAAAAAAATGATAACTAAAACAATATCAATAATAGTTAAAAAAGGATGAAAATACAAGTTAACACAAACAATTTGTACAGTGTTTCTTTTTATTGAAGCACAATTCATAAAGCTTACTTATACATACGAACCATTATATTTTTCTTGTTTTTCTTGTGACAACCAACCATAACTAGGCCTTTATTTGTAACCAAAAAGACTTTACTTTCAAAGCTGAACACATTAACAAACATGCATACACACATAATGAATAATTTAAAGGATTGCAAATGCAGGAACAGCTTCTCACCTCCAAAGTTTTCTCCTCATCATATATAAATTTTGGCAACTTCCTCATCAGATCTTTTCTGCACTTGCTGGAGCTAAACTCATCAGTACGTCAGCATAAAAAAATTTTGAAAAATAAATAAATAAATAGTGCATCTGAGCTGTTAATTGTAAGAACAGTATATAAACCACATCAATAGCCCAAAAGTGAATCAATAGCCCAATACTTACTGATGCATCACATGGCTGTTTAATTAGGCCAAATAATTACATACATTAACATATTTCTTGATACTATGACTTTAAATGAAAATTTTTTACTCTATAGGCTCAAAAATGTGACAAAAACACATTTATTACTCCAATTAATTAGAACATAAGGAGACAGATGCACAACACTCTTATTACAAATCCACTAACAAAGATACTTGCACAATTTGGTTTTCCATCAAATAAACCAGATTTTAGATCATTAAAGTGTCAAAACGAACACATACACTACTCTACTTAATTGATAACCTAGGGAAACACAGACACCCAAGACCAAATAAGTTGGATTTCAGTAGGTATATTTTCTCAAACATCTTCAGTGCATTTCACAACTCAAACCACAATAGTAACATAGGGAACGAGAAAAAACTGATCCATTGTGACAAACTTCAAACTAAGAAATTATTATCAAGCTAAGAATCATAGTTCTGTTTCAGTGAAAGAAACTAAGGAATAAGAAATGGATACTCTTAGGCAAAGAAATCAGGATCAGAGGAAAAAATCATAGATTTAGTATCATAGGTAAATCATTATTTACTTTAGTATACATATAGATTCTGTTTTTTTGTTGTATTTTCACTTGAACACAAACTGTACCGAATAACACAAATTTCACATTATTTTTTTCCCAAGTACAACAGGGAATTCAGTTTCTTTATCAAAAGAAAACGAAATCCTAATACAATACAAAAAATTAAAAAATCTTCTTTTTTGTTGAGAAAATTAAAAGAAGGAAAAATCAAAGAGAAAGACAGGGGAACTTTACCAGAGCCACCGTCGGAATTGGTGGAGCGGAACACGGTGGCTGCTAGCTGTAACCATGGAGATTGAGCATCAACTTCTCTCTTACCCGTTTCTATCCAAACCCTAACCCATCTGGGTCTAAAAAGCATCAAATTCTCACTTAAACACCCGATTCTCTCCAAACCCCAACCCTTACTCTCTCTCTGATCTGGGTCTAAAAAGGGTGCGAGTGTGTGGGGTCGGGATCTCAGCTGGTGAGTCACTATATACTGTTTTTTCTTTGTTTTTGCTTATGGGTTTGAGTTGGGAATGCGGGAAGTGACGGGGTTGAGGGAGAGGCAGAGAGCAAGCGTGGAGGTGGAGAGACCGGTGGAGGCGCAGTCGGGGTTGAGAGAGTGGAGCGCTAGGGAGAGTGAGGGAGAAACTCGGTTGAGGTGAGAGAGAGGAGCCATGGAGTTTTGATGAGAGAGACAGAGAAAGTGAGAAGAGACAGAAGAATGAGAGAGATAGAAAAAGTGAGAAGAAACGTTGAAAACTAACGTTAAGTAACTCATTGTTCTGTTAAGTGTATTTTAAATGGCGTGGCTGATTTTAGGCCATAGATTGATTTTAAATCAATCTCAGCCTTTAACTGGACACTCTCCATTTCATATTGGAATGGAGAGGATCCGGATCCACTTACCTCATGCATCGCACGGGTTAGCGACTAGTTATTATTATTATTATTATTAAATTGAGCATTTGTACAACACCACCACAAATAGGAACAAATTTATAACTAAATAATTATGTGCATAAGAAGGAGATTGAAATTAGGGGAACTTCGGGCTTTATTTTATTTAGAAAGAGGGGTCAAAAAGTAAATAATAATTTTTTATAATATATTTTTAAATATATATTAAACATAGGTGGTTGGGTTGGATTAGTAATTGATAAAACTCAACAAGTAGAATTAGATAGTCGGTTTTGATAAATTGGCTACACACTCCAACTATATTAAACAAGGGATGGTGAAACCAATAGGTGCAAAACATTGTTTATATATAGACCCAACCTACAAGAGCTCATGACATAATAATAATATATTTAAAACAAGCTTGGACTAGGTTAAGAACAAGGTTACCAGTTTATTAGATGTGAAACAATACAAAAGTTTTTTGTTTTCTTAAAATAGAAAGAATAGGCTACTTCATAGTGAATTTGCAATTGACTTGTTTGTTACCAGGGCTCGTGATTTGGTGACAATTTTGAGTTGCAAAAACAGACGATTGCTCTCCCATTACCTCTAACAAACTTTTTTGTCCTATTCGTTATTCCTGACAATATGCAAAACTTTACCACAATCATTCAAGAGATATTCAGAAACAGTGGTAACATCATAACCAGTTATTCTAAACTATATATCTTTTCCCTGATATACTTTCACTACAACAAAAAATGTTTATTAAAACAAAAAAAAATCATTGCAATAACATCGAAGTCATTGCAATAGTTTATGCGAAGTGTTGCAATAAAATTTGAGGTAATAAATTTGTGCTACAAAAAAATTTTGTTGCAATAAACTTTAAATATTTTAATGAAAATTTTGATGTAATAATATATTTGCTATTGCAATAAACAATTTATTACTTCGAATATCTTGTAGCAATAGGCTATTATTTCATGAATTTTATTACAATAGATTGTAAAGAATTGACAAAAATAATTTGGGTTCAAATTATTGCAACGGTATATTTATTGTAATAGTTAAATTTTTCATATTTTTTCTTACAATAGATTGTAAAATAATTGGAATTAGATCATTGTAATAATATATTCATTGCAGCTTCATGTTTGTCATTGCAATAGATTGTAAAATAATTGATATTTTAGTTATTACAATGTTAAATTTGTTGCAATAAGCCATCTCTTTGAAATTTCGATCTATTATAATATATCACAAAATATATAATTGGTATCAAGTTATTACAATGGTTTCTTCAATTTAAGTTATTAAAAAAAATTGATTTCTTCAATTTAAGTTATAAAAAAAATTGATTTCTTCAATTAATGCGTGAACAATTCGGCTATATGTTGTGTTGCAGCAAAAGAAGGAGTTAAGCCCAATGCAATCTATTTTTTGAAATACTTTGATAACTACGTTCACATTTTTGACTTAAAGTCTGGGAGGTTTAAAAAAAAATTACTACCTCGTCCCATTGATCAAGATGAAGAAGATCCAGCACAGCTTGAGTGGGTCATGATTCCTATAACTAGTCCTGAGACAGTTTAAGCCTTTGGGAATATGGGTCCGATCGATGACATGAGTCTAATGACATCTATAGATTTTCGAGTAATAGTTTTCAAGTAATTTAGGATGGGTTATTGGATATAAATTTTCAAGTAATTTGAAGATGGGTTATTGGATATGAATTTTCAAGTATTTCTTTTCAAGTATTATTGGATATACTTTCACTACAACAAAAAATGTTTATTAAAACAAAAAAAAAATCATTGCAATAACATCGAAGTCATTGCAATAGCTTATGCGAAGTGTTGCAATAAAATTTGAGGTAATAAGTTTGTACTACAAAAAATTTTTGTTGCAATAAACTTTAAATATTTTAGTGAAAATTTTGATGTAATAATGTATTTGCTATTGCAATAAACAATTTATTATTTCGAATATCTTGTAACAATAGGCTATTATTTCATGAATTTTATTACAATAGATTGTAAAGAATTGACAAAAATAATTTGGGTTCAAATTATTGCAACGGTATATTTATTGTAATAGTTAAATTTTTCATATTTTTTCTTACAATATATTGTAAAATAATTGGAATTAGATCATTGTAATAATATATTCATTGCAACTTCATGTTTGTCATTGCAATAGATTGTAAAATAATTGATATTTTAGTTATTACAATGTTAAATTTGTTGCAATAAGCCATCTCTTTGAAATTTCGATCTATTATAATATATCACAAAATATATAATTGGTATCAAGTTATTACAATGGTTTCTTCAATTAAAGTTATTAAAAAAAATTGATCTCTTCAATTTAAGTTATAAAAAAAAATTTCTAAATTCAATTTAGTATTAAAATCTCTATTGCAACTGAAAATTATAAATTATTACAACTAATTATTATTAATGTAATAATTTACTATTTTTAAGTTACTATTGCAACGACTTTTGATTTTTAGATGTGATATTATGTCTAATACCACTATACTAATTTTGTTGTATTAACACTTGATGTAATAGACTTATTTTAGTGTAGTGTTTTATGGTTTTACTTTTACCACCATTGTCATATTTACTCTGTTCTTTAACATTCAATAAATTATATTCACAACATACACACTAATATGAATATCTAAACTCAGCATCATGCACATAGCTTACTATCTTACCAACCACAAACACAACCACTTTGCAGATTTCAATTCGAAACACACAAACACTTCCCTTCTAAAGCGCAGTCACAACCCACAAATCTATTCACCCTTAAACCTATGGCCCAAAGGACCTCCACGCGCCACCCCCTTAAAAAGTTGAAGCCTGCATCAGCCCATATGGTGATTTAAATTTGTGAAGTCCATTAAAACAGAATCTTCAAATGCAGTATAACCAGCCCCAACCAAATTATTTAGTTCAGGCTCTGCAGATCTTGGGGGAGAACTTGGGAAAACTAGCAATGGATTAGAAAGGTGACCACATACACTTCCTGTAGCAGCAACTGAGCTCAAATTCCATAAAATCCGCCGAACCATCGCCATTGAGTCTCTGAGGAGGAGGGGGAAGAGGAAGAGTTTTAGAATAGTCAATAGAGGAGAAACCTTTTTACCCAAAAAAAAAAGGAGAAGCCGGGTCTGGTTGACCCATTTTCTGAATGATGTACTAAGCCCGTGTACTATCAGCCCAAAAACCCAAGGGGCCCAAAAGCCTTTTTATTTTTTATTTTTTTATGAGTAGTGAATTCCATATAAAAATTAAGCCCGTGTACTATCAGCCCAAAAGCCTTTTTATTTTTTTAATGAATTGTGAAGCCCATATAAAATTAAGCCAGGGGGCCCAGCTCATATATGCCCAACCCGAACCCACTTATTTGACATTCTAAGTTAAAGAGTCAGTAAGTTCGTGTAAAAACTCTAAAGCCCAATAAGTTTTTTAAACAAATAATTAGAACCCACGTATTTTTCATTCACTGTGCGACATTTGAATTCTTTTATTGCAAGCCTGGGGATAGAGAATTCAAGAAACAATTGTTTGAGTCTGACCGAGTGACTCAAATAGCTGCTGCGACAGTTTTTGGAGGGAGGATTTATTTTCTGACTAAGTTGGATACCGCACTACAAATGCTCGGCCATCCTCATATATATGCGTTGTTTAGTGCTCAGATCGTAGGAACAGATCTTCAGTTTACAGAAGTTACAAGAAACGACTTTCTTAAATCATCTGGAGATCACTCGATAGATCATTATCTTGTTGACTCTGATAATGAGCTGCTATATATTGTGAAGATGAGTGTGGAAGAAAATCCAAATTTGGTTTTTCGTTTTCTGATTTTCAGAATGGATTTTTCTACGCGCGAATGGGTGCCAGTTCATGACTTAGGGGAGCGGACAGTTTTTTTCCCTTTATTCGGGCATGTGAACAATTCGGCTATATGTTGTGTTGCAGCAAAAGAGGAGTTAAGCCCAATGCAATCTATTTTTTGAAATACTTTGATAACTACGTTCACATTTTTGACTTAAAGTCTGGGAGGGTTTTTAAAAAATTATTACCTCGTCCCATTGGTCAAGATGAAGAAGATCCAGCACAGCTTGAGTGGGTCATACTCATGATTCCTATAACTAGTCCTGAGACAGTATAAGCCTTTGGGAATATGGGTCCGATCGATGACATGGGTCTGATGACATCTATAGATTTTCGAGTAATAGTTTACAAGTAATTTAGGATGGGTTATTGGATATAAATTTTCAAGTAATTTGAAGATGGGTTATTGGATATGAATTTTCAAGTATTTCTTTTCAATTAATTTGAGGAATTACATTGTCGGCTTATTGGATATGAACGAACCTGAGCGCATGTGTTTTTTTTTTTTTTTTTTTTTTTCATTTGTTTACTTCAGTTTATCTAAAAATATAGACTCCAACTTGTTTGTTGACATCAATTTTGACAGACCTTATTTTCGTATTGTTTCGTATACTTTGACAAATACCTCATGCTTAGAATTAATCAATAACAGTAACATATTGACATATATAATAATATAATTCGTTTCGTGTTAATTCTATGAAAATAAATTTGGTGAATATATATATATATATATATTATATATATATATATATATATATCATCTTGAAATTTGTTCCATGAATTCACTTGATATATATATTGAGTAGTTGATCATTGTATTGTTGATGAGCATAATAAGATATAATGTATTAGTCTAATTCACCACAAGAAATGAATTATATATGTCAATATGTAACTATTATGCTCATGTGTGTATTCTAATTGGGATGCTATAGAATTTACGATGTAATGGCTATATTTTTTAATTTTAGAAAATTATTTTTCCATTTTGGGATTACACAATTGGTTCTCTGTATTGTTAGATTATATGACTGTATAATAAGATGTAAAGCGAGAGCAAGATTGATCATTGTGTGAAGTGATCAAGTTTATAATGGTGGTAAAGAGGTGCAAAATTTGGTATTCAACGAATGACATATAACATGTGACCTAATTTATGTTGATTTTGAATTTATATTATTTATATGTGAAGATTTTTGTCTCTTTTCCGTATAATCTCATGGTAGAGATACCTAGCAAATGTCTTTTTTGGCTCAAATTATCCATGAGGAAACTATTTTGAGATTAATGCTTACACGTGTTTACTTTAGTCTATGAGGGGATAAATTGAGTTGACTGTTATCATTTGATGATGACAAATGCATGAATATTGTTCCAAATTTCACTTTATATCAATCTATTTGGCTTTTGACTCATCATAGAAAATATATAATACTCTAGAGGGAGTATGAAGAGATTTTCATGATTTTTAACATCAAAACCAGAGAAGCAAAATGCCATTTTGTCTTCTATTGGTCTGTTCCAAGCTTTTTTTCTCTCAAAAAAAAAAAAAAAAAAAAAATCCAAGTTGGTGTTTGAGTAGTTATACAGAGATTATTAGGAATTTTTTTTCTAAATAACAATAAATATTAAAAATTTTAGTTAATTGTCACGTTTCAAAACAATTTTGAAAACTAGCATCTCGAGTGTCTAAAACTCGAGTTCCAAGATAGAACTCGAGTTTTTAAGTCTCGATTTGCAAGTGGATTAGTTGGAAGTTGGAAAAAAATCAAGCTGAAAATCGAGTTTTAAAGACTCGATTTCCATAAATTGAATAAAAACGCCGCTATAGGTCTATAAAATGTCACTATAGGGCTTAAAAACGCCACTATAGGACTACCTGTACTTATAAAAATTTTTTTTTGCAGGAAAACGTCGCTATAGGGTTTTAAAACGTCACTGTAAGTCATAAAAATGCCACTATACGTTAAATTTTTTTTGCATGAAACTCGAGTTTTAAAGACTCGAAATCTAAAGCGAGTCTTTCAGACTCGAGTTCTAATATGGATCTCGAGTTTCTAAAACTCGAGATGCTACTTTCCTATATTGTTTCAAACGTTGCCTAACTTACTATTTTGAATGGCTGAAGACATCTGTTATGCACAATACCTCGATTATTAGTTTGGGCTGCACGAGCGAGGCCCATACTAACAAAATATTAACAATTAAGGTTAGATTTATAATCCATTTATAACACAAAGTAAAAACATAATGATTTGAGTGTTGAAGTACTTAGACATTGCACCATTAAATAAGACACTAATTTTACTATATAAGAAAGGAGTACGAAAATTATAATAGGACACATAATTCATTACAAGTTATAATGAGAGGAAACTAAAATCAAGAAGAAATTGTGATCAGGAATGAAGCTAGGACTTGAAGTTAGGGGGGGCAAAAGTACAAACAATTTTTTTTTGAAGCTCTAAATAAGCATTCATCTAGAAGAGAAATGCTATGTCCACAATATTTTTCACAACAAATTGTAAGTGGTAGGTTATTATTGGTTATTATGAGTGGGTAAAAAAGTAATTTAAGATGTGGATTTAAATTAGAACCAATAACAACTTACTGCGTGTGATTTGTCATGAAAATGTTATTGACATAGCACTTCTCAATATAAAGTTAAGTTTTTTTTTTTTTTAAAAAAACTTTTTTTTGGGTGTCTTCTGTGTTGTCAAATGTGTGTAGGCCTAGGGATGACAATTTTGCCCTGCCCCGCTTAACCCGCCCTTCCCTGCTTAGCCCCACGCGAGTTTTTCCCACCCCGCCCCTCCCTATCCCCCCCTCCTCTCGCCCCGCGTTGCTAAGAGTTATAACTGTAAATTTTTCATACTCTAAAATCCTACTATTTAAACAAACATATCAATATTAGTTTTTTATTTTTTATTCTACCTAATGTGGTTTTTTGCATTTATTTTGTTATGTGTTACACTATGAGGGTTTTTTTTTTTTTTTTTTTGTGATTGTCTTGTTAAATAATTGGATATATTATTCAATTTTTTCTAAAAATTGATTTGATTTGATGGGATAAATTTAGTTGTAATTTCAAGTATATTTTTATTAATGAAATAGGTTTCATTAAAAAAATTGTACTAGTTGTAAGGCAAATTAACAAAAAGTAGAGTTTTACAGGGTGGGGCGGGGTTTTGCGGGTCCCCAAGGGGCGGGGATGGGGTGAGAAAGTTTTCCTCGTCATGCGAGGTGGGGGAAGGATGGGGCAAGACAAAACCATGC
The DNA here is from genome assembly GCF_932294415.1 of Quercus robur. NCBI lineage: Eukaryota > Viridiplantae > Streptophyta > Magnoliopsida > Fagales > Fagaceae > Quercus > Quercus robur. The sequence goes on from NC_065537.1 coordinate 25,188,291, forward strand.
GGGACAAGGACGAAGACCCCATTCTTCAGCCCCGCCCCGCCCCGTCCCATTGCCATCCCTATGTGGGTGTTCACTTAGACTAGTTAGAATTGGCTAGGAATTTTTTATTTTATTTTATTTTTTGTTTTTGTCTTGCGTGGGTTTGTTTTGGGGTGTTGTTTGGGCTTAAATTTGCTATTGGTAAATTTTGTTGTTGAGCTTGTTAAATTTATTTCAGATTTTAGATCAATAAAATTTTTTATAGTCTTTAAAAAGATCAATAATATTGTTGAGGGTGGCAAAGGAAAAATTTATTGAAACAAATTGCTAAATTTAACACACATATATATACTATAAAAAAATTGAAAAAAATTGGGGGGTGGGGGGTGGGGGAGGGGGCACAACCCACCCAAGTTCAAGTATAATTCCATCATTGATTGTGGTACATTAGTTGGAATTAAATAAGTACCATGTGTTGGAGCATTTTAATATTAAATAATTAAAATGAATAAATGTTACAACATAAATGTAAAGATATAGGAGTGAATATGGAAGATGAGGAGTTAGTGAAAATGTTTAATCCCACATTAAAAAGGAGAGAGACTATTTTATTCTTTTTAATTGTGGTGATTAATGGGCTAACATGAATTGTCTCAAATATTGGACTATATACGTGTGTAAGGGAGAGGTGAAGGGTGGAGGTATCAAAAATGGAAATGAATCAGTCTCTTGGATCCTCCTACTTGACAGCCCATTCAGAGTAATTACCATATCCGTTGGTGAGTAAATGACTCGAATTAATACTCCATTTTTATTATGGAAAATGAAAAGCCATTAACCCACTTAATGGACTATCCGTTTGGGCCTTTTCGTTCTTCAGAAACTCCTTATCACTATTAATTGTGTAACTCCAGCCCATCAGATTAATATCCAACAATTAATCTTGTAACACCCACTACATCATTATAATGGACCTAATTAATCAGATTAATTTAGGTAGTAATTTCGTGAGGCCCATTGAGCTTATAAATAGACTCATTTAGAACTAATCCAAGTAACTACAATATACACTAAATAAAAATGGAGAGGTTCTTGGCAAGGAAGGGTGTTCTTTCTGGTGGAGCTTTGGGATTGAACACTTTGTGTAGAGGTTGTTCTAGCCGTACGACACTAATTGGGCTGTTGTATCTTGGGGGAGACAAGTCAGAGACAGTCTGCACCGGTTACAAAGTTTAGCCAACCAAGGGCTTGAATCTCCTTAAAGAGAGCGAGTACCGTGTCTCAGTCCAAATAGTGTTTTGTAATTTCTCTCTTTAAATTAATAAAATTCAGAAGTATTATTCAGCTTCTCTTTGTGTTATTTCCATTATTATTGTGTTTGCACCAACACCATTTAAAGTAATATTTCTCATTATATAATTGGAGTAAATTAGTACCGCAAAAGCTAATCCCAAGGAAGAAAGAATATAACAAGAAAACTGAAATGAGATAAATCAACAAAATGAGGTACATTTGTTTGCCATTGCACTTTGCAGATTCCCTTTCAAGAGTCATTAATTTATACCATCCGATAACTTTGGAACCAAAATGCTAAAAATGTTATAAAAGGGTGCTAACATCAAGTATAACTTCATATGCACTCAGCATGTGTTTGAAACTAAACTTTCAGCAGGAACCTTGCACTAACAAGGCAACTCTCAATAATTCATATCAACCCATTTTCCTATTCTAATTAATCTCAAGAACCATAATTAGACATAAAATTCAACAGTTAAGTTCATGCTTTCAACAATGTCTTAATTTCTTAAAGATAAAACTGTTGGTAATATGTAAATAACAATTGGTGGTATCTCAAAAGTTCCAAAGTTAAATCACGATAAACCAATCACTTCAAGAATATATCTTAACAATATCCAAAGGTTAATGGAAATCTAGATATTGCTCGAAGATTGCCAATGAAAATTAGATTATGCAAGTGCATCAAACTCAAATACACTCAAGAAGATCAACAATTTGTCATTCCATTGAAGAATAAGCATGTGGTTCTTTATATATATATATATATATATAGAGAGAGAGAGAGAGAGAGAGAGAGAGAGAGAAAGGGGGGCTAAAGAATAATTATGTGGTTCATTTCAATGAACCATGAAAGTCCAGGCTTAATTATGTGGTTTATTTCATCATTTCCCTTTTTTTTTTCTTTTTTTTGGGTTAAAAGGAACCATTAATTAAAAACTAGAAATTACAAAGTCTAGGGTAGGCCACACCCCAAGCATCAGCCAATAATTGGTATAAAACAGGGGGAGGGGGGTGAGAATACAAAAGAAAATTCTCCCTAAGAGAGCATCCTTCTTTAGCAAGGAGGTCAGCACAGTGGTTTCCTTCGCGGTAAGTGTGGCAGACAAGCACTTCATCAAAGGCTTGGATGAGCAACCCTGCAGTCAAAGATTAAAGAATTACACGGGTGGGATGAGAGAGAACTATCATTTTGCAAGGTAATGAATTCTGTGACCACTTTGGCATCCAGTTCAACATGCAATTTTTTGATATTCAAGTTTTTTAACAAGTTAAGCCCATCACACAAGCCCCAAAGCTCAGCAGCAAGAGAGTGAGTGAATCCAATGTTCCTAGAAAAACCCCCTATCCAATTACCCCTATAGTCTCTGATGAGACCACCAGCACCCGCCACACTTGGGTTGCTTTTTGCTAAGCCATCCGTGTTGAGTTTGTAGAAGCTGAAGGGAGGAGGCTTCCATCCTATTGAAAAAAGTTTTCGACTCGGTCTAATTGTTTTGAGGGGGAGAGTGGAGAAAAGTTCAATGGACAGAGATTGAATTCTTTTGAAGATGTTGTCGGGGGAGAAAGGGAAGTTTCCCATGACAGGTTTATTTCTTGTTGACCAAATAGCCCAAACAAAGATGGGAAATATAATACAACAGGGTATATCAGAGAAGAGGGAAGTGGTAGCTTGCGCTAGTGACATTTTCCTGATCCAAGTAAGAGTGTTGTTCGAAGAGTAGAAGTGGTGGGGGAGGTTGGGGGTGATTTTGGACCAGATGGGAGTGACCGTAGGGCAGTCACAGAGGATGTGAAGGGGGGTTTCAGGGGCAGTGCAGCAGATGGGGCAGTTGGGGTCATTTGTGATCTTGCGATTGTGAAGAAGAGCTTTGGTAGGGAGGCTGTTGTGGCAAGATAGCCAAAGAAAAGTAGAAATTCTTGGGAGGGTAGGCAATTTCCATAGCCATTTCCAACTGGTGTTTGAAGTCCTGGGATTGGAGTCGCAAGCGAGAATGTAAGCCGTGCTTGAATTGACCATTTGGAGATGGGAGCCAGTATATGGAGTCGGGATGAAGGAGAGAGGTTGGCTTGGGGGTGGCATGGATGATGTCTACAATTTGGTTAGGAAGATGAAAGGATAAGTTGGCAAGGTGCCAGTTGCCAAAATGGTCCCAAAGATCATAAACCTTGAGTGGATTTTCATGTCTGTGAAGAGGTCCATGTATCATGCTACGGATTGTGCCTCTGCCAGACCAATTGTCATCCCAAAACTTGGTTGAGGTTCCATCTCCCAAGCGCCAACTTGTGCTGAGAGAGCAGATTGGATTAGCTTTGAGGAGGCTATCCCATGTAACTGAAGTTTTTTTGGATGCGGAGTGGTGGGGCGGATATTTGTTGCGGAGAGTTGAAGCCCACATTTCACAAGAATTATTTCGAAGGGCCCAAGCTCTTTTGGCAAGGGGGGCTATATTTCTAGCATAGGCTCTCTTGATACCAAGTCCACCAAGGAATTTCGGGGTAGTCACAGTGGTCCAATTTTTCAAATGGAGCTTTTATGTGTTTCGGTGTCACCCCAAAGAAAATTTCTGCTGATTTGGTCAATCTCCTTGCAGATTCGCTGAGGCAGGAGGGTGCTTTGCTTGACGTAGGTGTGGATGGCAGATGTGACCGAATTAATGAGAGTGAGACGACCCGCGAGGGAAAGGCTTTTTGATTTCCAAGATGCCAACTTGTCACGAAGTTTATCAATGCTGAAATTATATGCTCTTTTATTTCCTTTATTGGTGAGGATAGGAACTCCTAGATATTTCCCAAAATCTGTACAAGAGGATATGCCGAGTTCATTCTCCGTACGTAGTGAATCCGCCTTTTTTGAGATAGCTTAAGAAACAAGCCCAACCATCATTGCATATTTCAACATGCCTCATAAACTTATGGAGACAAACAACCCTCTGCATAGTACTAAACCTGTCAACTATGAAAGTCCAAGCAAGCCAAAGAGCTTCAGCAAAGCTACTCTCACTGACTTCATAGAATGCTAATCCACCAAATCTTGTAAGAAATATAGTTACAAGGAGAAGTGCAAGCAACTTTGCATAAGGATATATACAGAGAGAACGCACATCCCCACCATGTATGCAACTTTTTTCTTGATGTTTGTAACACAAAAATAGCATAAAGATTGTGAACATCACATAGTACAAGGCAACAGTTCTACCACCAACATTTTCAAAATGAGAAATTGAACTATAATCTTCAAATGGCAAGACTTTCATTGTGCCATTTAAAAAAAAAAAAAAAATTGTATAAGACTCAGCCAACAAAAATCAAAAGAAATATCTAAGAGCAACTGTATCAGTGGTTGCAAAAGTTTGAAAAATACAAAAAATACTTAATTTTGCACATTTTAACCAAAAAAACACTCACATCAATCCTTGTAAAAGTGTGCAAATATAAAAAACTGCTATAGTAACCATGCATATATGCACGGTTATTGTAGCTTTGCATTTAATATTTTAATATTTTTTTCTTTTTCCTTCTCATCGGTCCTCTAACTCTCACCTCACTGTCTCTCTTTTTCTCATTTTTTTCTCTCTCTGCATCAACCCTCTCAGCTCTCTCTTTCTCTCATCTCATAAGCTTCCTCTTCCATGATCGGACCCACAGATCAGCGGGGCTATGCATCGTGGGCTTTGACACACCTGGGGTACGATGTTGAAGGCGTCAATCAGAGCTTCATGAGCTTTGTGTGATGTTGACGCACCATTGTGGGCGTTGACGCATCAGAGCTTCCATGGCCGGACAGTGGCAGGTGTCGATCTTGTTGCACTGTGGCTAGGTTGGATGAATATTTGGATTTCATTGATGGTAGCTGGGTTGAATGGGTATTTAGGTGGGTTGATGATGGAGGCTAGTTGCTTGATGATGGTGGTTGAGTTTATTGATGATGGAGGCTGGTTGCTTGATGATGGTGGCTGGATGGGTTGTGTTGGGTCTATGAGAGAGATGATAGTTTAAAAAAATGAATATTTTATTGAATAAATGTTTAGAATAGATAGACTGATGTGGGTGTTTTGTAAAAGTGGGTGTGTAAAATAGAAAAAATGGGTTTTTTTTTTTTTTTTTTTTTTTTTTTTTTTTTTTTTTGTTGTTGTTGTTGTTGTTGTTGTTGCAAAATAGACATAATTATACACTTACTGATGTGGTGCTCCAACACTTATAAAATATAGCTAAAGTTTTACAACTCTTTTTGTAGATAAACTGCATAAAGCAATTGCATTAGTCAATGCAAAATTGTGCAAAATACAAAAAGTGGTTAATTTTATACATTTTAATAAAAAAAAAAAAAAAACACCCACATCAATGTTTGCAAAATTATGCATATATACAAAAGTGCTACAGTACCGTGCATAAATGCACGGTTACTGTAGCTTTGCATACTAATATTTTATTAATTTCACATTTCGCTCCTTTTTCCTTTTCTCTCTCTCTCTCTCTCTCTCTCTCTTTTCCATCTGCAAAACCAACTCAGGCATCTTCTCTCCCTCATTATCTTCTTCTTCCTTTGATACACACAAACACACCCACACACAGACACACCAACAGACCTAGCACCGCAAAATCAACCAAAAATCAACTACAAAATGAACCAAAAATCAAACACACCCACACACAGACACACCAACAGAGATAGAGAGAGCATTTTTGTGAACTTGTGGCTATGGGTTGGTGCTTGGAAGTCGACTAGAACGAGTCTTGGTGCTTGTGAAGGAGATCGGAATGTTTGGGTCGACTAGAACAAATCTCTATGGATCAGTGCTTGTGGCAGACCAGTGCTTGTGGATTGGCAAGTTTTAATCGTGGTGGATCAGTGCTTGTGGATCAGCGAGTTTCAACCATGGTGGACCGGTGCTTGGATTGTTGCTTGTGACTGTAAATGGAGAGAGAGAGTTTTAGATGGGGAATGGAGAGAGAGTTTCAGATTATGAATGGAGAGAGAGAGAGAGAGAGTTGAGATAAATAATAAAAAAAAATGAGGAAAATGATTATTTAAATAAAATAGATGGTAAAATAGACAAACTAATATGAGTGTTTTGTAAAAATGTGTATGTAAAATAATAATAAAAAGTAGGTATTTTTTTGGAAAATAGACAGAAATTTTGCATTAATTGATGTGGTTAAGGTATAGATACTATAAAAAGTGAAATTGAGCTGCCATAAAAATTATAAACAAATTATTACCAATAAAAAAATTGAAAAGAAAATCCTCAACAATTGTCATATCTACATCAATGGCTATATAGTTTAAAGGAAAATTGATATATAACTAAGTAGAGTCACCATGTTGTATAGATCTCCCCTGGAACCATGATCTGCATTAGACAACCCCTTTTACAATATAAACAGAATTATTAGCAAAAAGGGAAGGAATCATACTTTTTATAGTTCAGCATGTTACTTTGACCTTATCCAGCACTTGATCTTAAAAATTTTTCCTTGAGTATTTGATCGTCAAACTTTAAGCCATAAAAAATAGTCACAAAATCCCTGAACCATCATTATCTTTCAAATAGGTAGTTATTATGTATTCCTAGAGCAATACTCTCTCCTCTCACAAGAGGAGTGGGTCCCACACATAGGTCCCACCATGGGACCCATCCCTCTTCTGTTTTAGTTTATGATGTTACTCGAAGGGACACCTTTACAAACTTATCTGATGTATGGGCTAAAGAAGTAGAACTCCACTCGACTAATCAGCACTGTGTCAAGATGCCTGTCAAAAATAAAGTTGATATTGTAAGTTTTATGTTCTCCATATCTTTTACATTTTACTATAAGTTGACAGAAACTTAGCTTCATGCTCTTTCTAAATTTCTGTAAGCAAATTTGTGAGAAAAAAGATGGAACAAAAAGTTTGAGTTGAAAATAAGCATAGATCTGGAGATTCCCGTATAGGTCAACCTACATTTTTAGAAGGAGCCTGTCAAAGAAGATTAAACTTTTCGGACAATCTATACTTTAACATGGTATCAGAGCAGGTGGTCTTGAATTTGATTCCTATTTCCTCCACTCTACCTCCCATTTAAAATCCCACTTGTTGGCCCTCGCCTATTAAAATGAAGTTTGAGCCCACAAACGAGGGTTTTTTTTTGGGGGGGGGGGGGGGTGCTACAAGCATGTGGTTATATTGGAACAATCTGTAATTTAACAATCATATTCTTTCCAAGTTTTCTCCAAATGCTTGGTGCTTTTAGAAAAACAAAATTTTGCTAGCAAAGTGTAGAGCTGATTAGTTGCTACATTGTATTGAAAATCTAAGTTTATAGTTGTAATCCTTTCATTTAATACATTCAATATAGCTAAGTCACCAACTGGTATATATTTGTTCTCGACCTTTATCATTGAGATAACATTGTCTATGATGCACTGAGTTATTGCTAATGAGTTGAGACTGCCTTGTAATTCCTAGTTATTCCATGTACAATTAGCATGCTAGAGAGCAAAGCCAATATGATGGTTCACATTGCACTATGTGTACTTTAATTGCCTAAAAATGAATTGTCATATTAACATGCTATGATTATCATGTCTAAATAGAAGGCTAGAGTGAACTTCAGTTCTTAGTGTACTGTAAAAGTATGCGGTAAGTTGCAAGTTTTATCTCTGAGAGAGTGTAACACCCCAAACCCATACCAAGGATTTAGATGCATAACTGTCTTATAAATAATCAATAATAATATAATGGAACAGAGCGTAATTAAATATCAACAAATAAACTTCAAATAATCAAAATCTTTCCTATGAAATCCATAAAACAAAAACTTTAACAATAAAGTCTCCAAATACAATCTCAAAGAGTTCCACAAATGCCAAACTTACTATCCTAAGAAAATATACTAAAACAATCCATCAACTAACATAGCTCCAAAAGAAGTCTTCAATTCATGTCTCCAATGATCTACCACCAAAAGATATTCCACTGCTCTAATTTGAAAGGGTGGAGAAAGGGGGGTGAGCTAGAAGCCCAATAAGAAACTACATAACATGAGGATGTCTTTCAAAACAAAACATTAGTATTATTGATAAAATATAAGCTTTAAAAAACATTTACAAATAGTTTTAACTATAATATAATATACTTTGTAAATCTGTCAAGAATAAAACATTTAACTATAACGCTGAAATTATTAAATAAAATAATAACCACTTTAGTTAGTAAAAATTACACTAAATAGGTAGAAACAATATATTATAACGATAAACAATTTTTCCACTTATAAAGATCAATAACAATATAACAGTAGTTTGATATGGAAAACATTAAACATTAGCCAAACAAAGATATAAGCTGCTAAACACTCAGTGGGTGATTCCCACGGGGAACAATAACACTAACCTCAAAGAGGCAACACTGGCTCCAAAGAGCAAACGATAACACTGCACCACCCCACAATAACACTACTTTGGCCGAAGACCAACACTTAACTCTGTGTTGGCAAATGTTGCAGACTGTTTAGCTGACTGTTTGAAAACATTCTTTTTTTATTACAATATTGTCAATATAAACCATATATCATATAATAAATACATTCACAAAAATATAGTTTTGAGTCATTCTTAACTTATACAGTTTCAAAGTAATATACAAGAAATAATAAAATTCAAGTCTGTGTATAAAGCATTAACAATGGTATAAGTTTTTGGAAACTTTACTTTTGCAATTATGTATGTATATATATATATATATATATTTTTTTACCACAAATATATATAGATAAATACATCTTGAGAGACGTCATGTTTTGAAGTCCACTTACCTCTAGTTGTTAAACCAAGCTTCACCTCAACTGTCTGAAATAATATCAACTAGAACCTAAATAAGCACAAGACGACTCAATAAGAATGGATAAACTAAGGCAGCAACAAAATATAAATTTCACTCTTAAAATTTGTATCTCACTACTTATTCTGAAACTATAGCTAATCTAGTACTCAATTGCTTTATCAAGTACTCCAAAATCAATACCTAGTAAACAATTCTAATAAGCCGAATATGTAGATCTTTATATTATTTAATTCTCCTAGTACGAGTTGGCTTCCAAATAATTTTATGCTTATAGATAAATATTATCCCAAATTACATTTATATGGCATCCAATAAGATTCTTACCCGTAAGACATAGAAAGGATGCTATAAGTTTACAAAGTTATTTCTACCTCTAGGACCTAGTAACATATATCATGTAAGACTAATATACTACACTAGCTTTATAGATTAACCCATAGATCTTTGTGAGAGAGGCATACCTGAACACATGGATGCAGAAAGTTTCTTGTAAGTTCTGCAGTCTCTCTCTCTACGTTTACAAATTAAACACTATTTTACCTTTCAGCTTTATACATTAAAACGGTTTCCACTAGGGTTGAAATTAAAACCTACTAGAACTTAAATATGCTTTCAAGACTTTAATTCCCACTAAAACTCATATTAAGGTTGTTTAGATAGGCTAAAACTCTAAAGAATTCCAATAACACTTAAACTCCTAATCCAAATAGGAAATCTCTTATCCTTTTCCTTAACTAATAATGAGACTAAAAGTTAAATATGAATAATCCACAAAAGTAACTCTCACATTACATCTTCTTTTATTTATTTCCTTTGTAGATATCATAATGTAAAATAATATCACCTTCAAAATAAATTAAATAATTCACCAATTTCACTCTAGAAGCAATTAAAATTAAATTAAAGCGAGGCGGGTGTTACAGAGAGTGAGTATGCATATCGATTTAGTGCTATTTTTCCTTTCACTCCTTTTCCTTCTGGTAGAAGTCATAGCTTCATCATTTACCTATATGACTTGTTTCTTACCAGTCTAATTTTTTTTTTTTTCCAAAATAAAATTCCTAATCATTATCAAATATGTTGTTATTCTTATTGAAAAGAACAATTGATGATATGTCATAAACCAAATTTTCTGGTAGAAAGCTCTCAATCTATTACTTCATTATAACTTTGGATTTATGTGTGATTCCAAGATTTTGAAAGGGTTGTAAGTAGAGAGGAGGGAATTGCACTAGCTAAAGAGATTGGATGTTTGTTTCTTGAATGTAGTGCTAAAACTAGGGAAAATGTGGAGCAATGCTTTGAAGAACTTGCATTAAAGGTAATAATCATGCCATTAAAGGCCGTCAGTTTATCAATATAATCACTATATATATTTTATTGTGAAGTGTCTGGTGGGTTTTATGTTAGATCTATTTCAAGCTATGATAAGAGAAAGAGAGAGAGAACTATGGTTGTAATGCTACCAGCCAACAAACAATAGCCCCAACCCTCTTTATATATTTTTAAAAGAAAAGCTATAGTAGTTTGACTTGGTAGCCTTTAGTTGGAATGGCATATTCACCCTTACTATGAGGGGAAGGGTCAGGCCGAGAAAGGGGGTTTTCCGATGATAGGAACAAAGAAAGGTTTATCCAAGAAAAACTATGTTTGTTTGTGAAACAGAAAACAAATATGATTCTCATTATTGCGTAGCAACGATGTTTTGGATTTGAATTATTTAGTTGACTGGTTAGCAACCATACATTGACCAAATTATGTTTTTCATGCAACTAGAATGAGTGAAAAGCTGTAATTGTTTACCTTTGTAGTTCATTTACTGTTCTCACTTTTAATGAGCTTGAGATTATATTACCTTATTATTTTTTTATCTAAACGTTTGAGATTATATTACAGATAATGGAGGTTCCTAGTCTCTTGGAAGAAGGATCTACTTTGGTGAAGAGAAACATTTTAAAACAGAAACCGGAATACCAAGCACCTTCAAATGTTGGTCGTTGCTCTTAAAAAAAAAAAAGATTCAGATATCTTGAACAGATCATCATGTACATGTTAATTTCTGTTCTAGCTAGTGTCTTACACTTGTTCTTGTTATTGAATTGAGTAATTACATGTACCTTTGAGAATGGAATATTGGCACTCAGATAACATATATTACCTTATTTAAATTGTTTGCCTTCGTTTTTTTTCCCCCTTTTTATTAATTAAAAAAAATCCCGATGTTATGAAAACAAAATTGCTTGTATTTTGTTGGTTTTAACACAATTTTTCATGCTAGGCAAGCGAATGAGTAGATAATAGAGTTTTCTACTTAGAGCTTTCTTTTTTCTTTTGCTGAATTCTACTTGGTGATTAAATTATTGTGAGTTTTACTCTCCAATGTAGCTAACAATGTTTTTATTAGTATTTATTTTCCTTGCTCCTTAGATGAATAAATCACTAGCTAGACGCGCCATAAACTTGTGTTGCCCAAGAATCATTAATCAATGCTAACCTTGACCATCCAACATGCCTGGGAACTTGTGAATAATTGTGATAAGAAGATTGTTCAGTGGGATATGAATACTGGACAGGTTGCGCAAGAGTATGATCAACATTTGGGGGCCGTGAATACCATTACGTTTGTTGATAATAACAGGAGGTTTGTGACTTCGAGCGATGACAAGTCGCTTCGAGTATGGGAATTTGGGATTCCTGTGGTTATAAAGTATATTAGTGAGCCTCATATGCATTCTATGCCATCCATTTCACTTCATCCCAGTACAAATTATCTTGCCGCACAGAGTTTGGAGTTTGGGCAATCAGATTCTTATGTATAGCACGAGGGACAGGTTTTAGCTCAATAAGAAGAAGATATTTTCCGGGCACATTGTGGCAGGGTATGCTTGCCAAGTCAATTTCTCGCTAGATGGCAGGAGATGGTGAGGGTAAATGCTGGTTTTGGGATTGGAAGACACGCAAAGTTTTCAGAACTCTCAAGTGTCATGAGGGAGTGTGCATTGGGTGTGAGTGGCACCCATTGGAACAAAGCAAGGTAGGAACTTGTGGCTGGGACGGATTGATTAAGTACTGGTAAGTTAACCTCTCATTCTCTAACATTATTGTGGACTCATTCATATATGCATCTATTTTGGTACATGACGACTTATCTGCCTTGATATTTATCTTTCTAAAACTAGCACAATGTATATTTTAATATTTTATTGCTAATATCTGGTACAAATAAGTGTAGTATTATTATAGTGACAAATTCTGGGTGTTTTGTGTGATGACACAAATAATAGATCATCCATGAAGTAGATGTCCATGTAGATACGGGGTTTGACTTTGTGACATCATTCTCCTTTCTCAACAATTTGTGTTCATAGATTGATTTAGGGAACCATAAGTTGTTGTCTGCAGACCCTTAGTCCGATGTGTGCTTTTTTAAACAGCTGATTTCTTTCTTTCTTTCTTTCATTTGAGGCTATCTTCCTCCTGCTCATGCAATAATATATATCTCTGATAAAAAAATTACTATTTTTAACCTTTATTCATTTAAGGATGTTCACATTGAAGCCCTAATGATATGAAGGGGCTGACTGACCTTAGATCCCAAGCAACAAATGCTTCAACATTCTATTTACTCAGCTGTAAGACATATAGTAGAGTAAATTATTAGTTGCCATTATCTGCCTTGCGAACATGGTGGTCCTCCCTCAGTTATCTTCCACTCACAGCAAAACTTTCGTTCCATCAACTATCCACTCTCCACAAAGCAGGGCAAGAATTCTCCTCTTTTTTCATTCACTGACACCAAGAGCAGAAAATACAATCACTTCACATTCTACCAAACACAACTTAAACGACTTCTTTGTCAGAAATTTTTTTCCCAGGTCATAACAAGCTTTTTTTAACATTTATCTTGCAAATTCTTTGGATGACATTCTTTAAAGCTGCTGGATTTAGACACTTATTAACCATGCATATGAAATGCTCTCTCTCTCTCTCCATAACATATATATGTATATGTATATATAAAAGACCTGCACTATGTGTGCTTGCACATTGAATTACTTGTTTCCTATGTGCTCCTAGCCCTCCTAGTCTATTAAGGTAAGAGTTTCATCACAACTGCCCCCTAAGTCATTGATTGGAGTCTATTAATAAAAATGACCAAATAAGTACTCTTAAATCAAGAAAAATATCAAATTCTTGCCCCATTGTCCTGCACCTGGTCTCATCATCGTTTTTAATCTACAATGTGGCTGTCTCCTGGTCACATAATTCATTGGTCTTTTCCTCAGATTAATTAATTTCTTAACTGTAAAGTTTCTTCCAACTCTATGTGTGCGAATGAGGGCCCAGAGCTGTTCATAGGTGGGGTTAAAGGAAACAACATGCTAGAGTGGGTCTATTGGCCTCGACTATGCTTGGTAGGCTTGAGCCACCATGAGGGCCAACATGGTTTCATTGACTTTTGGTGCTGCAAACTTGGCGGGAAGAAGGCGCGGTGGGGAGGCCTCGGGGGATGATGCAGTGGAATTAGGGTCTGGAATTGATCCTCAAGTTTGTCTATTTCATCATCATTTTGGTCTTTGTAGATTTGGAGGAGATCCATTGAGAGAAATTAATGTGGATTGAGAACTTTGAGATTGAATCAGCCAAAAAAAATTTAATATTTCCAATGTGGTGGTGAATCGATACCAATATCCTGCAAAAACATAAGCAACATTATAGTAAGTACATTTTGATATCACACTACATATTCCTTGACTCATCCAATAATAAATAGTATCATTGTTTACTATGCCAACTTGCCAATTAATAATATTTATAACCACCGTTCAGTACATGTACATGTTGTTCGATGGTCAAGAAATATTTGATTAATGGTTTTTGCTTTAAAACAAAATCGATTACTGACAAAGTAATCCCTTGATTATTAGAATCTAAATAAGGATTGTAAAATTAAAAATCTAGGAGAAAGCAGGTAAACAAGCGCAACCAAGCAAACAACAAATCCATAGTCAAAAGTATGAAAAGAACTCAAAAACATGAAATTTACAGTAGATGATTATGATTCTTATTTTATTTAAGGAATAAATTTTTGGGATTTATAAGTAAACAATGAAGACTAAATTGTCTTTGGAAAATAATAGAACAAAATTTTAAACTATGCATACCTTCTGAGATTCTTTGTGGAGGACAGGTTGAGCGCCGTCCCTTGGTTTCGCTTGATAGAGCCTTCAGTGTTTATTTTTTTAATTCATGAGCGGCGCTTGTTGGTTTGGTCTATATATAAACGAATGTTTTGAAGGTTCACCGTCACTTGGACTCTAGGAAATATTTCTAATTGGGATTGAGATTGAGATTTTCTAATCCTAACTTCTTTGGAACTTGGATTAGGGGTTTTTCTCCGACCTAAAGTTGTAATATAAAAATGGCGAAAATACCATTTTGGTCCTTACATTTTGAGATTTCAGTTAATTTGGTCTTTACATTTTGGTTGCAATAAATTTAGTCCTTATTATTTTCAACCTGAAGTCAATTTGGTCCTTACCGTTAATTCATTAACAGAAAATGCTTACGTGGCTAACGGATTACACAGTTGGCATACTTTATACCTACTTGGATACTAAAATAATAATAAAGTATTTTAATTGTTATTTTAAAAACCACATCCACATAATAAAATCCATGTCAGAACATTGAAAATATAGAATGATTTTTAAAAGAAAAAATAAAATGAATTTAACAAAATGAAACATTGGAGAATTAGGGGTGATTTTTTCATTTTTTATTTTTTTATGATTTATTCCTAGAACTATTTAGAGATCGGTTTGGAAAAATATAATTTACTTTAGAATTTGTAACTTTGTCATCTTTGAAATACTTGTGGAAAGTATAGTATTGCTTGTCGAAGATGAAAGCTTCAATGGAGGCATCGTCAACAAAGCCAAGCTTGTGGTTGTGGATGCCCTGGGCAATGCCGTCCTTGGTGTATCGGTGGGTTGGGCCAACGATGGGGGCCCAAAGCTGTTCATAGGTGGGGTTAAAGGCAACAACATGTTGGAGTGGGTCTATTGGCCTCGACTGTGCTTGGTAGGCTTGAGCCACCATGAGGGCCAACATGGTTTCATCGACCTTTGGTGCTACAAACTTGGCGGGAAGAAGGCACGTTGGGGAGGCCTCGGGGGATGATGCAATGGAATTAGGGTCTTGGAATTGGTCCTCTAGTTTGTCTATTTCATCATCATTTCGGTCTTTGTAGATTTGGAAGAGATCCATTGAGAGAAATTAATGTGGATTGAGAACTTTGAGATTGAATCAGCCAAAAAAAATTTAATATTTCCAATGTGGTGGTGAGAATCGATACTGATGAAGCGTGAATTCGTCAATCGAGATGGGCAGATGGAACCTCCGATCAGCGCGAATGTATCCTCTAAGATGGTCACCGGTGTGGTGCTTGCCACAACGCCTCCGATGCCAAAGTTAGAATAGAAAAGCACTTTGTGAAATGAAATGGATGAGCAAGACAATAGTAGGTGTTTTTTTAGAGTGTGTATATGTACCTTCTGTTGACAATGTGAGGGCTTTATATATGTGGTTTCGTAACTACCTAAGTCACTGGCTGGCTATATTGAATGATTTTCCTGTCCTCGTCAGTGATGACTGGTTTCTTCGTCATTCAGGATGACCTCGTCATGAGTGTTGACTTTTTCTAGGGGACGTAATCTCGACACTCCCATCAGTTGCCCCCCAGGTTCTGTGGTTGTCTGTGACGTGTCATGAGGACCATACAAGATAAAAAGTTTTCTTGAGTTGTCTGTGACTCTTGGGGTTCTGCTCCGAATTTAATGTGTAGTGGCAGCGCAACACGCAGTGTGGCCACGTGGCGCGTGTTGATCGAGGGCGTTAATGGCATGACCCTCGGGTTTCTCGTTATTTTTCAGTTTCCTTGGGTCTTGGTTTCAAAACTTTCTTTTCCTTCACTTTAATCATTTGCTCTGAGTTTTATTTTTCCTGTTTATTCCTGCGACCATTTTGACCTTGCTCTGGCGACGTTTTTCTTCGAATTTTTCTGGCTTCAATTGTTTATTCTTCAAGGTACGCTTCTCTTTTCTTCCTCTTCTGCTCCCCTTTACTTCATAATCTTTTTATGAGTTCTTGATTTTTCCTTTACCCTTTGCTTTTGTTGTTGTTGTGTTTGATTTTCGGGTTTTTAGGATTTTATTCCCCTTTTCGTGGTCAATTCTTCTGAGGTTAGGGTAGCTTGCCCCTCAGTCTCTTTCTTTTTTGCTCACATAGGGGCGGCTTTGGGCGTTTCTGGTGACTTTTTCCCTTTGGTTGGGGACTTTATTTTTGAAGGTTGTGGGTTGAGTGTAG
Organism: Quercus robur; assembly: GCF_932294415.1. Lineage (NCBI taxonomy): Eukaryota > Viridiplantae > Streptophyta > Magnoliopsida > Fagales > Fagaceae > Quercus > Quercus robur. The sequence goes on from NC_065537.1 coordinate 25,204,762, forward strand.
TTTTAGGGGAGCTATCTCCAATATTAGGCCAGTCACTTGCTTGGTTTGAGGGTGAAACGAAGAGGATGTTAGAGGTGAGATCTAGCGAACTTGAAACTAGGTTGTCATCCAGCGAAGGCCCAGTGGAGGGTGATACGGCCGTCTCCGCCCCTCGTCCAGTTAGGGCTTTTTACGCCCTTGGGGAGGCGTATGGGCTGGACGCTGATACTGTGGCTAGGTTCAAGGATAGATTTCAGTTTCCTGAGCGGGTTCGTGTTTGTCGGCCTAGTAGTGAGGATCGGGCCTGCCACTTCTTCCTTGGTGAGGTATGCTTCTACGAGGTTGCTTTCACCTGTGGGCTTAGGCTACCCGTCCATCCGTTGGTGATGGAGCTTTTAGGTTACTTTGGTATTGCTCCCGGGCAACTTATGCCTAATTTATAGAGGATAGTGATCAACTGTATGAAGATATGGTTGGTCGCTAACGAGGATATGATCAAGGTGAGTGAGCTCGTCTACCTTTACCGTCTAAAAGAGTCAAAAGAGTATGGATATTATGAGCTAGTCCCTTGGGCGAGGAGGACTAGGATCGTCAAGGGTTTAGCCTCGTCATTCAGGTATTGGAAGTCCCGTTTCTTTTTCATGTCTGAGGACTATTTTGAGACCCCTTCTAGCGAGGCTTGGGGTGATATCCCAAGGTTGCTCCGTCGGTGGGGAACCCCAAACTTAGGTGCGTCAATGTTTCTCCTCGTCTGTTAATCTTCATTTTGCTTATGTGGTCGACTCTAACCCCTTTGGTCATTTCTTTGGCAGTTAAAAGACGTCCCAAGTTAAAAAGCAAATACCAGGGTCATGTTGCAAAGGCAATAGAATACGCCAATTCGATCGAAAGTTGGGAGGACCTTGTAGACCCACGGACGCTTGCATTCTATTGCTTAGGCCTGGATCCATCTCCCTACGTCTTGCGCAACATCGACATTGAGGAAAAAAAGAGTAAGTATTGACTTCATCAGTATTGATTTTCTCGTGTGTACTTGGATCTCTAAGGTTTTTTTTTTTTTTTTTTTTTTTTTTTTTTTTTGTAGAGATGACGACCAGGTTTAATAAGGAAATGTACGCCAAGATGAGGTCCAAGAAGGACAAGCCTTTGGCGAATATTGGGAAGAAGGTGGTCTGCGTCACGGGGAAGGGTCTGTCTGTTCTCCCAGCTACAGACGCCACTCCGATTGTCTTCGGAGTTGAGAACGTAAGGACGGCTTCCTCGGCTACCTCGGTTGAAGAGATCCCTACCCCTTCCTCCAAAAGGCAACGAGTGTCGGGTAAGGAGAGGGAAAAGGAGAGAGTTGGTTCATCCGTCTGGGATGACGGGGGTATGGCCGTGGAGCAGGCACACGGTGTTGTGAATGCTGAGGACCTCAAGGTCTTTTTCGGGGTGCCAGTCAACGCAGTTGCGAGTCAGCATGTGCACAAGATCGTCCAGGTAAAATACTTCTATATTTTCTTTGTTCCCCTTCTATTTTTCTTTTTTTACTGACGGACTTAGTTTCCTTCATCAGGTGTTGGGGGAGAGTCTTCACCTTGCTTCAGAGTGTCTTACTCAAGAGGCTAAGGTGGCGTCTCTGGCATCCAGGATGGAGGTTTTGGAGAAGGAGAACTCCACGTTGAAGAAGAAGCTTATCGATTCAATGGACGAAGCTGCCACTTTGAAGGAAAACGCCAAGGCCTTGAATGCCGATCTTAGGGTTGAGCGTCAGCTAAACTTGGAGAAGGACGACCAGCTTTAGGTGGCCAAAGAAAAGCTCAAAACCATTGCTGCTAGGTCCGTCGAAGCCTTCCAGCAAACTGAGGAGTACGCCACAGTGCTCTTCAGTTGGTATTTCAAGGGCTTCGAGCTTCTACGGAGGTACCTCATCAAGCATCCTACTGGAGTTGACCTGCCGAACCTAGACCTTGAAGTGGTGGATCAAGAGATGGTGATGGACGAGGCTGCCCAGTCTTCGGCCCCTGAAGATGATGCTCTCGAGAAGACTCCTGGTGATACCGCCCCATCTGGTGACGCTCCTGCCAATGACGATCCTTCTGGTGACGCTCCCACTAATGCCCGGACCTGACACTTGTGAAAAATTTTATCTGTTGTGTGTGCCCGTTATGTTTTGGGCTTCTTGATAGCAGTTTTTTTTTTCATCTATTTTGGGAACAATGTTTCTTGGCCCAGTGTTTATGGGTCTTTAGAAAGAACAAGGATAATTGCCCGCTGTTTTTGGGTTTTAATTGATTTTATGATTTCGCACTTACCTGCTTATATGATTGTACTTTGTTGGCACCTGACATGTTTGTGGTGTCTTGAGTTCGTCCGTATCTCGCCCTTAGCAAAACTTTTAACTGTGACCCGTTCCCTCCTTTCGTCACTGATTTGATACTTAGTCAGCAACTCACCATCCTACAGAGAGGTTTCAGTACAGCTTGAGTTTTATTTTGATTTGTTGCAAGGTTCTTGTCCCTTTTTCCTCTCTTTTATTTATTTATTTATTTATTTATTTTCAATTTTTTTACGTGGATTCGTCGGTACTTGTGTCTGCCAAAAGATTCTGCCTGCATCAGTAACTTACATCCATCAAGACGGAATCTTGTTACTTAGCCCTTTCAAGGGATTTCGTCATGCCTGTGGCTTCTCTAGTAACTTACATCCGTCAAGGCGGAATCTTGTTACTTGGCCTATACCCATTTAAGGAATTTTGTTAGGTTTATGGATTCATCAGTAACTTACATCCGTTAAGGCGGAATCTTGTTGGCCTATATCCATTTAAGGGGTTTTGTTATGCCTGTGGCTTCGTTAGTAACTTACATCCGTCAAGGCGTAATTTTGTTATTTAGCCATTCTGTGGCCTTCAACCGTTATAGGTATTGTTAGTAACTTACATTCGTCAATGTAGAGTCTTGTTACTTGGTCATTGCATGCTGTACGATTGACTAGACCTGCTTACACAAAGACATTAGATGAATAAATCTTTTATTAATTTCAAGAATGAGTATATTTGTTTGTTACATCTATTGGTGGTACTTCTTTAAATGCTCAATGTTCCATGGTCAAGGGAGTCTTTGTTTGTCCATGGTTTCCAGGTGGTAACTGCCTTGTCTTGAGTAATGAATCACTCGATAAGGCCCTTCCCATGTGGGACCCAGCTTTCCTTGGGTAGGGTCTTTAGTTGCTGTGGTGGTCTTGCACAGGACGAGGTCTCCTATGTCCAGTTGTCTGAGTTTAACCCTCTTATTGTAGTATTCGGCCATCTTGTTGGAGGCTTTATCTCTTACTTCGTCCGGACAGTCCAGGTTGAGTCGCAGTTCATCGTAATTACACTTTTCGTTGAACGTCCCTCGTCTGACGCTTGTTACTCCTACTTCGACCGGGATTACTGCTTCAGTGTCATAGGTAAGCCTGAAGGGGGTCTCTCCTGTTGGGGTTCTTGTCGTGGTTCTGTAAGCCCACAGGACATTAGGTAATTCTTCTGACTAGGCACCCTTCACATTGTCCAACTTGGTTTTGATAATCTTGAGCAGCGTCCGATTCGTTACTTCCGTCTGTCCGTTTGCCTGGGGATGCCTCAGGGACGAGAACTGATTCTTGATTCCAAGGTTTGAACAGAAGTCTCTAAAGCCTTGGCTGTTGAACTGCCTCCCATTATCTAATATAATCGTCAAGGGAATCCCGAACCTGAAGATTATATTCTTCCACACAAAGCTTCGAATTCTTGCCTCGGTGATTGTTGCTAGAGCCTCTGCTTCAACCCATTTTGTGAAGTAGTCAATAGCAACTAGTAGGAATTTTAACTGACCTTTACCTTGGGGTAGTGGGCCGACGATGTCGATCCCCCATTGTGCAAATGGCCACGGGGAGGCTATCGTTGTCAGTCTCTCTGCTGGAAGCCATTGTACATTCCCGTATCGCTGGCACTTGTCGCACCTCTTGACGATTTCAACAGCGTCCACCTGCATAGTCGACCAGAAATAACCTGTTCGTATTACCTTGTTTACCAGGGATCTGGGGTCGGCGTGGTCGCCACAAACTCCTCCATGGATTTCTTCCAGTATGTATCTAGCTTTTTCTTCGTCGACACACTTCAAGTAAGGCATGGAGAAGCCTCTCTTGTATAAGGCGTCATTAAGGATCGTGAACCTGGCCGCCCTCTTCTTGATTCTTTTAGCTTCTTCTGTGTTCTGAGGGAGGTGCCCGTCCTGGAGGAAAGACATTATGGGTGTCATCCAGCTGTTTGCGCTCTGGATGGTAAATGTTGGGACCTCTTTAATGCTGGGGTGTTTCTGGACTTCCATCGCCAAATCCATGCTAATCTCCCCTTTTTCTGACGATGCTAGCTTCGAGACTTCGTCTGCCCCCATATTCTGACTTCTTGGGATCTGCACGAACTCCACTGTATCGAACTCCTGAGTCAGATGTTTCGTTAGCCTGAGGTATTTCTGCATCCTCTCTTCCTTCGCTTCGTACTCCCCTCTGATATGCCCGATCACTAGCTTTGAATCATTTTGGATTAATAAGTTCTTAGCTCCAAGTGCCTTTCCAAGCCTCAATCCTGTCAGTATCCCCTCATATTCAGCTTCGTTGTTGGTAGCCGAAAATTTCAGTTGAACCCCATACTTGAGCATCTCTCCGTTGGGGGTGATTATGACAACCCCTACTCACCCCCTCCTTTGGGCTGACGAACTATTAGTTTGTATTGTCCATCTTTCAACTCCGTCAGTAAGGCTGTCTTCGTCCGGAAGGGTGAACTCTGCAATGAAGTCTGCCAGAGCTTGCGCCTTGATTGCTGTTCTGGGATGGTACTCGATGTCAAATTGACTAAGTTCAATCGCCCACTGGACCATTCTTCTGACTGCCTCAGGTTTGTTCATCGATTTCTTGATCGGTTAGTCCGTCATTACGAGGATGGGGTTTGCCTGAAACTATTACCTTAGCTTGCACGAGGCTACTATTAGCGCAAACACGATCTTTTCAATCTGTGGATACCTGGGCTCAGCCCTTTAGAAGGCGTGGCTGACGTAGTAAATTGGGAGCTGCTTCATGTCTTCTTCTTTAATCAAGGTTGCACTTACTGCTGAAGCTGACACTGCCAGGTATAAGTATAGGTCTTCCCCTTCTTTGGACGGGCTTAAGAGGGGTGGACTAGGTAATGCTTTAGTTCCTGGAACGCTGCTTCACATTCGTTGGTCTAGGTGAAAGCCTGCTTCAAGGTCTTGAAAAAGGGTAGGCACTTGTCTGTAACTCTGGAGACGAACCTGTTTAAAGCTGCTATCATTCCTGTGAGTTTCTGAACTTCCTTGACAGTCCTGGGTGACGCCATGTTGATTATGGCTCACACTTTCTTTGGGTTTGCTTCTATTCCTCTTTGGGACACCATGAATCCCAGGAATTTCCCTAAAGCTACCCCAAAAACACACTTACTTGGATTCAACCTCATTTGGTATCTTTTGAGGGTGGCAAACGTCTCCTTCAGGTCGTCCAGATGTGTGAGCTCTTCCCTACTTTTCACGAGCATATCGTCCACGTATACTTCCATGTTTCTTCCAATTTGTCGGTCAAAAATTTTGTTCACCAGCCTCTGATATGTAGCTCCGGCATTTTTTAATCCAAAAGGCATTACCTTGTAACAATAGAGTCCTTGACTCGTGATGAAGGCAGTCTTCTCCTGGTCTTTCTTAGCCATCCTTATCTGGTTATATCTCGAGAAAGTGTCCATGAACGTCAATAATTGTGCCTGACTGTAGAGTCCACAAGCTGGTCTATTCTCGGTAGAGGGAAGCTGTCCTTTGGGCACGCCTTGTTCAGGTCTGTGAAGTCTACACATATCCTTCATTTTCCACTTGCTTTCTTCACTAGGATGACGTTTGCGAGCCATTCAGGATAGTACACTTCCCGGATGAACCCTGCCGCCAATAGTTTGGTAACTTCATCTGTAATTGCCTAATCTCGTTCTGGGTCGAAGACTCTTCGCCTTTGCTGGACAGGTTTCCGCTCCGGATCCACATTCAACTTATGTTGGATGACTTCTGGAGCTATGCCTGGCATGTCCTCGTGGCTCCATGCGAAGACATCTATATTCTCTTTAAGGAATTGAATAAGTCTTGTTCTCATCTCAGGGCTTAGCGTCGTCCCTATCTTTATCGTCTTGGTCACTTCTCCTTCAGCTAGTTCCACTGTTTCCAGGGCTTCCATTTTGTCTTCGTCCTTTTCTTCGATTGTCCATATGTGGTTCTCCTTTGCAGACAGGACGACTTGATAACACTCTCTGGCCAGGACTTGATCTCCTTTTACTTCGTCGACACCATTATCTGTTGGGAATTTCACCTTCAAACAGTAGGTGGACGTGGCCACTTTCCATTTGTTGAGCGTGGGCCTGCCAATGATGACATTGTAGGATGAAGGGCAGTTCATCACTAGGAAGTCTAATTGACGGGTCAACTGCATCGGGTAGGCCCCCACCGTCACTGTCAACGACACTATGCCCTTGGGGTATACCCTGTCTTTGCTGAAGCTAATAAGGGGAGAGTCAAATGGGCACAGTCTCTTTGGATCTAGCCTCAGTTGTTGGAAGGCAGGGAGGTAGATGATGTCTGCGGAGCTACCGTTGTCCACGAGGATCCTCTTGGTATTGTATCCCTCTATATTTAGCATTATGACCAAAGGATCATTGTGGGGCTGCTTCACTCCCCTGGCGTCTCCTTCATTGAAGGACATGTCCCGGTTTGTCCGTCGTTGCTTAGACGGAGGTATAGTGTGGACACTATTTACTTGCCTCTGGTATGCTTTCTTGAGGGATTTAAATGATCCTCCTGAGAATGGCCCTCCTGTAATCGTCTTTATCTCTCCGATCATATCCTGTGGAGGTTGGGACGGGCGGTCGTCATCCTGGGAAGAAGACCCATGTTGGTTCTTATTACCGTCCCTGAACTTACTATATTCTCCCTTCTTCACATATTTCTGTAGTTTGCCTTTCCATATCAACTTCTCTATCTGCTTCTTTAGGTCTCTACAATCTTTCGTGTTGTGGCCGTGATCTTTGTGGAATTGGCAGTACTTGTTCTTGTCACGGACATTGGGGGATGAGTGCAATGGTCTTTGCCATTTGAGATAATGCTTGTCCTTGACCTGCGTTAAAATTTTGTCAACAGACATAACCAAAGGAGTAAATCTTACAGTCCGAGGACCTTTATCATCTTTCCTCCTATTCCCGTCATTGTTCCGACGATCTGGGCGCTCTCTCTTTTGACCCCTACGCTCGTCTTCTTTCTTTGCCTTGTCTCCTGGCTTCTCTACATCCTTTATGGTTGCTAAAGCATCTTCAGCATTCATGTACTTCTGTGCCTTCAGGAGCATTTCTGCCATCGTCTTTGGAGGATTCTTTGCGAGGGAGGCCACGAGATCTCTGGATCTCAGTCCCGCTTTGAAGGTCGTCAGCTACACCTTATCATCAGCTTCGTCCACCTCCAGAGTCTCCCGGGTGAAGCATTTTACGTACGACCTCAGAATTTCCTTCTTTCCCTGTCTAATGGTGAGTAAGTGGTATGCCGGCCTCTTTGGATGTTGCCCTCCTATGAAATGACGCAAGAAGGCATTGCTCAACTGTTCGAAGTTGTCTACGGATGAAGTTGGCAACTTTGTGAACCATTCCCTTGCAGCTCCTTTGAGAGTGGTGGGAAAGGAACAACACAATATCTCGTCAAGTGGCTGTTGAAGACCTAGAGTCGTCTTGAAGGTATTAAGGTGATCCTGAGGGTCTCTGAGTCTGTCGAACGTCTCAAGTTGACGTAAGCGAAACTTTGACGGTAAAGGGCATTCAAGTACCGCCGTGGTGAAAGGCGAATCCGTGGCCCTTACCATTCTGTCTACACTTTGATCCGTCTTCTCCTTAATGGCAATCCTCAGTTTGTCCATCTCCTTCCTAATTTCTCGAAGGAGATCTGAATTCTGCTTGTCCGGAGTAGTTGGCCCTTGATGGGTACTCCTCCTGTGGCTATCCCTTTCTCCCTCCAGGTTATCTTTGGACTGGTTCTCTTCCTGTTGAGCCTGTTGGACTTGCTGGAGTCGTAGCTTCATTTCCTGGTTTTGCTTGGTGAGTTCTTCAATGGTGGCCGCAAGAGCTTGAACTTGCTGGGCCAAGGCTGCAGGATTGGGTTCCATCTGAATGTAGAGGGTTGATGGAAACTATGTTCTCAAATATGAATCTGAAAATGTTGTCCCCACAGACAGCGCCAAATTGATGAAGCGTGAATTTGTTAGTCGAGATGGGCAGATGGAACCTTCGGTCAGCGCGAATGTATCCTCTAAGATGGTCACCGGTGTGGTGCCTGCTACAATGCCTCTTAGTAACACCTCCCGCCCAATAATGGGGCTTTTAATAGGCTCCCAACGGTCTGCTTGGCTGGTTTCGTAACTGCCCAAGTCACTGGCTGGCTATATTGAATGATTTTCCTGTCCTCGTCAGTGATGACTAGTTTCTTCGTCATTCAGGATGACCTCTTCATGAGTGTTGACTTCGTCTAGGGGACGTAATCTCGTCACTCCGATACCAATATCCTGTAAAAAAAATAAGCAACATTACAGTAAGTACATTTTGATATCACACTACATATTCCTTGATTCCTTGACTCATCTATTAATAAATAGTCTCATCCCTCTCTAAAAAAAAAAAAATATAAAAAAAAAATAGTCTCATTGTTTCCTAGAAGCAAAATACTATGCCAAATTGTGCACGTACATGTTGTTCGATCGTCAAGAAAATTGTCTAATGTTTTTTTTTTTTTTTTTTTTTTTTTTTTTTTTTTTTTTCTCTAAAACAAAATCGATTACCAACAAACTATTCCCATAATTATTAGAATCTAAATAAGTATTGTAAAATTAAAAACCTAGGAGAAAGCACAAAAACAAGCGCAACCAAGAAAACAACAAATCGATGGTCAAAATTATTATGAAAAGAACAAAAACACGAAATTTATAGTAGGTGGTTTTATTTTAATTAACAAATTTTTGGGATTTATAAGTAAACAATGAAGATTAAACTGTTGTCTTTGGAAAATAATAGAACAAAATTTAAAATTATGCATACCTTCTGAGATTCTCTATGGAGGACACAGTGGTTGAGCGCCGTCCCTTGGTTTCGCTTGATAGAGTTTGTGTTTTTACTTTTTTTTTTTGGTTCATGAGCACTTGTAGATTTGGTCTATATATAAACGAATGTTTTGGAGGTTCAACGTCACTTGGACTCGGAAATCAATATATATACTAGTTGCTAACCCGTACGATGCATGAAATAGTTAGCAAATGTTAAATAAATAAACATATATTTACTTTTTTCAATGCTACAATTAGTTAAAACCGAATGATAATCAAATCACTACTTGATAAAAGGAGGTAAAGAGATAATTAGAAATTGTGAGGGATTTCACAATTCGCTCCAATACCAATGGGCTTGGTCTGTGATCGAATGCTATAAAAGATTTGTGCCCCCTCATCCTTCACCAATTGGTCATTGGATGGATCGGTAAGGCACACGGTTCAACAAGTGGTATTAGAGCCCGATCATAGGTTCGAGTAGTTGGAGTCGCATTGTGAGGGAGGGATTGTGAGGGATTTCACAAATCTCTCCAATACCAATGGGCTTGGTCTGCGATTGAATGCTATAAAAGATTTGTGCCCCCTCATCCTTCACCAATTGGTCGTTGGATGGAACGGTAAGGCACACGGTCCGACACAAATAAAGACAAAGTTAGTTATTCAAAAATAAATTATAAACAATAGCAAAAAGAAATACAATCAAATTAAAGAATTAAAATAATACAAAAACAAATTGGACAGAGAGAGAGAGGACTTGTTAAACGAAATTAGATATCTATGGGCTAAAACTTTATTTAGGAATGCATAATCCAATCTATTCCAAACTTATTGTGACTAAAATTTCAACTAAAAATTTTGTCAAATATGAAACACAAACAACCCAATTTCAAGTGCAAAGCTTGGTCCAAAAATTGGCTGAGTACATACAATTCAAAAGAAATCAGTACTTATATTAATTAATCTAAAATTAGGGTATCATTAAATAACGTCAAGAACTATTTATTGGGAATGCAAAAAGAAAGCAACATATGTCCAAGGATCACGTGCAATGCACACAAGACCCTTAGACATTATGTGCACGTTTGGATGTTGCCGAAAACTGAAAGTTTTTAGCATTCAGCGTTTTTAGTGGGTCCTGTGCACTGTTCACGAGACCCGCAATACTTTTTTCAGCAAAAACAACTTTAAAACTGGATCCCACGGCACTATTCACACATTTAAAAATTATTTTGCTACAGTGTTTTCAGTTTTCAGCAATAAGCGGTATCCAAACAGACCCTATGTAGCAATTGTAGCATACAAGTACACAACAAAATCTTTTCCTTATTTATTTATTTATGATTCTCCCAAATTTAGTTATTTATTCTTCAGTAAGATGCAAACCTATATTATGAAATTAGAGATAGAGATTTTAATAATGCAAAAGTTGCAATATAGTCTATTTTTTTTCTTATAAAGATGCAAATATACAATACAGTTATACAATAGCATGCATTTAGAAGAGGGAAGAGAAAGAAATAGAGCCACCAAAATTACTTAAGCAAACTTTCACTGGAGAGAGACTTGTCTAAATAAACCAAAAAGGGGGGAAAAAATTTACCCTAAGATTCTCACCTACAATAGATCGAGGACTCATTTATAAAAAACAATAAAGAAATGCCAAAGTTGTTGACTGTGTGTGGGGTTATATTTTTAGGAGAGGTTTCACCATTTAAAATTTTGAATTTGATCTAAGAAAAGATGGATGTAGAAGCAGAAAAGCAAAACCATGCTTAATGGAAAACAACAAGTCACAACAACAATACATTTATTGATTATATTGACAACAACCACACCGTTAGCTAGAATTCTATTTGCGGTGGGATTAAATAATTGGCATCATCATCATTCCTTGCAACCCAAACTTAAAAAATAAGAGTTAGAGAAAATCGTAGAGAGAGAATTTCATGAGAAGTAAATCAATCAAATAGGAGAGAGAATGATAGAGGGGAACTATTTCTTCTAATCGGCTCTATGGCTGAATAAGTCCCTGGAGAAGAGAGGTTGAGGCTGTTCTTATGGGGGAAGGGAATGGTTGGAATTTAGTTTTTGATTGTAATTCATGATAGTAGCGTGAGAGTAGTAGTCTTTTGCAGCTGAACAATTTTGGATTCTAATAGAGTTTTGTATATAAAATTAGAATTTTTGTTTTTTTTATTTAAATAATGTTGATGTGTAAAAATGTGGGAAAAAAAGTCAAAGCTAAGTCAAAGGTTTTGGTTATATATATATATATATATATATATAAACAGCATCTTAATTTATTGAATGATTTCATTCTGTCCATATATATTTATCTATCATCTCATTGTGACACTATTTAAAGCCTAATAGTCCAACCACCCAATTGTGACATCTTAGAATATCCATATAACATAAAGATTAGGTAATTATTGAATTTTGTTGGAAAAATCCCTGTCATAATTCTACTATACATGCATAGGTTAGCAAGTAAAGTCGAATGTAAACTTCAATAAATTTGATTCTTATCCATACATAATCACTACGATAATGAGAAAGCTCTTGATATAAATATTCAATACCAAAATATAGCCAATTCAAATGTGAGGAACTATACAATTTCGCAATGTAATACCTTTTCCAAAAATAAACCTTTAAACCGTAAATAAAAAAGGATAATGCATTCCAAATCATATGAATCCCAAAAGGCCAACTATTACACAGCCAATTGCAACGATAAAAGCAGACTAATTTGCCCCTAAAAATAATTAAACACTACAAAAAAAGGGGTCTATAGCCATGTTTCAAAAACGCGGCTAAAGGTTAGAGCCACGTTTCCTATAGCCGCATTTACAAACACAGCCTAAACAGCGCAGCAATAGGCCTATAGCCGCGTTTTTAACCACGGCTATAGGATTCGGTCCTATAGCTGTGTTTTTGAAAAACGTGGCTATAGCCCAACTTTTAAAAATGCGGCTATAGGTTGTTCCAATTTACCTAAAAAAGGTCTATAAAAACGCAACTCAAAATTGGCCTGTAGCTACGTTTTTCAGAACCGCAGTTATAGGCCCTGTTTGAGCTACGTTTCTAACTGTCGCCATATGTCAGATATAGATTCTTTTTCAGCTACATTGGAACAACCTATAAAACGTGTCTATAGGTTTTTTTTTTTTTTTTTTTTTTTTTTTTTTTTTTTTTTTTTCACAACTACCTGCTATATACAAGTTCCCAACATTACAACTCCCTGCTATCACAACTTCCTGTTAGATCCCAACAACAAGTATTGATTTCTAGAAAATCAATTCATGTTTGCTCTTTAGTTGATTTGTACCTCTGGATTGTGAATCTTGATCTTATTTGGATTAAGTATGACTGACTAGTGCCTTTATCCCAGTTGTTCAACCATGGGAAAATCCATCTAGTCCCTATTTCTTGTCAAATAGTGATAACCCTGGTATGTCCCTTGTTGTTCAACACCTCACTGAGGAGAATTATAACACTTGGAGTAGAGCAGTTCTTATCTCCTTGGATGCCAAAACCAAGTTAAGCTTCATTGATGGTACCATACCAAAGCCACAGTCTGTTAATAATCCTTATTATACAGCTTGGTGCAATTGTAATAGCACATTTTTGGCTTGGTTGTTCAACTCTATCTCTAAGGATTTGCAACCTAGTGTAGTGTACTTCAAGACAGCAAGGAAGGTTTGGGTTGACTTGCAATATAGGTATTCACAGGGTAATGGCCCCAGAATTTTTGAGTTAAGAAAGGAAGTGAGTTCTTTGACTCAAGAAAATTTGACTATTAATGCTTACTACACTAAGTTCAAGGGACTCTAGGATGAATTTGTCAATTACAGAACTTGTACTCGTGGTCATCAAGTAAAGGATTGTACCATGTCCTTCTTGATGGGGTTGAATGATACTTATGTAGCAATCCAAGGACAAGTTTTGCTTATGGATCCCATTCCTCTATTGAGCAAGTTGTTCTTTCTTTTACTTCAAGATGAGAAGCAGAGAAATGTTGGTGTTGCAAAGAAAATGCAGATTGACACAACACTAGCTTTAGCAGCATTAGCAGCAAAGAATGCTAAGAATCTTACTAAGCCTAAATCTGGAAGGCCTTAATGCACTCACTGTGGTGCCATGAGTCATGTGATTGATAAATGCTATAAATTGCATGGATACTCTCTTGGTTATAAGTACAAAAACAACAAAGGTCAAGTTGCTACTTCTTCAACATCCTTTACCAGCAATGTTGTTGCTACTGAGGATAATGCATGTGAAGCTGTCAATCTCACTCGAGCAGAATATCAACAATTGCTTGGTTTGCTGAACTCTTAATGCCATTTTGGTACTCGAGCACCACTAGAGGTAGCTATAGATACTCACAAGTTGCCAATATCATCACTCAGCCTTCAGTTGATCTTCAGGGACATGAGCTACTAGGTATATGGTTTTTCCCATCTCTTGAATATTCAGTTTTTCTTCAGTTGTCAACACTTCTCATATCCTATCCATTGATTGGATTCTTGACAGTGAGGCTACTGACCATATGGTCAATTCTTTAAAATTTTTCACTTCAATTACTTCCATAGTCCAAATCTCTGTTAGATTGCCTAATGGAGATATGATTAGAGTTACACACATAGGGACTATGCAATTATCTCCCATTTTAACTCTAGAAAATGTGCTTTGTATTCCTACTTTCTCTTTTAATTTGGTTTCTATTAGAAAATTGACCCAAAATCCTTATTGTTGTTGTATTTTCCTTTCACAATATTGTTTCATTCAGGACTTATAGCTCTAGAGGATGACTGGGTTGGGTAGAAAACAAGGAGGACTTTACACATTGCAAAGCAACTTACCAGATAGCTTACCAACACTTGTTTCTAATGCTCTTTTCAAGTTTTCTTCCTTTTCTATTGTGACAACTATCAAATCTTGTAATATCAATGCTATCGACAAAACTAGCCTGTGGCATTGTAGGTTAGGCCATCCCTCTGTACCAAACATCATTTCTTGTAATAATAAAGGATTTGATTGTTTTATTTGTCCACTTCCTAAGCAAAAGAGACTATCTTTTCCTACATCTGTTTCTACTTCATCTTCATGTTTTGATTTAATATTTGGGGACCCTATTCTGCACCTTCTCTAAATGGGTCTAAATATTTTCTCACCTTAGTGAATGATTACAGTAGGTGTACCTGGGTTTTTTTGATGAAGCATAAGTTTGAAGCTTCTTCTTTAATTCAATCATTTTATAATATGATACTCACTTAGTTTAAGCTTCCCATCAAGGTCATTAGATCTGATAATGGTCTAGAATTTTCCTTGGTTTCCTTTTATGCTTCTAAAGGGATTATACACCAACTTTCTTGTGTGGAAACTCCCTAGCAAAATTTTGTTGTTGAATGAAAACACAAACATCTTCTTACTGTAGCTAGAGAATTAAGGTTTCAAGCTAATTTGCCCTTAAAGTTCTGAGGTGATTGTGTTCTTACAACTACTTATTTGGTTAACAAATTGCCTAGTCCACTCTTGAATAATGTCACTCCTTATGAGAAGTTGCTAGGACATTCTCCTTCCTATGGTCATTTCAAGGCATTTGATTGCTTATGTTATGCTTCTACCTTGTCTAGAGATAGGACCAAGTTTGATCCTAGGGCTAAGCCATGTATGTTCCTTGGTTATCCTTTTGGTACTAAGGGATATAAACTTTATGATTTGGCTACTAAAACTTGTTTTCTCTCTAGAGATGTTGTATTCAAAGAGTCAATTTTTCCCTTCAAACATTGGATTTCACATTCTAAGTCCTTTTCTATTCCTACCTCACATTCTATATTTCCATCTTAACTAGTTACACCAGATTCTAGTGCTTCTTTCCCTAATGCAAAATTCACTCCTTCATTAACCACAACTTAGCTATTCCTCTTGATGAGTTTCCTGACCTTGTTCATCCTAATTTTGAACCTTCTGTTGCCTCTGATTCACCTTGTGATCCTACTCAATGTCTACCTGTTGTTCAGCCTATTAGACAGTCCTTTAGAGTTCGCAAACCACCAAGCTATCTTCAAAATTATCACTGTAACTTAGCCTCTGCACATGTGTTTGCCTTAGTTTCTCTCTCTCAGTCAAATGATTCCACTACTTCTGGTGATTCAGGTATTCTTTATCCCCTTGCCTCCACTCTATCATATGCCAAACTTTCTTCTTCTTATAAATCCTTTGTTCTTGCCTTAACCATTGCCAAAGAACTTGATTCTTATGCTCAAGCTCTGCATGATCCTAAATGGCTTGATGCCATGAAAGATGAGATTGATGCTCTTTAGGCTAACAATACTTGGGTTATGTGCAAGCTTCCTCCTGGTAAGGTACTTATAGGGTGTAAATGGGTGTACAAAATCAAGTTAAAGGCTAATGGTTCTGTTGAAAGGTATAAGGCTAGATTGATGGCAAAGGGCTTCACCCAAACTGAGGGTATAGATTTCTATGAGACCTTCTCTCCTGTGGTGAAATTTGTGACAATTAGGACTCTCTTGGCTCTTGTTGCTGTTTATGGTTGGCATCTAACTCAGTTGGATGTCAACAATGCCTTTTTACATGGAGACTTGCATGAAGAGGTTTATATGCTTCCACCACCTGGATTTGGCAACAAGGGGGAGGTTTGTAGACTTACAAAATCTCTTTATAGGCCTAAGTAGGCTAGTAGACAATGGTTTGCAAAGTTGTCCTCTACAATTGTGGATCAAGGTTTCATTCAGTCCAAGTCAGATAACTCTATCTTCACTAGAGTTAAGAGAGGTTTCATTATCATCATTCTTGTGTATGTTGACGATATACTCATTGCAAGCAATGATGTGGATGCTGTGAATGTGTTTAAATAGTTTCTAGATAGCAAGTTCAAACTCAAGGATTGAAAATCATAGAGAGAGAGAGAGAGAGAGAGAGAGAGAGAGAGAGAGAGAGAGAGAGAGAGAGAGAGAGAGAGAGAGAGAGAGAGAGAGAGAGAGAGAGAGAGATTGTGAATGATGATTTCGTATATGCATAAATATCTAGCCCTGTTCTTTATAAAGTGATAACAGAGGAGCAGGAAAAAAAATAACAGCATAACAAACCGTCTAACCAATGCAAAAATGACAAGTGGCAAAACTATATAACTAACTACTCTATGCTATTTACTATTGCATAAATGACATGCCATTCTATGCACTACTAAACTACAAGT
Organism: Quercus robur; assembly: GCF_932294415.1. Taxonomy (NCBI): domain Eukaryota; kingdom Viridiplantae; phylum Streptophyta; class Magnoliopsida; order Fagales; family Fagaceae; genus Quercus; species Quercus robur. Next base: position 25,221,089 of record NC_065537.1, read on the forward strand.
AGCTTAAACAGAGAATAAAGCTTGAACTTCTTTCTTCTCTCTTCTAATAATCCTTACCTATAGTATTTTACCTACGTGGCCCCAGGAAAAGAAGAGAAAGAGTGACCACATATATAAGGGACACCAATGTAAGTTGTAACAAAGCCTTAGTTCCAAATTACACATGTATTCTGCTTGTCTATTCTATTTTATTCAAAACTAGTCGCTAACCCGTGCGATGCACAGGATAGTTAAACAAAATTTATACACATTCACTTTTATTGGTACAATCATTTGAAAATAATTCTAACTAATACCCAAATGCAAGAGACACATTGACTTACTATTTAAAGTAGCCTTCTGAAGAATTTACACATATTGTGCAACTGAGCCTTAATTTCTCATCAACAATAAAAACATGGAAATTCAAAACATGGAAAGAAAATAAAAATTACAACAATTAATTCCATTATCTTTCATGCTATACTTTGTAATTGTATGGAATTAAGTTAACTCAATTTAAGTAGTTGTAATAAAATTGGCTTTTACTATTCTCTATTCTATAGAGATATGAACATATTGGATTTCTCAAACAATTACCGGTATTGCAATAAAATGATTTATTATTGAAAATAAGAAACAAAGAAAATCTGTCTATAGCTTAAGAAACACAATATAATAAAATTAAAGAGATAAAATTTTCGGAGGACAAAATATTATAGATAATTTTAGAAACAGATTATACACTTAAAAGGGTTAGTAATTTATAGCACTTACCCCCCACTATTAGTATACAGATACCAAGTGCGGTCGTCATAACCCTTTGAAAGAACCTTCCCCAATTGGATTCTATCAAAAAAAAAAAAAAAAAAAAAAAAACACCCGATTAACAAAATTGATCCAAAAGGGTCTAAAAAGCACACAAAATCAATTCAAAAAACAAAAATATGAGACAAAGTAATTACTTTCCGCTGCCAATGAAATCGTCTTTTGTATTGCTGTTCCAAACTGCAACACTTATCTCTCTAAGGCCTTCAATTAACGAAAACACAAACTTTTCTTGGAATACCGGAGTATTATGACCATCTATACACACACACAAAAAAAACAAAATCAACATAACTCACTATAACTCTATAGAAGCCTCAAAAATATAAAGAGAAATTAAAGGGGTTGAATTTGATATTTACGTTTGGAGAGAGAGAGTTTGCAGAAACTGTGGCTTTATATTTCTTAACTTGAGAGAGGGGTAAGGTTGCTAGGGTTTTGACACTTATCTCTCTAAGGCCTTCAATTAACGAAAACACAAACTTTTCTTGGAATACCGGAGTATTATGACCATCTATACACACACACAAAAAAAACAAAATCAACATAACTCACTATAACTCTATAGAAGCCTCAAAAATATAAAGAGAAATTAAAGGGGTTGAATTTGATATTTACGTTTGGAGAGAGAGAGTTTGCAGAAACTGTGGCTTTATATTTCTTAACTTGAGAGAGGGGTAAGGTTGCTAGGGTTTTGAGGGTAAGGTTGCTAGGGTTTTGAGGTGTTATAATGTTTTTATTTTTATTTTTTATTTTTTAAATATTGTGCTGACGTGGAAAATTGTGGTGCCAGCAGAGGCTTCGGTTTTATATATATATATAGATTATACTTTTTGTTACTTTTTTTTTTTGCTGCTTTTAGTAAAATTATTTTGGTCTACTTTGTCATTTTTTATTTTATTTTATTTTTTTATTTATAGAAATTACACTTTATCATCCAACACTGTACTCGCATTTACATTTATCACTTTGAACTTTCAGAATGCATGATTACCACCCTAAATTAGAACTTGTGTTTCACTTTGTACTCTATTGCCAATTGAATTGTTAACTTGGATGGAAAAACTTGTCACAAACAATTCATGTGACTTCTGCATATGTAGTATTGCTGATTTGCCTATCTTCAATCCTTTAAAATAAAGGTTACGTGACACCATAAGAGTTAAATTTGTTAATGATTTTGTTTTAAGGGATTGAAGAGGGGTAATTTGGTCTATTCATGTGATTTTGCAAATGTAGAGGTCACGTGAGTTTCATGTGACACGCTTTTCTGTTTAAGGTAATAGTCCAATTGACTGTAGGATGTAAAGAAACACCAGTTATAATTTAAAGTGGTAATCATGCATTCTAAAAGTTTAGGATGATAAAATTAGGATTTAGATCCCCAAGAGATATACCAGGGTACTTTACAATGTAGAGTTCTTTAAATCCTCACCATTCCTTTAAATTAAATGGTCAAGAGGTTGCTATATCATCAATCCAATTATATCACCTTAAATCAATCTTTCAAAACTCAAAAAATTCATTCATATCTATCCTAAATGCTTTCAACTTCTAGACTTTACCTTTTATTATTAATAAATATAAAAGTCTGGACTTATCTTTGTTACTTTTTCTTTCTTCAGAAAGCTCGTCAACTCAAATACAATAATCATTAATAATTTAGAATTTTTCTTCCCGTTTCAATCTTTTAAAACCAATTAACAATCCAATCATTTTTCATCAAGATTCTCTTTTAAAAACCAAATAAAAATCCAACCATATTTCATCAGATGTTTTTCAAAGGATAGCTTGCATCTGGAGTTGTCGGATTGAGATCTTGAGCATTGGTTCTGAAACTAGTAGAAAATGTTTGCCTCCCCAACTGAACCGATCGAATTTCTCAAGCAATTTTCTTATTTACTGTTTCATCTTTGGGAGGATTAACCATCCAACTGTTGAATATAGTCTCTAGTATTAGGATTTGCTCTGGCATGAGAGTCCACCTTAACTTCTACTGGTTCATTTCTTATTTAATCAATGGAGGCAATGATGGTTTTTGCCTTTTTGGGTTGGCGATTATTATGGGAGAAGAAAAGCAACATAGAAATGTTAAATCAGAAGTTCAACGGCTATATCATGCTATATTATCATTTCCATTTATTTAAGGGTCATCAATGGGCCGAGTCGGGTTGGCCCGACCCATTTTTACTTGGCCCAAGGGCAATATGGGCTGGGCATACTGGGCTATTAACTAGTTAATAGGCCGGGTCGGGCTTGGCTGAAAGAGAAAACCCCAACCCAACGACTCTACCCATGGGCAATGCCCATTTTGTCTAAAACGGGCTAGGCTACTAGGTTGGGCCTAATGGGATATCAATGGGATTGTGTTAGCATATTATTTTATTATTTTTATAAAGAAAGAATCATTTTTATAAGGGAATAATCAATCTATTTTTTTTAAAGGAAAGAATCAAAGAATTTAATACTTAATTACAATTTTTTTTTTATTGCAGTCAAATCAATTTAATTTATTGTTTTGTTGATGGAAACTTATTTATTTATTTTTATTAAGGCTTCAAATAGTTTTTTATTTTTATCTTTAATAAAAAAATATAAAATAGTTAGTCCAAATTTGCTAGACTGCTAGAAAAATATATATTTAATAAACTAAGTTTAGCATAATTACTTTAAGTATCTTAGTGGTTGGAAGAGTTCTCTTAAGAAATTTCTCTACAATATCTCAAGATCAATCCTTCATACATCTCCTATATATTTTTGTTATATATTCTAAGTTATTGGATTGGGCAACAAGTTGGACCAATGGGCTGGGATACTGGGCTAGCCCACCGAGTGCCCATGGGCATAAAAACTAGCTCACGGCCTAACCAAGTGGGTTAGTGGGCTACCCATGGGCCTCAATAACAATGGGCTGGGCCGGTGTAAAGACGCAGTAACTTCTTCAGAGAGAATGATGAACTATGTCACCATCTACATGAATTATTTTTGCATCATCTCATGACGGTCTTTAAAATAATCCTTATATATGCCTAGAGTTGTGAGAAAAGAAACCCTACACAAATACATAGGAATATGCGTGTAATCAGATCTGAAAAATCTGATTTCGTAATTCTCGACAGATATAGCTTGTGTCGAGTTTCTATCGAGCTTCATCATTAAATCTCGATAGAAAGGATTCTGTCGAGACTTCATTGAGCTTTAATGAATAGCTTTTCTTCACTTGTTTCTTGCTCAAATCTTCATGGCTTTAATACTTGACTTGAACAACATGTTTCTTAAAGTACTAAACCCATCCTAGATCTGCCTAATTACAAGTAAAATGTATTTTGTCAAAGGATTAGCCAATTACATCAAATATGTCCCTAACAACAAAAACAGATTTGATTTTTACAAATCAGATCTCTCTCTTTTTTTCTTTTATTTTTTTTTTAGTTTTTCAAAATAGATCAGATTTTTCTTAACAAAATCTATCTTTTTACCCTTTAAAAAACAAATCTGATTTTTGCAAACCAAATCTCTTTTTTTTTTTTTTTTCAAAATAGGTATGATTTTTCTTAACAAAATCTTTCTTTTTACCCTTTACAAGAATAGATTTTATTTTTGCAAAATCTTTTTTTTTTTTTTCAAGACATATCTAGTTTTTTTTTTTTTTTTTTAAAGAGGGCATATTCATAGGACAAATTTTGTAAATTAACTTTGTCAAGTGTTTGTTATATGTGTGTTATGACATATCATTCAACATCATACAAAAGTATATATAATGGTTATTATAGTCTAGAAGACTAGATTTTGTCTGGGCGGAATGGGTGCCTAATACCTTTTATTTTTGTAACTTAGCCTCCGAACTTAGGATTTTGGTTAGTAGAATAGTGTTTTGTCTTTAATTTTGGTAGATTGTAATTAGGATCAAAGTTTTGTATTTTTTTTTTTTTTTGGTATAGATTGTAACTAGGACCAAAGCCTTGTAAGGTTATGCTACCAAAATTGTACACTTTTTTTATTTTTTATTTTTTTTTTATCAATGACATTTAAGGTATTTTGGCCATGTAATTGTATTTATCTTTTTACTTTTTTTTTTTTGGTATAAAAAATAAGTGGTCACCCTACACTATTACCCAAAAGAGAGGTGCTTTAAAGCGCCTGAATCTCTTTTTTGAGGGCACCCCAAGTTCCGGTCTCTCACATGCATATAAAAACATATCTGTATTTTTATTAAATATAAATCTGAAATTTTTTGCATGCAAAAACTTATATGTATTTTCATTAAATACATATCTGAAACTTTTCTACATATAAAAATAGATTTGTATTTTCATTAAATATCGATCTGAAATTTTTCTGTGTAAAAAAAGTTGATTTGTATTTTCATTAAATACAGATTTGAAAATTTTCTACTTATAAAAAAAATTTGTATTTTCATTAAATACAGATCTGAAAATTTTCTACTTATAAAAAAAATTTGTATTTTCATTAAATACAGATCTGAAAATTTTCTACTTATAAAAACTAATCTGTATTTTTCACTAAAACACAGATCTGAACCTTTTTTTATAATAAGAAATTTTTTTCTTCAATATCAAATATAACCAATTTGTGTGTTCCTTTTTAAATAAAAATTGCAGATTTCAAATTCTTAAAGAATGAATTAATCATAAATTTGGGAATTTCAATATGTCATTATAGTGCATCATTCAAATGGGTATATAAATGGTCATTTGGAGTCTAGAAGACCAGATCCCATCTGGGCAGAATGGGTGCCTAACACTTTCCCATTCTGTAACCTAGCACCTGAATCTAGATTTTGGTTCGTATCCTTTCTTTCTTTTTTGGATTGGAATCTAGGAAATAAAGCTTTGTAATCTTTTACTAGATTTGAATTTTTTAAGAATGAATTAATCTTAAATTTGGGAATTTCAATATGTCATTATAATGCATCATTCAAATGGGTATATAAATGGTCATTTTGAGCCTAGAAGACCAGATCCCATCTGGGCAGAATGGGTGCCTAACACCTTCCCATTCTGCAACCTCGCACTTGAATCTAGATTTTGGTTCGTAGGTTAGTGCATTATCCTTTCTTTCTTTTTTGGATTGGAATCTAGGAAATAAAGCTTTGTAATCTTTTGCTAGATTTGAATTTTTTAAGAACGAATTAATCTTAAATTTGGGAATTTCAATATGTCATTATAGTGCATCATTCAAATGGGTATATAAATGGTCATTTTGAGTCTAGAAGACCAGACCCTGTTTGTGAGAGACCGGGAAATTAGGCCTCTCAAGAAAGAGACTTTTGGGTGCTTTGAAGTGCACCTCTCTTTTTGGGTAAGTGGTATGGAGTTGCCACTTATTTTTTCATACAAAAAAAAGGAAAAAAAATTAATACAACTTTACATGATCAAAATGCTTCATTGTTATTGATTGAATAAAATTAAATACAAGCTTGATAGATTCAATCTTACAAGGCTTTGAGTCCTACTTACAATCTACCAAAAAGAATATATGGCTTTTTGTCCTAGTGACAATCTAACCAAAAATAAAAAGAAAGACAAAGTATAGGTTTACCAATCCAAAAGAAACTGTAAGGTTGAATTTATTCAACCATGTGTTGGCTTTATTCTGTGCCAAGTTTTCTTGTAATTTTAGCAATTAGATACCTTGTATTTAGGTGGGAATAATGTAAGGGTTGTGTGTGAGAGAGTGTGAAGAAATTCAAGAGTGTGTGCATTTGGAGGTTTCTTACAACTGGATCTCGCAAGTGACTTGCGATTGGCAACTCGCTAAAATGCCACATGTGTGAAGCATGCAGGAAGTTGAAGGGTCACGACAACTAGAGCACTACAAGACAAAAATTGACAGTCTGGCCTGGCAATTAACTCGCGACTCATCCCACTCGTGAGACTAAGTTGCCAAAGTGCCATGTTTTGCAGAAAAATGACTTTTCATATTCTTCACGTACACTACTATAAATACCCTTATACCCGCGAAATGTTGAGAGCTTCCAGAGAGAAACCCTAGAGAAAACCAAGATTGACTCAACCACAATCTTAGACATTTGATTCTCCAAATTCCTCTACTCTCACCCTCTCCATTGACATATTCTTGAGAGGTACGGTGCTTGGGAGGTATTTTGGTGCTTGGGAAGCAGTTTGGAGATGACCAATTCATTTGGTTGATGCAATGGGCTTATTGCGGGATCCTGAAAGCTAAAGAAGACACGGTTAGGCTTAACCCTGTTGGAGCAAGAAGCTTGGAGGGCTTAGGTACATTGGGTAGATTAAGCTTGGGGGGGGTCTACTACTATTGGTGTATCCTAACATTATTCTTTAGTGGATCATTTTACCACTTGAAGGGCAGCGGGGAGGTTTTTCGCCAAGTTCTTCAGTTTCCTCTTTGATAACACATGTTGGTGTTATCTTTGTATTTGCATCTCTCTTCCCTTACTCTTTAACCATTAATTGTTGTTGTGTTTGTGATTAATTATGTGTTAAAGTAGTTTTCCATATTGGGTATTGCTTATATTTCATATTCTGCACATACATTGTTTGAATATAAGCTTGTGTTGGCTATATTTGAAATTTGGGGTCAAAACATTCATTAGTGTTTTCACACTAATTGAACTTTCAATTGGTATCAGAGCGGGTACATTTTATTAGATTTCTACATCCTAAGTGTGATCCTTGACCCTACTATGGATAGGTCTTAATCCCTAAATGCACCTCCCTTCTTTGATGGGAGCAATTACGCCTTTTGGAAAGTTCATATGCGTGCATTCTTGTACTCTATTGATAATAGTGTATGGGATGCAATTGAGATTGGATGGACTAGGCCGGAGGCTACCAAATCTACTTGGGATAAGGCAGCCCTTGCAGTGGCCAATGCTAATAGTAAAGCTTTAAATGCTATTTTTTGTGGTACCTTATTTGATGAATTTCACTAGATTTCACATGTTACAATAACCAAGGAGGCGTGAGAAATTTTGGAGACCACATATGAAGGCACCAAAAAGGTGAAGGACACCATGTTACAAATGCTCACCACTTGCTTCGAAGAGTTAAAGAAGAGCAAAGATGTTAAGGACATATTTTGTGTAATTGGCTAATCTTTTGACAAAATGCACTTTACTTGTATTTGGGTAGATTTAGGATGTGTTTAATACTTTAAGAAACATGTTGTTTAAATCTAGTATTAAAGCCATGAAGATTGGACCAAGAAACAAGTGAAGAAAAGCTGTTCACTAAAGCTGGATAGATAGCTCGACACCTGCGGACAGATAGCTCAACAGCTACTCGACACCTCTCGACAGCTAGGCTATTTATCGAGCTCTTCAGTTGATTGTTATCACAATCTCGACACCTCTCGATAGCTGGTGGATCGATTGAGAAAGCTCTTGTCTCTTCGACAGCTCCTCGATAGCTTCTCTATAGCTGTATCTGTCAAAGTTTAAAGCTCGACACCTCCTGATCGATCGAGGTTACGGGAATTCAGATTTTCAGATCTGATTTTTGGCCCAAGTTTTTGTATTTGTGTAGGTTTCTTTTCTCACAACCCTAGACCTATATAAGACTTATTTTAGAGGTCGTCACATAAGAGAATACAAGGAGAACGAATGCAAAAGGTGATCGATGCCTTATTCTCTTTGAAAGAAGCTACTGCGTCTTTTGCGCCTTAGGGTTTTGTAACCAAGTGCTTCTTGATCTTCATTGTTGATGAAGTGAAGAACTTTGCAGCCAACAATCTTCTTCTAGTTGGTGATTAAGTCACGTACTGGGATCCGCGCAATTGGTTAGTCACGTACTGGGATTCGTGCATCAAAGGGTGGCATTCATATATTGAAGAGTTCAGAGGTTTTGAAGCGATAGAAGGTTTCTACTATGAGTTCATCTACGGGGATTGTAGAGTCTAGGGACAAAGGTTTTGTACTAGATTTGAAACTTCTCTTTACTATAGTGGATTGCTTTTCGGGAAGGTTTCCCTTCAGGTTTTTTTTAATTGTGAAACTAGTTTGTTTCATTGGTTTTCCTAGGTCATCATATCTTGTCTTATTAATTTTTCCGTTGCATGATTTTGACATGATATTGATGTTTTTTTTTTTTTTACAAGTTTTATTCATAATAAATCTAATTAACAACTTGGGTTTAAAACTTGTTAATTCTATCAACCGGGGTCTAAATTTCCCAACAAGTGGTATCAGAGCGGGTACACTTTGATTGGATTAATTTCCAGAGTGTGATCCTTGACCCCTGTTGTCATGGATCGTGGACAATCTCTTTTGATTCCTCCTTTATTTGATGGAACTAATAATGCGTACTGGAAAGTTCGTATGAAAGTTTTTTTGCAGGCTCTAAGTGAACAGGTATGGCAAGCCATTGAAGTTGGTTGGATTAAGCCAAAGGAAGCGCTGGTGGATTGGGATGATGCAACAATCATAATGGCAAATTTCAACAGTAAGGCCTTGAATGCTTTGTTTTGTGGGGTGACCAATAAGGAATTCAAGAAAATATCAACCACGGAAGTTGCTAAGGAAGCATGGACCATTCTTGAGACCACTTATGAAAGTACCTAGGCAGTAATGATTGTGAAACTTCAAAGACTCATTAGTAGTTTTGAAGAAATAAGGATGGTGGAGGATGAGACCTTTGATGAGTTCTATGCTAAACTCATGGATATTGTGAATTCTGCCTTCAATCTTGGAGAATCTATTGCAGAATCCAAAATTGTTAGAAAAATCCTTAGGTCCTTACCTACAAGATTTCATGCCAAGATCACTGCCATTGAAGAAGCAAAGGACATTGATCAAATTCCTTTGACTGAGCTTGTAGGGAATCTTCAAACCTATGAGATGTGATTAGGTTTAATGGGAAAAGGTGGAAAGAGTAGAATCTCCAAACCTATGAGATGTGATTAGGTTTAACGGGTATAGAGGAAGAGATTGAGGACTCTGAAGATGAAGATGAAGATGAGGATCTAACCTTCATAACTAATGAGATTATCAAGCTTCTTTAGTTCAGGAAAAAGGATAAGGGTAAACCTCCTAGGAAATCTAAATCCTTTAGGAAGGGCAAGAATGAGAAACCCCCCATCCAATGCCATGAGTCTAAAGGTTTTGGTCATATGAGGATAGAGTGCCCAAACTATCTCATGAAGGAAAAGACCAAGAAGTCCAAAGATAAAGGGTTGGTTGCTACTTGGAGTGATACTGAGAATGATTCTTCTAATGAGAATGTGGATGAATGTAATCACGTTATGACCTTTGTTGCCTCAACCGATAAGGTGTTTGTGGAGAGTGCTAGTGACAGTGAGGATTCTTCTTTTGATGAAGTACCCAAGAAGTTGACCCTTCAAGAAGCCTATGATAAGCTATGCACTGAATTCATAAAATCTGAAAAGTCTTCTTATCTTTAAAGAAAAGAGCTTAATGAGGTAAAAACTGAAAAGGTTGATCTGTTAGTCAAACTAGATGAGACTACAAGATTAGTTGAGACTCTTGTTGTGGAGAACACCTCATTAGAAGAGAAGGTCGAGAATCTTGAAGTTGATCTTAGTCAAGCTAGAACTCAAATAGAGAGGATGTCTAGTGCAAAGCTTGATGAGGTATTGAGTGCTTAAAAGCCTAGTTTTGACAAGACTGGCTTAGGATATGCTGTTTCCTCCGGCCCCACCTCTTCCACGGCTTCTGGATCAAGGATTGTCTTTGTGCCCTAATCTGAGAAAGGTAATAAAGGTATGAAATCCAAAATTTTTTTTGGCTAATTCTAAATCCTTTGTTAGACCTCATGTTTGTCACCATTGTGGTGTTTCTGGACACATTCGTCCTAATTGCTTTAAGTTGTATCCTCATAAGCAATTGTCCAAGTAGTCACAGGTTTCCTCTCAAGGACCTACACTTTTGTTTGGAGAGTTATTAAAAGCTTTGAGCTTTTTAACTCAATTTCAGGAGAATTCTAATTCTTCTATGTCCTTTAGTAGACATACTAGGACACGTGCCTTTTCATCTTCACGGCCAAAGACTCGTGCTGTGTGGGTGAGAAAGGAGCTTAAGACTTAATTGTCTTTTCTGTTGTCCTCTGCTTTACTTCTTTCTATCTAAAGTAGGACTCTCTTTGCTTGATTTCTTATCTACTTTTGAAATCATGCTTTCATGCATCTACATTTTTATATCATGCCTTCATGCATATGCATCTTTCTTTCATGCTTTCATATTGTTTGTCTGTTTTTGTTTGGTTGTTTAGTTTTTATTTTACTTTGTTTTCAAAGTAAAATAAAAAGAGAAAAATTAAAAAAATACAAAAACAATTTGTGTTTGTGTACATTGGTACTTGTGTACCTTGGATGGCCATTGAAACAAAATTTTCTAAACTTTGTATATTTTGTAGCTTAGATGAGCATCTCTATGCACAACTAAGCAAGTGAGCTTTGTGGCTCTTGTTTGTGATGAGTAAGGTTAAATTATTACTTGTACTTAACACTCGTATCACTCTTTTTGACGGGGGGGACTAGAAAATCCTAAGAGAAAGGCATAAATAACCATTTCACCACTGTTGGCCACCAATCATACTATGACACCTGTATGCTTTAGCATAGCAAAAGTGCAGTGTCAATGACATTTGTGTGCTTCGACATAGCAAAATCGGAATGTCAAATGCTTACCATCATTGGGTATTTCTTTTCTCTCTCTTATATGCCCATGCATGATTTTCTTAAATAAAAATATGCAAAGAAAATGAAAAGCAAAAAGATAAAAAATGCTTTATATATGATTGCAATCGTGTATTCTAGGAGATGTGGGAGTTATAGGACGTACCTCGAAGGTGATAGTCCCTATCAAACAGTTATGATTGTGTGTGAGTTAAAGTGATTTTCTCATATCTCAAATCGTCATAATATGTATACACTTATGCAATCTTGCGATGTTTTTCACACACAACACGCTATATTCGTTGCTACTCTTGATACACGTGCAAGTACAATGTGATTTGGCCATCACAAGGTTTTACATGTGTTAATGTATGCTCATTAAACTGTCTTGACTTGTTTTTGAAATATAAAATTGGTTAGACTTGTTTAGCGCGTGTGTGTGTGTGTGTTTTGGGATCTATGTGCATAACATTTTTCTTGTTGAGAGATTTTTTTTCACATGTTTTGCATCCTCCTATTATCTTGTCATCCATAGCATCTTGTTTCATTACATTCATGCATTTATATGGATTTCTTGTACCCTCTTAATCATCTTTGATCATCTTTATGTTTCTCAGGTGAAGCTTTATAGCTTCCTGTATCCTTTGTCAATCATGACAAAAATGGGGAGAAATTGTGAAGAATATGTGGTTTCTTTCTAAGATTCTACATGTTAGGGGGAGAAATACATTCCTTGTAAGGGGGAGATGTGTTTCATCTTGTTAGGGGGAGTGCTTACTTCCTTCTTCTTGTACATCGGTCTTATGACCATGTTTACATACATTATGAAAATCTTTGATATATATATGATGATGTATGTTCTTCTTCACCTACCTCTACATGTGTTGTTTCATTTCTATCTCCATACACATGTTTCTTATTACTTGTATGCAATCTATTATTTCTGGTTCACACAAAGATGCCTTGATGAGTTTTGTTTCAAGTGTTTCTGAAATACAGGATGTCAAAGTCTACTTGCCATAAACTCTTTTCTTGCAAAGTTTTTCAAGAGTTTGTGTTAGGATAGATTTTATTATATTCAACAAGTGAATATGAGTTGAGTGATTTATTACTTCTCTCATATGTTCATTTGTTTGTTGTGGTTTTGTCATGGATTGCCAAAGGGGGAGATTGTTAAGGACATATTTTGTGTAATTGGCTAATCATTTGACAAAACGCACTTTACTTGTATATGAGTAGATCTAGGATGTGTTTAATACTTCAAGAAACATGTTGTTTAAGTCTAGTATTAAAGTCATGAAGATTGGACCAAGAAACAAGTGAAGAAAAGCTGTTTACTAAAGTTGGACAGATAGCTTGACGCTTGCGGACAGATAGCTCGACAGCTGCTCGACACATCTCAACAGCTAGGCTATCTATCGAGCTCTTTAGTTGATCGCTATCGCAATCTTCGACACCTCTCAATAGCTGGTGGATCGATTGAGAAAGCTCATGTCTCCTCGACAGCTCCTCAATAGCTTCTTGATAGTTGTATCTGTCGAAGTTTAAAGCTCGACACCTCCTCGACACCTCTCGATCGATTGAGATTACGGGAATTTAGATTTCAAGATCTGATTTTTGACCTATGTTTTTGTATTTGTGTAGGGTTTCTTTTCTCACAACCCTAGACCTATATAAGGCTTATTTTAGAGGCCGTCACATAAGAGAATACAAGGAGAACGAATGCAAAAGGTGATCGATGCCTTATTCTTTCTTAAAGAAGCTACTGCATCTTTTGCATCTTAGGGTTTTGTAACCAAGTGCTTCTTGATCTTCATTGTTGATGAAGAGAAGAGCTTTACAGCTAATAATCTTCTTTTAGTTAGTGATTAAGTCGCGTACTGGGATCCGCGCAATTGGTTAGTTACGTATTGGGATTCATGCATCAAAGGGTGGTGTTCATATATTGAAGAGTTCAGAGGTTCTAAAGCAATAGAAGGTTTTTGCTGTGAGTTCATCTACGAGGATTGTAGAGTCTAGGGACAAAGGTTTTGTACTAGATCTGAAACTTCTCTTTACTATAGTGGATTTCTTTTTCGGAAGGTTTCCCCTCAGGTTTTTTATTGTGAAACTAGTTTGTTTCATTGATTTTCCTAGGTCATCATATCTTGTTTTATTTATTTTTCTGCTGCATGATTTTGACTTGATATTAATGTTTGTTTGTTTTTACAAGTTTTATTCATAATAAATCTAATTAACAACTTGGGTTTAAAACTTGTTAATTCTATCAACCGAGGTCTAAATTTCCTAACAAAAGATGAGTAGTTCGACTCCTTCTATAGGAAGCTAAATGAAGTAGTGATTGGAAAATTCAACTTGGGTGAAAAGACGAAGGACTCCAAGGTTGTGAGAAAGATACTACGATCATTGCCGGAGAGCTTTCGCGCTAAGGTTACCGCCATTGAAGAGAGCAAAGGCCTTGATGAGATTAAAATTCAAGAACTCATCGATTCTCTTCAAACCTATGAACTATCTCTACCATCACAAAGGAAGAGAAAATCTCTTGCTCTAAAGACAATCAATAAGAGAGTGGAAGTTCAAGACTCCTCGGATGAGGATGAGGTTGAAAAGGAAGTGGCGTACCTTGCTAAGAACTTTTGTAAGTTCTTAAAATTTAAGAAGGATGGAAAGTATTTTGAGAAGGGAAAATTCCCAAATTTTAAGAAGGATAAAAAGGACTTCAAGAAGAAGGATTCTAATGATTCTGCTCCATCTCAAGTGGTCACGTGCTATGAATGCCACACTTATTTAAAGGCAAAGGGTAAAGTCTTTGCCATTACCCTTAGTGACACAGATAACTCTAATTCGGATTCGGAAAAAAGTTGTGATGGAGAAAGAAACTATTTTGTATTCATGGCCATTGCACCCGTGGATTCTTCGGAAGATTTACACGCTCTAGTGGAGGAGCTTGGTGAGCACACCAAAGTGGAGTCTATGGGGATTGGGGAGGAATCTGATGATGAAGATGAAGAAGCAAAGGGATTGCAAGAAACCTATAATTCTCTTCTTGAGAAGTCCGAAGAGTATGCTAGAGTGGCTAAAGCAACCATAAGAAAAATGAAAAGAGCTGAGCAAGATTATAGGAGCTTTCTAGTGTCGTATAAAGAGACAAAATGCGAAGTTGAGGCACTAAATGAAGAACTGACCGAAGCCTATTCCAAGATCAAGTTTCTCGAGCTTGAAGTGATTCAAGCTAATGCCAAAGTGGAGTGTGTTGCCCCCAAGAAACTTGACGAAGTGCTTAGGATACATCGGAGAAAGTAGCTCAAGCACCAATGTGTCTAAGGAGATGAATTTTGTTAAAGCCAAAGAACCAATGGTAGCAACTCCAATTGTTGAGAATGTGAAGGTTGAGAAGAAGCCAAATGTGATTGCTCAAAGGGTTTTGACAAAACCTCCAAATCCATTTGTGGCCAAACCTAAGGCTAAGGGGAAATCTCTTCCAAAGTCACAAAGAGGTCCTCAAACTCAACATTTTTGCCACCATTGTGAAATCTGAGGACACACTAGACCTAATTGCCACAAGCTTCAAGCATTGAAGAATACAAGTTCTCAAAGGCCAAGTGGACAAAGAAATGGCAAGGGGAACCTTAAGCAATCAAAAGGGCGAGAAGTTGATTATGATATTGGTGATGTGATGAAGATGATAGACACCATCACTCTTATTTGGCAAACTTCACCCTAAGGTTTGAGAATCGCAACTCGAGTACCCAATCCTCTAAGGATATCACCCTAAACGCATGTGCCGTGTGGGTGAATAAGGGTACATATGCACAAACATTAGAATATGTCCATGCATCAATTTTTTCTATATGTTGTGACATTGTGTGGTTGTTTGCTTATGTTTTTCATTTTAGCATGTTTTTACTGCCTATGTTTGTTTTTAATAGTTTAGAATGTTTGTTCATTCTGACCAATCTTTACTTGCTTTTGTGTCAAAAATCCAAAAACACATAAAAAGTAGAAAATCCAAAAAGTTTGATCGGCATTGTTGTGTTTTGTTACACACATGTTTTGCCTTGTACCTTCGTACAAATGGCTTTGTGCATTTATCAGCATAGCTTGTTCATTATGCACTCATATCATTGTGGGAAAAATCTTGACATCTATGTGATTGTTGTAAATAGATCTTCAAACTTGTCATGGGTGATTAGTCAATGGTTTTGTTGATCTTGAGACATGCATAGACCTGTGCCTATATATCTTCCCACTCTTTTATGTTTTTGCTTAAAGTGCTCAACCAATGTTAAATCTCGAAAAGAGATAATGAGCTGCAAAAGCCATCGCACATACTAGTATTCAACTAGGAAAAAAGGAAAGCGACTTGAATTGAAAATGTATGGTGCCCAAAAGACAAAGGCTTAATCATCAAATTGAAATGTAAAAAATTTCAAGCATTGATTTCAAAATGAGATGTTTTTGTTCGTAAATGATCAAATGTATAGAAATGTAAGAAGCCAAATGAAAAGCTTCAAAGTTATGTAATCAAGTTTTGTGGGGGGTCATATATGAATATTTCTATAATTGAGATTGGCCACTCTTCCTAGTGCGAATTGTGTAGGCCTTGGTTGAATTGATCATTGAAATTTCACATCAAACTAAGGACTATCTCACATTTGGTACCCACTCACATCACATATGTCTATATTCAATGAATGTCTTATTCATTTGTGTGATTGTACTTGATTAAATGTGTTGTACATACTCGATCATATGTTGATCAAACACAAAAAGATTTTTGAGTATTTTGAGTTGTTTTTGGAAAGTGTTTTGTTTTGAAAATTTTTAGAAAATCCATTTTTTTTTGGCAACTCACTCTCGTAGGTCAAGCCAGTTGCGAGAACCTAGTCGTGAGCTTACTCAGAAGCTCTCACAACTCCCTAGCAAGTCAATCCCCCAATCGTGAAAAATACTTAGCAAAATTTCAAAATTTCTCGGTTTTTGGCTTTTTCGCGACTCAACTTGGCAAATTGTTCACTAGTGGAAGCTCCAGTCGCGAGCTTACATAGAATGATTCATGACTCCCTTCATGACTTGCTCACAAGTGGACTTTCCAGTCGCGAAAATCGCGTGTTTTGCATAAATAGGGTTAAATCCATGACAATTTTCAAAAACTTTTCAGTTTTCCCTCGCTTCAAGTGCACACACTTTGTCTTGTCCGCCTCTCCCTCTCCCAAAACCTCCATTTTCACTCACAAAACCTTCTTTTTCTTCATCAATTCTTCATCAATCTTCAAGAAAAGGTATGGGTTTTCTCTTATTCTCAAAGTATTTCAAGTTTCTAGCCCTAGTTTTCTTGGATTTTGTGTATATGTGGCGATATGGAAATCTGGTGATTGAATATTGTTTTGTTGATGTTTTGTTGAGTTTGATATATGGGTTTTGTTGGTTTTGTTAATATAATGTTTATTCTACATGTTTTACATGTTTGTGCTTCATTTTTTTTTTTTTTTTTTTGCATTATAATATGTTTGTGTTGTGTTGTACATATCATGTTCATGATAAAATGTCTCTTAGATGTTTTTATGTGCCTCTTTGGATTCCATGGAATACAAAGTTTGTAGGGATAATAATGTTTCTTTGATTTTGAAACATTATATGATTATGTATTTTTACACTTTGCCCTAGTTTGCACACTTTTGAATTTGATGCACACACTCACTCTTTGACATGTTTGTTTGCTTAATGCCATGATTCTGTCATGGTTTGATACTATATGTCTTCTCATGTAATTTTTTTTTGAATTACTCTTTAAATTCAATTTTTAGGGTTTTAATTCAAAATTTCTGATTTGGGACTAACTTGTTGCTAATCAAGTTTGTTGCCGTTTGTATTTCATCTTGTCCTTTAATATTACATGGTATAGCTAGACGATGTCTCCCTTCAAGAAATCAGCTATGAAAGGAAGTAATAGCAAGGGAAAAGAACCGGTGATTGATCTTGATAGTGTCACCCCTAAGTTAAAGAAGACTCGATCATTGACAGGATTTTATGATGCCGACAAGTTCAGATCATATGCCGCATCTCAAGCTTTTGAGAACTACTTCAAGGATGTCTCCATGTTGGTTGAAAGGGTGGTTGAGCAAGCTTCTCTTCTTGACATGAACATCCCGAAACGGTTCGCTACCAAGGACTGGAACTTCCTTTTATCTAACTTTGACGAAACTTATGAAGAAATGGTGAAGGAATTTTATGCAAATGCCATTTATGATGGGGATGAGCTGAAGTGTTGGGTTAGAGGAAAGGAGTTCATGGTTACACCCTCCTATCTTGCCATCATCTTGAATATCAACTGACCAGTGTTCCAAAATCCATCAGTGTATGATGACTTGGATCTGGAGGCAAACTTGCTTTGGGAAACTTTTGGAGAATACTTGGAGTTCTCTCCCAATGGGAAATTAGTCAGTGTTTCCTCGCTATCTCTCGAATTGAGGTTGCTCACAACAATCATGTTCCACAACCTCTATCCTTTCTCAAGCACCGGGTACATGAATCTTGGTCAGGCAATATTCCTTCATGACTTGATCACTAATGAAGAAATCGATATTTGCTCCCATATCTTCCACATTTTGAGCAAGACTGCAAAGAGAACTGCCTCAAGGATCTGCCTTCCTTTTTGTTGCTGAAAGTTCAATTAGTGTATAAAAAACTATGAAATTTAGACCCCCAATAAACAAATTACCAATTCAAGCTTAATATCAAACAATTAATGTGCGGAATATGAACATAAGCTAAACACAGAATTGATAAACAATCTAAACCAAATAAAATCACATCCATAGTAGAAATTAAATGGCAAAGATTAAGGGAAGAGAGATGCAAATACAAGGACAACGCAACGATATGTTATCGAAGAGGAAACTGAAGCCCTCGGCGTAAAACCTCTCCGCCGCCCTCCAAGCGGTAAATAATCCACTAAAGAAAGTAGTTGGGATACATGAACAGCAGAAGACCCTCCAAGCCTAATCTACCCAATGTACCTAAGCCCTCCAAGCTCCTACTCCAACGAGGTTACGCCGAACCTATTTTTTCTTTAGCTTATCGGATTCCGCTACTTGACCATAGCATCAACCAATATGAAATCGGTCCCTTCTTAATTGCTTCCCAAACACTAAATAGCCTTCTCACAGATATGGGTATGGTGAGAAAAGGTTTTGGTAATGTACCTCTCAAGGATTTAACAATGGAGAGGAAGAGAGTAGAGGAATCAATCTTGTGAATTGTGGATGAATCAATCTTGTTTTTCTCTAGGGTTTCTCTCTCAAAATTCTCTCTAGAAGCTCTCTACATTTCGTGGGTATAAGGGTCTATATATAGTAGGGTGAGAAAGGAATGCGAAGAGTCAGTTTTTCCCAAACAGGGTGGTCTGGTGACTTGGCCTCGCGACTGGGCTAAGTTGCGAGTTCAAGCCACGAGCTAACGGCCTGGCCAGCCTGGGACTTTTGTCTTGTAGTGCAACAGCTGGCATGACTTTTCAGCTCCCCTCCATGCTTCACACGTGTGCCAACTTTGGCAGCTTGCCAGTCGCAAGACACCCGCGAGTCTCTGCATCTTTGCACAATCTTGAGCATTTCTTCACACTCTCTCACTCACTACCCTTACATGATTCCCACCTAAATACAGGGTTACTAATTGCTAAAATACAAGCAAATTTGGCACAGAATAAAGCCAACAAGATGGTTGATAAAATTCAACCTTACAGTTGCCTCATTTCAAAAATTTTGAAGCTCGAAGGCATTCATCCATTGGAAGATGAGTGCCCTTATCCTAAGCAAAGTCCGATCAACATTCGCACTCTCAATGCTATCATCGGTCACAGCTGAAAGGAAGTCAAGCAAGAGAGTCATGCTCCTCATGGTGGTTCAAGCTTTAGCTCTCATCCTTATGATTTAAATTACATTATGGCATCCATCCAAGACATCACCACTAAGTTGTCCAAACTTGCATCTATCATGCCCTCCTAACATACCCATTTTGACACAAAATTCACATCTCTCCAAACTCAATTGGACCAAATCCAAAGGAAATTAGAGGAAGATGAGAACTAACTATTCCATGACAAAAAAGGGGGAGTTGGTTCTTGATAGGGGGAGAAAGAGCTAGATCAAAGGGGGAGCATGTTTTTTTTTGTTTTATGCTATTTATAGTCTATGTTCATATTTCATGGTCTATGTTGTGTACTTGACTATGCTTTATTATGTACCATTGCTTTGTAGCTTATTAGTACTTTTATATTGTGTATGCATTATCTTTAGTAGTCTACTCTTGTGCCCTTGTTGGATCTCGTATCCTTGATGCAAATACCATAATGTTTTGCATCGATTGAGTGTTGGACATGCAAATGATACTTTGCATTGAGCTTATTAGCTTACATGTCTCGATGTTCATTCCTTGTGTGAATGATCATTGTGATCACTATTTATAGTGATTTTTCATGTTTAGTCAAGCCAACCTTTACTGTTATATTCATTGCTGCTTGATCGCATTATGCTTGCTCCATATGCATTTCAAGATTTCTACTTACAATGATTGTCTTGTGATATTATTTCAGGAAAACTTGTTCGTATAGTTCAAGAGCTTCACATAATCTAGAGTTAGGTGTGAGTGAGTTTTTACAACTGTTCCCAACTTACATTTTAAGTCTAGAGTCTGTTTTAGGGTTTTGTCACTGAATAGGCAAAGGGGGAGATTGTAAGGTCGAATTTATTCAACCATGTGTTGATTTATTCCATGCCAAATTTTCTTGTAATTTTAGCAATTAGATGCCCTGTATTTAGGTGGGAATAATGTAAGGGTTGTGTGTGAGAGAGTGTGAAGAAATTCAAGAGTGTGTGCATTTAGAGGTTTCTAGCGACTGGATCTCGCAAGTGACTCGGAACTGGCAACTCGCCAAAATGCCACACGTGTGAAGCATGCAGGAAGCTAAAGGGTCACGATAGCTGGAGCACTACAAGACAAAAATTGACAGTCTAACCTGGCAGTTAACTCGTGACTCATCCCACTCATGAGATTGAGTCGCCAAAATGCCCTGTTTTGCAGAAAAAATGACTTTTCACATTTCTCACGTACACTACTATAAATACCCTTATACCCACAAAATGTAGAGAGCTTCCAGAGAGAATTATGAGAGAGAAACCCTAGAAAAAACCAAGATTGACTCAAGCACAATCTTAGACATTTGATTCGCCAAATTCCTCTACTCTCACCCTCTCCATTGACATATCCTTGAGAGGTACATTTGCCAAATCCTTATCTCACCATACCCATATTAGTGAGGAGGTATTTTGGTGCTTGGGAAGCAGTTTAGAGATGACAAATTCATTTGGTTGATGCAATGGGCTTATTGCAGGATCGTGGAAGCTAAAGAAGACATAGTTAGGCTTAACCATTTTGGAGCAAGAAGCTTGGAGGGCTTAGGTGCATTGCGTAGATTAGGGTTAGAGGGTCTACTGCTATTTGTGTATCCCAACTTTATTCTTTAGTGGATCATTTTATCGCTTGGAGGGCGGCAAGGAGGTTTTTTGCCGAGTTCTTCGATTTCCTCTTCCATAACACGTGCGGTGTTATCTTTTTGTTTGCATATATCTTCCCTTACTCTTTAACCATTAATTGCTGCTATGTTTGTGATTAATTATGTGTCAAAGTAGTTTGCCATATTGGGTATTGCTTATATTTCATATTCCACACATACATTGTTTGAATATAAGCTTGTGTTGGTTATATTTGAAATTGGGGGTCTAAACATTCATTAGTGTTTTCACACTAATTGAACTTTCAGAAACTAAGTTCAGAGGCTAGGTTATGGAATGGGAAGGAGTTAGGCACCCATTCTGCCTAGACAGAGTCCGGTCTTCTAGACTTTAATGACTAATATACCCTTTTATGCATGATATGAATGATACGTTGCATACATGACACACTTAACCAAAACTGACTCACGTAAATCTACCTTATGAATGCATCCTCTCTTTTAGGGGAAAAAAAAAATTAGATATGTTTTTGTAAAAAAAAAAAAAAAAAAAAAAAAATTGATTTGATTCATTAAAAAGAAACCAGATCAGTTTTTGTGTAGATAAAAAAATAGTTTTGTAAAGAAAACAATATATTTTTTGTTAAATAAAAAGAACAAGGTTTTTATTAAAAAATATATGATCTATTTTGGAGCAAAGTAAAAAGAAAAAGTGATTTTTGTTTATATGTAAAAAAAAAAGTCATATCTGTTTTCTAAATAAGAAAATCTAGATTTGTAAAGAAAAAATCAGATCTGTTTTTTATGAATAAAATAAGAAAGAAACTCTTTTTTTTTTTTTTTTTTTTTAGAAGAGGAACTACACTCATTAAAATAGATCTATGTTACATGCATCATACAAAAACCATCTCAACTTTTGACTTCTTTTAAATTTCAAAATCTACTATTTTGTGACAAAAAAAAAATTCTCAAAAAAATTAGAACTGTATATAATGAAAATACATATCAGTTTGTGTGTTTTAAAAAAATCTGATCTGTATTTGATGAAAATATAGATCAATTTTTGAGAGTTAAAAAAATTAAATGTGTAATTAATGAATATACATATCAAATTTGATGTGTAAAAAATTTAGATATGTATTTAATGAAGATACGGATCAGTTTTTGAGGTTTAAAAAAAAATAGATCTATATTTAATGAAAATACAGATAAGTTTTTGAGTTTTAAAAAGATCAGATCTAAAAAATTCAGATCAGTTTTAGTTTTTAAAAAAATCTCTTAATTAGTAGATTTTTGAGACTCAAAAGAGAAATCATAACAACAAAAGAATTATCTAAAGACATATTTAAAGAAAAGTTTAAACAACACATGACAATAACATCAGAAATCATAAATAATAAAAAACATCCTAAATCTATTCATGCATCATCAACTAGAATTAATAGAAAGGAATAGAAAAAGGAAAGAAAAACTACCTCTTCCATGAGTATGCTCTTCTTAGTGAAGGAATATTTTAGGGTTCAAAGAAGTTTATTTAATTCTCTTTGAAACCTAAAATATTTTGCTTAGAGAAAAGAAATTCCTAAGGCCATAGCCTCTAGGACGTCTTTAACGTAAGAGAGTAAATAAAAGAAGAAAAGAGCCAAAAAGAAGGGAGTTAGAGAGTGTGAAAAGTGTTCTGAATTTTGAGATGCAGCCTCTATTTATAGAGGTTAGGATGTTCGAAAAATTAGCTAAACAATCAGACTATGAATTGGGACGCATCCTTATCTCTAAAAAATAAAAAAGTATGTGTTTTATCTCAATCTAAGTGCCCTTGCACCGGGGCCCACATTTGTGCCAATCGGCACTCCAAAAGTGTCAAATGGCCTTTTTGGGTGCCGATCCCACGTTTGAGTTTTGGTCCACTTTGGACTCTTTTTTTGAAGTTTTTTTTTAGTCGGGACTTGCACTTAGACGTGTTTTTTTGTCCATATTCTAAAAATTAAACTCCTTTTCTAATGATTCAGGTCTTTTCGGCAATGATTATCTTGTAGATAAACATTCCCAAAAGTCTTAATTAAGTCTTGATTATCCACAATTTTATTGTTATCGGAGTATCCCCTTTATTCCCAAGCAAGCAAGCCTACTTTTGACATTGACTAACAACCAATCACGAAATTATTTAATTAATTTTAATTGTCTAGCCAATCAGTATTAATTTAAATTAGTTATTTTTGGTTGGTTCTACCTAAACACAATGCGTGCTGATCATGCAAACTTGATCATGCGATATCTTTTAGTCCGATGGTTCGATTTGAAAATCGGTCAAACCGTTGCGACCGTTAGAACCTCAAGATCATTTTTATGATATGCAAAGAACAAATTAATGCATGTAATGCAATCATGAATTTTGGGTATATAAATGATCATTCTAGTCATCTTCCTTGATTAAATCATGGGTGCAAAATCGAGTGTTTACAGAATACCCCTCATTGATAGAACTTGTAAAGCGAATGTCAATGTAAAACAAAGACACTAATTTTAGTAGCCATGAATTAATTGAGGTTGAATTTTCAAAGATTACCTAGCCCTAGAACCTAAAACCTTGGAACGTAGAACTAGTGCCTTGCTTCTTGTCAAAAATGAAAACTGTGAATACTAGACCTACTTGATAACCAATATTGAAATGAATCATGATAACTGGAGTGATTGAGTGGCTTTTCTATCCCAATATGAATTCAGTAATGTTAGGACATATGTGTTTCACATGTTAAGAACATATGTCGTGATTTTATGTAATTGGTTTATCCTTTGACAAAACGCACTTTACTTGTATTTGGGTAGATTTAGGATGTTTTAAATACTTTAAGAAACCTTGTTTCAAGATCAAGTATTGAAGCTTTCAAGTTTGTTCAAGAAAACAAGTTCAGAGTGCAAAATCATTAAAGCTCGACAGTTGCATCTATCGAGCTTAAAGAAGCTGTTCTTCATTCAGTGTGCTCGACACCTTCTCAACAGCTGCTCGACACCTGCTATCTATCGAGATTTAAGATTTTCAGAATTCCAATATGATTTTCTTGGGATCCGTGAATGTGTCTTTGGGCTTTCTTTTCTCCTAACTCTAGACATATAAAAGGATTAGTTTAAGGGCCGTCAAAGTGTTCACAAGTTGCACAAGTTTTGAGCAAAATCTGTTCAAACAAATTGTGACCGGAGATGAAGTTCTTTCCCTAGTTCATCTCTTTCTCTTGAAGAAGTTGCTGTGTATGTGCACCGTAGGGTTTTGTGACCAAGCATCTTCTTGATCTTCATCATGTGGATGAACTGAAGAACTTTGCAACCAACAACCTTCTTAGTTGGTGATTGAAGTCGCATACTGGGATCCGCAAAATTGGTTAGTCACGTACTAGGAGTCGTGCATCTGAAAGGGGAACTGTCACTACAAAACAAGTCCAATTGGGTATTGGGGTAAGGGTTCAACTGTAGGTTGGTAAGGTACTTAGATTCCTTTACTTGTAACTACTTGTGATAATAGTGAAGTTTCGGGAGTGGTGACCTGAAAATCACTCGATGGGGTTTTTGCCATTAGGTTTTCCCCATTCGTAAACAAATCACTGTGTTATTTATTTTTCGCTATATAATTAGTTTATTGGTGATTTTTTTATGCTACCATGCGTTTGCATGATAAATTTATTAATTAATAACTTGGCTAATTAATTAATTAATTTCTCTCACAAGGGGTCATTCAGTTTGTGGCCTATCAAGTGGTATCAGAGCAGGCACACTCTGATTAGGGTTTAATCTTTGCTATGTTAATCCATTGACCCCTGTTTGTCATGGATAGAGGACAGTCATTAATCATACCTCCTTTATTTGATGGCACTATGCATACTGGAAAGTACACATGAGAGCTTTCTTGCAGTCTTTAGATGAGAAAGTGTGTCAAGCTGTGGAGATAGGCTAGACTAAGCATACAGAAGCGCCAGCTGACTGGGATGATGCCAAGATTAAGGCGGCAAACTTCAACAGCAGAGCATTGAATGCATTATTCAATGCTGTCATCAATGAGGAGTTCAAGAAGATATCCTCAACTGAAACTGCTAAGGAGGCTTGGACCATTCTCTAGGCAAGGACTCAAAACTTTAGAGGCTCACTACAAGCTTTGAAGAGATAAAGATGGAGGAGGATGAGTCTTTTGATGAGTTTTATGCTAAGCTAAAGGACATAATGAACTCAACCTTTAATCTTGGGAAACCATTCCTGAACCCAAGATTATGAGGAAAGTGCACAGATCTCTGCCCGAGAGATTTCATGCCAAGATTATGGCAATAGAGGAATCAAAAGGATATTGACAAGATTCCTCTGATTGAGCTGGTTGGAAACTTGTAGACCTACGAGCTAGGGTTGACAAGAATAGGCAAGTCGGGTAAAAGCAAGAGTATGGCACTGAAGGCCAAGAGCAGTGAAACAGATGAATCTTCTGATGATGAAGATTCCAAGATGAAGTCCTACATTACCAGGCAGTTCAAGAAGTTTATGAAGAACGCCAATGGAAAGGGTTTTGATAAGGACCGTAAGCAATCCAGTTCTTCTTAGTTTAAAGGCCAAGACGATGGGAAGAAGGATGCTAAGGAGGGTGGTCAGTACACTGTTCCCTCAGGACCTAAGTGGTTTGGGTGTCAAGGTTTCGGTCACATGAAGCATGAGTGTCCTACATATCTCAAGAGCATTGGGAAGAGTAAGGCACTTGCTGTTACCTTGAGTGACACTGAGCCTAAGGATGATTTCGATAATGAGGATGATGAAATCTTAAATGCCTTCACAGCCACTGTCAATCCTACTGATGGGATTGTTGAAGATGTGGTTGAAGAAGAGGAACTGGTGGAATCCAAATTTGAGAAGATGGATGATTAAGATGACATCCATACAGCCTATGAGAAACTGTACAAGCTTTCTGAGAAGCATGAGAAACTGTATAGGCTAACCACCAAGAAGCTTAGTGATGTGGAACTTGACCGTGAAGAGCTTTCCACAAAATTTAATGAGGCTAATCAGACTATTGAGGCGTTGAGGTTTGAGAACAATTTCTTGGCTGAGAAGACCAAGAAGCTTGAAGCAGAGTTATGTCAAGTCAGAGCTCAACTGGAAAGGACTTCAAGCGCAAAGCTGGATGAGATGCTAAGCATTCAGAAATCTGCTTCAGATTGAACAGGCTTAGGGTATGGTCTTTCTTCCTCTAATATTACTTCTTCTAGTGCTATTGTTTTTGTTCCTCCTGCTAATAATGTTAAAACTGAGAACAATGAGATTAAAACTGAATTAGCTAGTGAGAACTTAGACAAGGGTAAATCTATCTTAGGAGCACCCCCTAACCTTGAGAAGAAAGATGTTAAAAACCCTGGGGCTAAGAAGGCTAACTCTCAAAAGCCTAAACAAAAGAAGCAGCATCTCTGTCATCATTGTGGAGCTGTCGGTCATACTCGACCAAATTGCTACAAGTGGCTTGCCACTTAATAGAGCAATGGCATGATAGCATCTGGGAACCAGAATCAGCTTCAATCCTCTCTCGCTCCCCTTGGAGATCTTCTCAAAGCCCTCATGTTCCTTTTGAACTTGAACAGTTTTAATTCTTACCCTTGTCTATGTTCTCACTAACTAACACATTTTGCACATCATTGTTTTCAGATTCAACATTATTACTAGGAGGAACAAAAACAGTAGTACTAGCAGAAGCAATACTAGGAGAAGAGAAATCATACCTTAAATCGGTTCGATCCAAAAGCAGATTTCTAAAGACTAAGCATCTCATCAAGCTTTGCACTTGAAGTCCTTTCCAACTGAGCTTTAACTTGGAACAATTCTGCCTCAAGCTTCTTGGTCTTCTCAGCCAAGAGATTATTTTCAAATCTCAATGCTCCAATGATCTGATTGGCTTCATCAAAATTTTTGGAAATTTCTTCTCGTTCAAACTCCACTTCACTGAGCTTCTTGGTGGCCAACCTATACAACTTCTCATGTTTTTCGGAGACTTTGTATAATTTTGCATAGGCTGTGTGGATGTCATCTTGTTCATCCATCTTCTCAAATTTAGACTCCACCAAGTCCTCTTCTTCATCCACATCTTCAAAAATTCCTTCAGTAGGATTTACAATGGCAGTGAAGGCATTTAGGATTCCATCATCCTCATTGTCGGAGTCATCTTCAGGCTCGGTGTCGCTCAAAGTAGCAGCAAGTGCCTTGCTCTTTCCAATGGTTTTGAGATATGTAGGGCACTTTTGTTTCATGTGTTCGAAGCCTTGACATCCAAAGCATTTTGGTCTTAAGGGAACAATGTATTGTCCGCGATCCCTAGCATCCTTCTTTCCTTTGTCCTGGTTCTTGAACTGAGACGAGCTAAATACTTGCGATCTATATCAAATCCTTTAGCATTGACATTCTTCATAAGCTTTTTGAATTTCCTTATGATATAGGATTTCATCTTAGAATCTTCATTGTCTGAAAACTCATCTGTGTCATTGCTCTTGGCCTTCAATGCCATGCTCTTTCCCTTACTAGATTTCCCTATCCTTGTCAAACCCAACTCATAGGTTTGCAGATTGCTAACCAACTCTGTCAAAGGAATTTTGTCAATATCCATCGATTCCTCAATTACGGTGATCTTGGCATGAAATCTCTTGGGTAGAGATCTAAGCACATTTCTGACAATCTTAGGTTCGAGAATGGTTTCCCCAAGAATAAAGGTTGAGTTCACTATGTCCTTGAATTTGGCATAAAACTCATCAAATGACTCATCCTCCTCCATCTTAATCTCTTCAAAGCTCGTAGCAAGCCTCTGAAGCTTTAAATCCTTGATAGCCTTGGTTCCTTCATAGGTTGTCTAGAGGATGGTCCATCCTTCGTAGTTTCAGTAGAGGATATCTTCTTGAACTCCTCAATCGTGACCGCACTGAATAAAGCATTCAATGCCCTACTGTTGAAGTTAGCTGTCTTAATCATAGCATCATCCCAATCGGCCGGCGCTTCCTTTGGTTTGGTCCAGCCTATTTCCCCAGCTTGCCACACTTTTTCATCTATTGACTGCAAGAAAGCTCTCATGCGTACTTTCTAGTATGCATAGTTAGTAGCATCAAATACAAGGAAGTATAATAAGAGACTGTCCTTTATCCATGACAAACAGGGGTTAATGGTTCACACAGCAAAGATTAAAACCTAATCAGAGTGTGCCTGCTCTGATACCACTTGATAGGCCAAGAATGTATTAACACCTTATGATGAATTAACCAATTAATTAGCCAAGTTAATTAATTAATTCAATTTGTATGCAGTTAGCATGGTAGAACAAATAAATCACCAACTAAGTTAAAATGCAACGGAAAATAAATTGACATGGTGATTTGTTTACAAATGGGGAAAACCTCCACAACAAAAACCCTACCGGGTGATTTTAAGGTCACCACTCTCGAGAATTCACTATTATCAGAACAAGCGGTTACAAGTAAAAGAATCCCAGTACCTTATACCAACCTACAGTTGAACCCTTACCCCAATACCTAATTGGACTTGTTCTGTAGTGACAATCTTTCCTTTTAATGCACAGCTCCTAGTACATGACTAACCAATTTGATGTGCGGATCCTAGTACGTGGTTTACTCACCAACTTAAGAAAGATGTTGGCTACAAAGTTCTTCAGTTCATCAATAAGATGAAGATCATGAAACTCCTTGGTTACAAAACCCTACGGTGTACAAATGCAACAGCTTCTTAAAGAGAAAGATGAACTTGAGCATATGGCTTCGGTTCACAATATGCTTTGTGAAAAACTTTTGCATTGAGTTGCATTAGCTGTGACAGCCCTTAAAACAATCATTATATATGTTTAGGGTTGTGTGAAAAGAAAGCCCAAACATCTATTCACAGATTGGAGTGAAATCAGTTCTGAAAAATGAATTTCATAAACCTCGATAGATACCTTATCTGTCGAGCAGCTGTCAAGCATTGGGCTGAAACAACTTTTTAAACCTCGATAGATACTAGCTGTCGAGCTTTAAAATCCAGCACTTCTCCATTTGTTTTTTGGATGGACTTGCATGGCTTTAACACTTGAACTTGAAACCTTGTTCATTGAAGCATTAAACACATCCTAGATCTACCCAATTACAAGTAAAGTGCGTTTTGTTAAAGGATTAGCCAAAACTATACTGACGTATGTTCCTAACAATAAATCACATATGTCCTAACAATCTTTCTCGTCTTTCTATTGTTTTTCTTTTCTTTTATGAGTGACGATGGTATGTGACATACTTGTGTTTTTGTTTGCAATTTCCCAATGTCCTCATCTAAAGAAGAGGTATCAGCGTCACGCAGAAAAAGTAAAGGAATATTTGGAGTCCGTCAAGGATTTTGACAAGCTCGTCTCTCCCCAATCTTTATTTCTTCATTTTTTGGGTTCGGAACCATCTACGAAGGTTTGGAAGAATTTGGAAATTGTGAAAAAGAGTAAGCACTCCTCTTCCTTTCCTGAAATATCGAGCTTCTGTTTTCTTCTCTTTTTCCTTCTTCTTTTTTTTTTTAATTTTTTTTTTATTTTTATTTTTTATATATGTTATCTTCTTCCTTCTAGGAATGACAACTAGGTTTAGTAAGCAGAAATTAGCTGAGGCCCAAGAGAAGAGGGCTAAGGGCGGCATCATTAATGGTCTTCTGTCCAAGAAAAAGACGGGTGACGTTTCTAAGAAAGATCTTGTGGTAACTCCTCCTCCTGCCCATTCGCCTGCCAAGCACCCTGCCTTTCCCACTTCATCACTGGAGGGGATTGCTTCTGTTGGAGAGGAGGTTAGGAAGAAGAAGAAGGTTGGTGGTAAATCTTTTCTTCCTACCTTTTGGGATGATGCCGACGCGGCATGGTAAATCTTTTCTTCCTACCTTTTGGGATGATGCTGATGTGGCAACTTTGAAGGCTCGTAAGGCACTTTCTGTGGATGACCTAAGTCCTCTGATGGCAAAGTCGTCTAGTGAGGTGATATCGTCTCACATTCAAAAGCTTGTGCAGGTATGCATCGTATGTTGTTTTTACTTCTTCTTTTCCTTCACTTTACTTCTGTTAAGGAAAATTTTTTGTAGGTTTTGGGGGAGTCTTTGTTCATCTCTGGAAAACTCTTTGACTTGTTGAAGAAGGTGGCCACGTTTGAGCCTGTGATCAAGTCTGTATCTGCTAAGAATGAGATGTTCATGAACAAGGTTTCCATTCTCATTGTTGAAGCTGAAAATTACAAGGAGCGTGTGGTAGTCTTGGAGAAGAGCCTACAGGTGGGGAAGGGCTTTTGTAAGCTAAAGGATAAGCAGATTGGTGATCTGGAGTTGAAGTTGTAAAAGGTTGAGGCCACGGCAGTAAAGGAGTTCAAGGACTCTAACGAGTACTTTGATGAGCTGTGTGGGTACTACATGGATGGCTTTGACCTTCTTAGGAAGTGGATGGCAAAGCATCACCCTGACTTGGACCTTTTTGGTCTGGTTATGGATGAGGTTGAGAAGGAGCTCTTGGCTAATCGTCCCTCCAAGGTTACAATAGAGATCGTGACGAAGGAAGCCACAAACGTTGCTAAGGTAATGAAAGAGGCCACAATTACAACTCTTGCAGATCCTGTACCGAATAAGCAGTAATTTTTATGTTTTTTCGTTCTTCCAGTTCTTCTTTCTTTTCTCCTTCTTTTATTGTAAGGCAAGAACAATATTTCTTTTTGGGCTCGTTTTTTTGGGCAATTGAACAATTTCTTTGGGCCCGTTGTTTTAGGCAATTGCACAATCTCTTTGACAATGACAGATAGGTTTGGGGACCTTGTGCTTTTAGTAGTAGCAAACAACTCCTTTTACACTAGGTTATGTTCGGACAACCTTTTATGACGATGCTAGTTGTGCTAAAACAACTCTTCTTCTTAAGTTGTGTTGGAACAGTCATGTTTGAATGGCAATTCTGGTTGTGTTTGGAACAATCTAGCATTTTAGCTATGTTTGAACAGCTTTTTGTCAAGTCATGTTTGTTGACGATGTTGGTTGTGTTTGAACAACTTAACATTTTTTAGTTGTGTTTGAATTGCTTTTTATTGAGTCATGTTTGAATGACGATCTTAGTTGTGTTTGAACAACTTAGTATTTTCTAACTGTGTTTAAACAGCTTTTTATTGAGTCATGTTTGGATGACGAACTTAGTTGTGTTTGAACAACTTAGTATTTTTTAGTTGTGTTTGAACAACTTAACATTTTTTAGCTGTGTTTGAACATCTTTTTATTGAGTCATGTTAGAATGATGATTTTGCGCTGTACTCATGACTTAAAGTCGTGGTATTGGAGCGTCTTTAGGTTAACCATTTTTGTTTTTTTGTTTGTGCTTGAATGATGATCGTATTAGCTATGTTTAAATAGCTCTAATTTAGTTGACTTTGGTAGTTGTGTATTAACAACGTGGCTGGCTATGATGCCATTGGCTATGAGTGGATAGCTTTTGATTTGAAATTTTAATGACGGAGATCCTTGGGACCCAAGGATAACTCCTTGGTGTTGTATACATTTTCACTGATAAATAACTCATGGATAATCAATGATAAATACTCATGGATAATGCTTTCATGTGTTATTGATCTTATGAATAACGAAAGTAATGAATGTCATACATACTGATATGAAGAGTAGGCAACTTAAAATGTAAAGCATTCCTTCTTGGTAGTATTTCTTCAAGTGTTCTAAGTTCCATGGTCGAGGCAATTCTTGGCTATCTAAAGACTTTAGGTAGTAGGAGCCTTCTCTAGAGTGACGGATTACTTCGTAAGGGCCTTCCCAGGCTGGTCCTAATTTTCCTTGGGATGGATCATTTGTTGCCTGTGATACCTTCCTAAGGACGAGGTCTCCTATGTTGAACCTTCTTACCTTAATCGTTCTGTTGTAGTATCTGGTCATTGCTTCCTTGTGTTTGGCCATTCGTTTCATAGCTTCTTATTTGACTTCATCAATTAGGTCCAGGTTGCCATTGAGCTCCTGCCGGTTCTTCTGGTCTTCGTAAGTTTTGACTCAAAAGCTCGTCAGTCCCACTTCCACTGGTATGACGGCCTCAGTACCAATTGTCAGCCTGAATGGTGTTTCTCCTATTGGAACTTTTGTGGTCGTCCTATATGCCACATTTTGTAGTTCCTCAGGCCATGCCCCCTTTGCCCCCTCAAGTCGAGTTTTGATAACTTTGAGTAAGCTTCTGTTCGTTACTTCTGTCTGGTCGTTGGCCTAAGGGTGTCTTAGAGAAGAATAGTGGTTCTTGACTCCTAAGTCTTGACAAAATTTTCAAAACTTGGGATTGTCAAACTGGTTTCTATTGTTTGATATTATGACATGTGGGTCTCCAAACTTGCAAATGATGTTTTTCCAAACAAAGCTTGTGACTTTAGCCTCTGTTATCATCATCACTGGTTCTGCTTCTACCTATTTTATGAAATAATCAATTGCAATGATCAGAAATCTGAGTTGCTTCTTCCCTAAAGGGAATGGGCTCATAATGTCAATTCCCCATTAGGCAAAGGGCCATGGTGAAGATATGGGTGTCATCATCTCTCCTAGTCTCGTCTGGACATTTACATTGACACTTATCGCATGCTTTGACGATGTCATATGCATCTTTCTATAAAGTAGGCTTGTAATATCTTGCCCTAAGCACCTTTCTTGC
This sequence comes from Quercus robur, assembly GCF_932294415.1. NCBI lineage: Eukaryota > Viridiplantae > Streptophyta > Magnoliopsida > Fagales > Fagaceae > Quercus > Quercus robur. The sequence continues at coordinate 25,253,725 of NC_065537.1, forward strand.
TAAAGATCTTGCCCCAGCGTGATTTCCACAAATTCCCTTATGTATCTCGCGGAACACATAATCCACTTCTTCTGAGCTGGCACATCTTAGATAGGGAAGTGAATATGCTCATCTGTACTGCACATCATCAATGATGAAAAAGCGGGCTGCCTTGATCAGTATCTTCCTTGCTTCTGCCTTATCTTCAGGGAGCCATCCTTCTTTCAAGTAATAGACAATAGGATTCATCCACTCGTCTTGTTCTTTTATCTTCAGAATCTGCTCACCTTCTGTGCTTGGTCGGCCCTTTATCTCTATGCATAGTTTGGAGGTCGCATTGTAGTTATCTGACGAGACCAATCTTGTTAGGAAGTCAGCTTCTGTGTTTTTGGCCTGAGAGATTTGCACAAAGTCTAGGTTGTCAAAATGTTGTGATAGTCATTGGACGATCTTCAAGTACTTCTGCATTCTTTCTTCTTTGGCTTCGAAATCTCCCCTCACTTGCCCAATTATTAGTTGAGAATCATCTTGGATGATAAGACTCTTTGCTCCTAGAGCTTTTGCTAGACTTAGCCTAGTTAGCAGTGCTTCGTATTCTGCTTTGTTATTTGTTACTGGGAATTGCAATCTGACTGCATATTTCAACGTTTCTCCTTCTGGAGATATGAGAACTACTCCTGCTCCTCCCACTTTCTTCGTGGCTGACCCATCCATTTGGACTACCCATATTTCCATGGGAGGGGTGCTTCTTCCTTATAGGGGTAAGTGAATTCTGCAATGAAGTCCGCTAGCACTTGGGCTTTGATTGCTACTCGAGGCCAATATTCTATATCAAATTGGCCTAATTCAATTGCACATTGAATGAGTCATCTTGTTGCATCTATCTTGTTCATCGTCTTTCTTATGGGCTGGTCTATCATGACGACGATGGGGTGTTCTTGGAAATAAGGATAGAGCTCTTTGGATGCGACCAATAATGCAAGAGCTATCTTCTCCATCCTTGGGTAACTTGCCTCTGCTCCTTGGAATGCCTGGCTGGTATAATAAACTAGCTTCTGAACGTTCCCTTCTTCTTTGATCAGTGTTGAACTTACTACAGTGTTGGATACTGCTAAGTAGAGGTATAGCTTCTCTCCCATCATCAAAAGGCTTAACAGAGGTGGCTTCGTCAAGTACTCCTTTAACTTGGCAAGGGTGTCCTTGCATTCGCTAGTCCACTGAAAGGCTTTTTTCAATACCTTGAAGAATGGTATACACTTGTCTGTTGCCCTAGATATGTATCTGTTTAGGGCTGCAACCTTTCCTGTAAAGCTTTGCACCTCCTTTACTGTTTTTGATGACTTGACCTTGATTATTGCCTTTACTTTGTCTGGATTTGCCTCTATACCTTGTTAGGACATTATGAATCCCAAGAACTTTCTTAAAGCAACAGCAAAAACATACTTTGCAGGGTTTAATTTCGTGTTGTACTTACATAATGTGTTGGAGGTTTCTTTTAGATCATCGAAGTGGTTGGCTTCGTCCTTGCTTTTCACTAGCATATTGTCTGCGTACACTTCCACATTCCTTCCAATATGGTAAGAGAACATACGGTTCACCAATCTTTGGTAGGTGGCTCCTGCATTCTTCAGTTCAAGTGGCATAACTTTGTAGTAGTATAACCCTTGGCTAGTAATAAACGAGGTCTTCTCTTAATTTTCTTCATCCATAAAAATTTGGTTGTATCCAGAAAATGCGTCCATAAAACTCAAGAGCTTGTGTCCAGCAATTGAGTCTACTAATTGATCAATCCTTGGCAAGGGAAAGCTATCTTTTGGGAAGGCCTTGTTTAGGTCTGTAAAGTCAACACACATTCTTCATTTGCAATTGCTCTTCTTTACCATTACCATGTTTGCTAGCCAATCTAGATAAAAGACTTCCCTGATGAAATCAACTTCTAGTAGTTTCTCTACTTCTTTAGTTTCTCTGTTTTTGCTGCACACGTTTACATTCCAAATTGATGTTAAGACAATGTTGTATGATCTTCCTATCAATTCCAGGCATATCCTCGTGTTTCTAGGTGAAAACATCTTGGTTTGCCCATAAGAAGGAAATCATTTCCTCCTTCTTTGAAGTTGGGAGTGCAGTTCCTATCTTCAATACCTTTGTCGAATCTCCTTGGACAATCTCAACTTCTTGTGGTGTTTCTGATGGTTCGGGGATGGGCTTCGGTTCATCGATCATCCACGTGTGATTCTCTCTCGATGCTAATGCAGCTTGATAGCACTCTCTTGCTAGAACTTGGTCTCCTCTGATTTCTCCTACTCCATGGGCTGTTGGAAACATCAACTTCAAGTAATAAGTTAACATCGCTGCTCTTAGTATGTTGAGTGCAGGTCTTCCCAAGATGATGTTGTATGTTGAAGGGCAATCAACTATGAGGAAATCAATTTCCTTGGTGACTTGTGTTGGGTAAGTTCCTACAATTACAATTAGAGTGACGATGCCTTTAGGGAGGATTCTATCCCCTGTGACGCTTACCAAAGGTGAGGTAAAAGGCCTGATCCTTTTCTTATCCATCTTCATCTGCTGAAATGTAGGCAAGTAGATGATGTCTACCGAGCTTCCATTGTCAATGAGCACCCAGTGGATATTGAATTCTTCTACTCTGAGCATGATTACTAACAGATCTTCATGGGGTTGCCTAATGCCACGGTCGTCTCTCTTTGAGAAGACAATATCAAGCTCGTCATTCTTTGGCATCTTCATTGGAGGGAGCCACGAATGGACGCTATTTATTTCTCTCTCCTGTGCTTTTTTCAGGGACTTCAGCATTCCACCGGCTGTTAGTCCTCTCAAGATTGTCTTTATTTCTCCTATAGGGGGTTTTCTATCTCTTACCTCCGAAGTTCTGTCCTAGTCGTCCTTCTTTTGGTATCTATGGGGCTCCATCTTTCTAACATACTTTTGTAACTTCCCTTGCCAGATTAAAGTCTCCACCTGGTCTTTCAAATGCTTACACTCATCAATACAATGCCCATGGTCTTGCTGGAACCTACAATACTTGCTCTTGTCTCTTCTTTCTACTAGAGTGCTAATTGGCTTTAGCCATCGTAGGAAGGATTCGTCCCTTATCTACATAAGGACCTGCTCAATTGGCATTATTAGAGGAGTGAAGTTAGTGATCTTGGGTTTCCTATCTGGAAGTTCCTTCTTTTTCCCTATGGTTTGCCCAACACTTCGTGTCTCGTTCTTCTTATTGTGATTGTCGCTTGTTCCATTGTTTCTCTTCCTTTTTCCTTTCATTTCTTTTGTGAGCACCGTATCTTCTGCATTCATGTACTTCTAAGCTTTACGGAGTAACTCCGCAACTATTTTTGGTGGACTTTTAGTGATTGAGAAGAAGAAATCTCCTATCAGTAATGTTGTTGAGAAGATGGCCAATTGGCTTCTTATGTCTTTGCCCCCCTAATGAAATGACGAACAAAACCCTTCTGAGTTTTTCAAAATCTGCAATAGTTTCTAGGGGTATCTTGCTGAACCATACCCTGGTTGCTCCTTTCAGTGTTGTTAGGAATGCCCTACACATCGCCTCGTCTAGGGTCATCTGCAATAGCATCAGCATCTTGAATGATTTGATGTGATCCAAGGGATCCTTGGAACCGTCATACGACTCCAACCGTGGGAGACAAAATTTTGTTAGGGGGGGATGGTTTAGTACTTCAGTAGTGAATGGTGAATCTGTCATTTGAATCATCCTATCCAGATTCTCTCCGCCTTTGTCCTCCATAGCACTTTTGAGTTCATCCATCTCCTTCCTTATGTTGACTTCAAAGTTTTATTCTTCTTCATTTTGGTTTTCACCTGTTCGTCGACATTTTTCGTTTTGGGATTCCATTGTCTTTCGCAGTTCTTCGTTATGGCGAGTCAGCTCTTCCACATTAGCCAAGAAATTTGTTGTTGCATAGCATCTGGCTGAGGTGTAGTCTTTGCTTCCATCTCGTACTTCGAGGAACTCTTTTTTCATTGGGAAAGATGGCTTGAATGATTAACGTCCCCACAGATGACGCCAAACTGATGATGCAAAAAATCAACACTTGAGCTCCTCGTCGTAGAGGATGGATGATGCTGTGATTGGGGTTGTCTCTATAGATGGAAAACCTACAAAATGATCTGGATTGAAGAGTAACACACCGGTGTGGCGTCATCCAAACCGACTCTGAAGCTTAAATTAGTAAGGGAGAAAGATTATTGAGAGAAAACGAGTGGAGAGTGATTTCGTAGAGTATTTGTCTATGTGATTTTTTTGTACCTTGGGTTTCTTGTGCTTTCCTTTTATAGTTGAGTGTCTCATCAATGGGCAATGAATCACTGTATTTATGCTCAACAACTAGTGTGTTACAGAATATTTGTCTGAAGTTCACAACTCATGATAGGCCACAAACTGAATGACCCCTTGTGATAGAAATTAATTAATTAATTAATTAATCAATTTATCATGCAAACGCGTGGTAGCACAAACAAATCACCAATAAACTAATAATGCAGCGAAAAATAAATAACATAGTGATTTGTTTACGAATGGGGAAAACCTAACGGTAAAAACCCCACCGGGTGATTTTCAGGTCACCACTCCCGAAACTCCACTATTATCGCAACAAGCGGTTACAAGTAAAGGAATCCAAGTACCTTACCAACCTACAGTTGAACCCTTACCCCAATACCCAATTGGACTTGTTCTGTAGTGACAGTTCCCTTTTCGATGCATGACTCCCAGTACATGACTAACCAATTGCGCAGATCCCAGTACGCGACTTCAATCACCAACTAAGAAGGTTGTTGGTTGCAAAGTTCTTCAATTCATCCACACAATGAAGATCAAAAAGATGTTTGGTCACAAAACCTTAAGGTGCACATACACAGCAACTTCTTCAAGAGAAAGAGATGAACTAGGGCAAGAACTTCGTCTCTGGTCACAATTTGCTTGAACAGAGTTCGCTCAAAGCTTGTGCAACTTGTGAACTGTTTGACGGCCCTTAAACTGATCCTTTTATATGTCTAGGTTTAGGAGAAAAGAAAGCCAAAAGACATATTCACGGATCCCAAGAAAATTAGATTGAAATTCTGAAAATCTTAAACCTCAACAGATAGCAGGTATCGAGTAGCTATCAAGCAGGTGTCGAGCACACCGAATGAAGAACAGCTTCCTTAAGCTCGATAGATGCAGCTGTCAACTAGCTGTCGAGCTTTAATGATTTTGCACTCTAAACTTGTTTTCTTGAATAGACTTGAAAGCTTCAATACTTGATCTTGAAATAAGGTTTCTTGAAGTATTTAAAACATCCTAAATCTACCCAAATACAAGTAAAGTGCGTTTTGTCAAAGGATAAGCCAATTACATAAAATCAAGACATATGTTCTTAACATGTGAAACACATATGTCCTAACAGCTCATTCTGTGACCATTGCTTCGTCCGTTACATTTCTTCATCAATGATTGTAATAAATGCGTAACGTCTTCTCTGGGAAAATGACGATCTTCGCATAGTGGCGATCATAAATTTCTGACTCATCAGGTTTTACAACTTACAAGAATGAAACAAACCCAAACTTTTTTGTTGGAAAGAGAAACAAACCCAAACTTAAACATTACAACATGAAACCAAAAAAATTAACCATAAAAAACCTCACTAATATGATAGCACTTCCAGATTTGGGACTAACCATTAGTCTACTCCAAACCAAGCCTTTTCCTGAACTGCCCATGAAGTTTGTAAACCTTCTTTTGGTCAGGAAGGGTCTTGGCGATAGTCTCTTTCTGCATATACCTCTTAGCCCATGCAACAATCTTGGAGCACTATGCCTTAGTTTTGAAACCCCCTAAGGTCTCAATAGAACAGTACTAGGTGTAGAAGGGGATAAGAGTCCTTTGCTGCCTCTAGCTCCTTTCCTTTTATGGTCCATACCTTCCTTGATACTTGATAAACCTACGTACGTATTCCACTCACATTCTATTAACACTTTCCATAGATTATATAACAAGATGAACAATAATAGTAATTTCAATAATGAATTTTAAATTACGTGTACTAGCCTAGAAGAATATTTCTTTAAATCTTTGTAAGGGGGAAGACCCATATAAGATGTTCTTGATTGCGTGCGGCATTGAGAGGGAGTACTTGCCTCTACTTAATGGTAACATGACAACTGGACTCTATTTAAAAAGAAACATAACAACCTACTGGACTCCAAAGAGAGGGTCTATGGACAAAAAACTTTAACACCTATTAATGTGGTAGACTGTTGTGGTAAGTAAACAAGTGATCAATGATGAGTCATATAAGAACTATTAAAAACTTTTCAACCTAATAAAAATTTACATAATATTACTCTTCAAAATATAACATGAATATTGGACTCTCCTTGGTAAATCAAGGTTGGCTGATACCTTTTGCAGGGCCAAAAAAGTGCTACCCACATTTTTGTTCTATGCTCTCCCACAAATTTTTTTTTAATTGAGTCCAACGAACTTCTAATAATCCTAACCTATAATAATTTAAATATGTAGCACCAGCAAAAATAAATAAAAAAGTGACCACATATATATGGGACACCGAGTAATAAAACCTTCCAAAGTTACACATATATTCTACTACTTTATTCTATTCTATCTAAAATCATGCTTTCTACCCTTTTATTTATTACCTTTAGTAAAGTTATTTTTGGTTCTACTTTGTCAATTTTTTTTTCTTCTTCCACTCTTTAATCATATCACTTTTGTTAGGTTCTAAGTAATTAGGAACTAATGTATTAGAACTTCATTTTGTAATGTTGGCAAACCATGATCAAAACAGGTTTTATTCTTGTTTTAGACTCGCTCAAAGTGTGTTTATGTGTAAAGTTGGAATCGAGTGTACTGCAGGATTTATTGGTTAAATCTGCCTAGCTCGATCGATCGAGAATTAGACTCGACCGATCGAAAGTCATGTAGATTGTTTTTTCTACAGAATTTCTAATTCAGCCCAAGCCCGTTTGACATGTAGGGTTTTATGTTTTGTCTTAAGTATAAAAGGGAAAACCCTAGCCACATTTTTATGTTGCTCCTTATGCTGTGTGTGTGAATCTTTTGTGAGATCAAGAGATTTTTGCCTTCACACACACTTAGGGTTTTCAAGATTCAAGATTATGTCAAGAGCTTGGTAATCGATTCAGTTGCTGCAATAAGAGCTTAAAATTACATAAGCGAGAGTATTTGTACTTGTTGGGAATCCAAGAAAGAAGTAGTCTGTGGACTTGGAGCTGTCACATGGTCATGGTAGTAAGTTTCTTACTCGAGGTAGCAATAGGATGTTAGTGGTCTAAGTCACTATTGTGTAAACTTCAATTCTTTCATAATGGATTCAGTTTTACCTTAAGGATAGATAGGTTAAATCCTCCCCAAGTTTTTACTAGTTTGGTTTCCTGAGTCATTATATCTTTGTGTTCTTTATTTTCCCCACTTTACATTGATATGATATATTTGTGTTAACCTAAATCTGAAATTTGACTAAGTAATCATTTGGCTAATTTACTAGGTTAAACTAAGTATGTTTTAAGGGGTCTGAAAACAAACAAGTGGTATCAGAGCAGGTAGATCTCTTGTTGTAGATCTCTTGTTGTAGATCCTTTGATCTCTGAGCTGATCCTTGACCACGGTTGTCATGGAACACAGACACTCTCTTGTTATTCCACCTCACTTTGATGAGAATAACTATGCTTATTGGAAAGTAAGGATGAAAGCATTCCTGAAATATATTGATGAGAAAGTCTGGAACTCTGTTGAATACGGAAGGGAGAAGCCCACTACTCTTGTTAGTGAGTGGCAAACTTCTCAAAAAGAAACAGCTGCTTTCAATAGCAAAACTGTGAATGCTATTTTTAATGTTATTTCTATGTAGGAATTTAAGAAAATCTCTAATGTTGCGGTTGCTCATACTGCTTGGAATATCCTCCAAACTGTGCATGAAGGCACAAAGACTGTTAAAATTAATAAGTTGCAGCAATTAACTTCTAGATTTGAAAGCATTAGGATGTTTGATGATGAATCTTTTGATGAATTCTATTCTAAGCTTGATGATATTGTTAATTTTGCTTATAATCTAGGTGAAATCTATGATCAAACTAAAATTGTTAGGAAGTTTTTTAGATCTTTAACTGAAGATTTTAAACCCAAAGTGACTGCCATCACTGAAAGTAAGGATGTAGACTCCATCCCTGTTGATAAACTTATAGGATCTCTTCAGTCCTATGAGTTAGACCTACCTAAGACTAGCAAATCCAAATCAATGGCTCTTAAGTCTGTTGATGATGTTGATGTGAGTGGATTTGATGGTGAGCTCTCTGCAACAGAGATTGCTTACCTTGCCAAGAACTTTAGAAATTTTCTTAGGAACAAAAACAGAAGGGCAAGAGGTAAGAACACTGCTGAACCTAGAAATTTTAGGAGGAATGATCCCACTAAGGTTAATAACATTGAAAAATCTAAAGAGAAAGTAGGTTAACCTTCTAATAATTCTATGAGTCAAAAAATGTTTTGGGTGTCAAAGGTATGGTCATGTGAAAGTTGAATGTCCTACATTCTTGAGGTCTAAGGGTAAGGCTATGGCTGTAACCCTTAGTGATGATAAAGTTTCTAACAATGAGTCTGGTAGTGATGAGGATGGAAACTTCATTACTTTCACTGCTACTGCTATAGTTGATGAAAGTGTTGCTGTTGAGGAGAACCCTTCTGATGGGGAACTCTCTAAGGATGCAGATTTACAAGAAGCCTACAATAAACTTTGCAAAATTGCTGCAAAGGATGCTGTGAGTGTTGATTTAGGCTTAAAGAAAATTGCATCTCTTGAACTCGAAAAGAAAAATTTGCTTGTGAAACTGTTTGATGCTAATGAATTGTTGCATAATGTGAAGACTGAGAACATGCTTTTACTTGATAAAGTTAAGACCTTGGAACTTGAATTATCTGTTGCTAGAGAACAAACTAATAGGTCTGTAAGCTCCAAACTTGATCACATGCTGAGTGTTCAAAAGTCTCCCTCTGATAAAACTGGGTTAGGTTTTGTAGAAAGCATCAATGTGTCTGCACCCCATTCCACAAACTTTGTTCCTTCTTCTTCTACTGAACCTCCTATTAGTGAGGTTGTCAAACCCCCTGTGCGTGAGGTTGTCAAACCCATAGAAGTTTCACCTTTTAGGAAGATTAGGGTTGATCTCAAAGAGTCTAAACCTAATAAGTCTACCCTTTCTAAGGACAAGTCACATGATAAACCTGTCTGGGTTTGTCATTTTTGTGGAAAGTCTAGGTACATTCGTCCAAACTATTTCAAGTTGCAAGCTGCTAAACGAGCAAATAAACCAAAAGTACCTATGTCTTAAGCACAAGATCCTATGGTACTCATTGGTGAGTTGGTAAAGACTTTAAACCTTTATTACAATCCTGGAGTTGCTTAGAATTCTAATGTGAATAAAAACTCCAGTGCTCGAGGTGCATCTAAAAATTTTTGGATGCAAAAGGCTCAATCTAATTGAGTCTTTCTGACATGGTCCTTATGCTTCATTGCTCTATTCTTGGTGACCATTCTTCTTTGTTTTTTTTTTTTTTTTTAATTTCTTTTTTTTCTAGGATTTGCATTGCATAACACTCATTCATTTCATTGTAGGATCATTTTTGTTTTTTATTTTCAAAATAAAATAATAAAAAAAGGAAGGAAAAAGGAAGCAATATGTGTTTTTGTATTATTTTCTTGGTTTTGAAAACAATGTTGGTCAATTTATTTTCACATGACATGTCTTTGTAGCTTGTTTAGCTTGGATGAGCTTATTTATTGCACCTTACTAGTTGAAGCCTTGTAGTGCATGTTGTGTGGGATGATGTTTATAGTTTTTGATCACATGATCTTGATCTTGAAGTCACATGATTTTGATTGTCGGACTTGAACTTATTGAGAAAGGCATAAATAACCATCTCACCACTGTTTACTAGCCAATCATAAACACCTGAGTGCATATCGTAAGATTTTATGTTCGAGAAAGTGTAGCACATGCACAAAAAGAACATAAGGTGTAGCCTTAGTTTAAATGCTAAAATTGGTGTGTACATTATCCCAGCTATTATTGATAAGTTTCTGATCAAATAAAATTGGTGTGTATACTATGAGGCAAATCAAGAAACTTACATGATTGCAAGCTTTTATTCTATAGGAGATGTGAGAGTTATATGATGTAACTCTTTAGGTGATAGTCTCTTTCAAATCTATGTGATGAATTTTGTAGAAATTGTGCTTGATTTCTATTTTCATATCACCTCACATGTTTCTCAAGTTTTTACTAGTTGCACACATTACACAAGTTACTCTTTGCTAAACTTAGTACATGTTATTGTGTGTGTTTTTGGTTTGACCAACCAAGTTTGAAAATTCCTTGAATCTTATGCAAAACATGTTTAATGTTTGAGAATTTAAGTAGAATTGATTGAAAATCTTAATTTTGGGAAAACTGGATTCAATTCATGTGTTTTTGAAAAGCATTTCATCTCATACTCATGCATTTTATTCCTAAAATTCAATGCTTTGAGGAGTTTTTGCATAATATTGCTTTGTTTTTCAAACCTTTGATTTTTCCATAATTTCGATTGGTCGAAAAACATTTCAGCCTCTGTTTGTTTCAATTGGTGCTCAATTGCTAATGGATCAATCGAACCATTTTCGATCGATCAAATCTATTTTTGGATCAATCGAAAATCGTGATGACAGTATTTTAAAAACTTTTGTTTTCATGTGGTTTCCACTATTTCAAACTTTTTCGAATCACTTTTCTCTCTCATTCGATCGGTCAAGTCTACCAAAGAAATTTTTTGTCGTTTTCCTCCAAAATTTTTGCAAGGTTTTTCTCCTCTAAGGCCGGTAAGACCTTTTTACCCTTCCTTTTGCATTTATTTTCATTTTTCATGCTTTAAATCATGCAATTTTGGGAAAATTTCGAACCAATGGATTTTTGGGATTTTTGATGATTCAAGATGTTTTTCTTAAAGTTGATCAATGGGTTTTTGTTATAAGATGCTATATAACTGTTCTTGATGGTTTAATTTGATCAATTTGGTGATTTGTAGGAAATTGAAAAGTCTAGGGCTTGAATATACTCGAATTGGGAATTTTGTTCAATTAGGTTTAAATTGATGAAATTGGCTGGTTGAATTGATTCATATGATCATTAGTTTGTGTTATTTATATTGTTTAATGATAAATTGGTCAATTTCTTTAAAATTGAACAAGTGGTTTTTCAAATTTTGGGGTTTTTGTTATAAACTCTATGCTCAAGCCAATTTTGTGATTTTAAACTTCAATTGAACTTATTCTCACTGTATTAGACCATACATCATGACATTATACTATTCATGCATTATATAGATTGTTATTTCTATATTTTTTTGTGCTAACTTGTAGTTTGCCCTTTGTTTTTCTCTTGTTTCTTTTTCGGTCCTTTTTTGTGTGTCCTTCCTATTCTTAGCACTATGTCTAGGAAGACTAGAGCCAATAGGAAAGCTTCCTCTTCATCTTCTCTTTCCTTTGAGAGTAAGCATTTCTTGAGTGAGAAACACCAAGAGACTTTTGAGAAGCTGAACCTTAAGAGAAACATTTAGGCTGAGAGAAAGGTTTTGTTAGATGAGCTTGATCCTGCCATTAAGGCTAATTTTAAGCGTAGGGGCTGGCTACCATTGTTGGATATTGATCATCCACCTCCAGCTACCCTAATTAGAGAGTTCTACTCAAATCTCTCTATCCACGTCTATGATTCCAACACTTTAGTAAAGAGTTGGATACGAGGTGAAGAGTACACCATTACTCCATCGGTAGTGGCTGCTGCTCTTGGGGTACCTGTGGTCTAGCATCCTGTCTACCCCTGTGATGAGTCTCTACCTCTTGATGACATTATGTCATACATCACTGGACCTTCTATCCAGTGGGATTCTGATCCTTAGATCACTACTGCTGAGCTCACTAAGACTCATTATCTCTTCTTCAGGATTGCTTGTCATTCCTTGTGGCCTATCTCTCATCTGCACACCAGTCCTTTGAAGCGTTGTGCATTTTTGTACGATCTTGTTACTAATGCTTCTATTAGTTTTCCTCATCTGTTTTTTCGTTCTGTAAATGAGGTTTATAGGAGTTCTTATACTGCTCATGCTCTTTTCTTTCCCGTCTTTATCCATAGGATTTTGTTACATTTAGGGTTAGAGGATTTCCTCGCGTCTAAGCCTGTTCACATAGTCGCTCCCATAGGTGCCACATTTCTTAGGCAGAGGGCTACTCAGTTGAGAGCTACCTCTAAACATCCTAGGGTTGAGCCTTCCGGTGTTGCACCTCCTCCTCCCTCTTCTATAGGTGATACTATAGCTAAAGAGTCTGTAGATCTTGCTGTTGCTGCTGCTATTGCTGTTCCTCCACCTTCTACCTCAGATGATTCAGACATTCAACATATGTTGGAGACTGTCATGACCGTTCAAGCGGCTCATGGTCAGCTTTTGGTGGACATGCTTGATGAGATCCGTGCTTTGTGAGCAGAGTTGGAGCATTTTAGATGATCACCTCCGCCACCTCCTTTTGATGATGGATTCTAATTGCCCTTTGACATTCCATCACAAAAAGGGAGAGTACATTTGTAGAGGTTTTTTGTAGTTAGGGGGAGATTTTTGTATTTGTGGAGCTTGTGAAGCTATTAGATTGTATCTAGAGGCTTCATTGTGTATTTACATTTTTGGCTTTTGATGTATTCTTTGTTTTGATTGGGTTATTCATGATAGGGGGAGATACATTGTTTGTATATGTTTCTTGTTTCACATTACTTATTGATTTATATTTATGAGGTTATTCATGATATATGTTTTTATTTTGTGTCTTGTGAAATCAAGTAGTTATTTATGTTTTAATTGTATTTTCCACACATGCGTTTATGCATTTGTTGAGTGTTTCAGGAAATATACAGGTTGCTTCAGTTGTGCTGCTGTCTACACTTGCAACTAATAGATAGTAGTTAGGTTGAATTTGTTGTAATGGGCAATATTTGCTAGGCTATTCTTTGTAAACTTTGAGCTTTTTGTTAAGTTTGTGTTTTGTCACGGATTGCCAAAGAGGGAGTTTGTTAGGTTCTAAGTAATTAGGAACTAATGTATTAGAACTTCATTTTGTAATGTTGGCAAACCATGATCAAAACAGGTTTTAGTCATGTTTTAGACTTGCTCAAAGTGTGTTTATGAGTAAAGTTGGAATCAAGTGTACTACAAGATTTATTGATTAAATCTGCCTGGCACAATCGATTGAGAATTAGACTCAACTAATCGAAAGTCGTGCAGATTGTTTTTTCTGCAGAATTTTCAATTCAGCCCAAGCCTATTTGACGTGTAAGGTTTTATGTTTTGTCTTAAGTATAAAAGGGAAAACCCTAGCCACGTTTTTATGTTGCTCTTTATGCTATGTGTGTGAATCTTTTGTGAGATCAAGAGGTGTTTGCCTTCACACATACTTAGGGTTTCCAAGATTCAAGATTATGTCAAGAGCTTGGTGATCGATTCAGTTGCTGCAACAAGAGCTTAAAGATACACAAGCGGGAGTGCTTGTACTTGCTAGGAATCCAAGAAAGAAGTAGTTTGTGAACTCGGAGCTGTCACGTGGTCGTGATAGTAAGTTTCCTACTTGAGGTAGCAATAGGATGTTAGTGGTCTAAGTCGCTATTGTGTAAACTTCAATTCTTTCATAATGGATTCAATTTTACCTTGAAGATAGCTAAGTTAAATCCTCCTCAGGTTTTTACCGGTTTGGTTTCCTATGTCATCATATCTTTGTGTTCTTTATTTTTCGTACTTTACATTGATATGATATATTTGTGTTAACCTAGATCTGAAATTTGACTAAGTAATCATTTGGCTAATTTACTAGGTTAATCTGAGTGTGTTTTAAGGGGGTCTAAAAACAAACAATTTTCTTACCAGTTATCGTTCTGAGAAGTTAAGAAAAATAAACTTTAGGATAATAACATATAATGAAAAGAAAATGCACAAAATGTACCTTTGTATCAACAAAATCGGCCTAGAACCTGGCTTGAGCTCTCTGGAAAGGATCAGAGGGCAATAATGGAGACTTGTCATTCCAGGCCTCATCTATGTACTGAACAATGACAAGAGACTCACAAACTGGTTTTCTGTTGTGTATAAGAACTGGGATTCATCTCTAAAAGCAGTGGGCTCTTGTTCTTCAAGTCCTCTTCCTTGTACTCATACTTGATGCCCTTCTCAGCTAGCGCAATCCTGACTCTCAACCCAAACACGCTGGACCAAAAATTAGAAGAATCACCTCGTCCGCCATTGTCACAGAATTCGGGATATTATTATTGAAGCAAATGGGTGAATAGTTCAAAGAAAAGTGATATTCTATTGAATTCTAAAAAACTGGCTGTGTGGATTTATAGTCAATTGGCTGTGTGGGTCGCAAGAAACTGGAGAAGTATGATAGAGAGGCCTCCACAACTAGTCAATATCATTGCTTTCGTCATTAAGAAAATATCGCTTTGAACAAATAGCATTGACACAATTTTTCCAACCATTTTTTCCCGCTATTGCTTATATAGATTAGTATTTATTTATTTTTTCTCAAAATAAATAAATAAATAAAGATTAGTATTCATTTTAGTTGCAAAAGATTTTTGAAAATTTTGTGATAATATATTTTAATCACTTTGACATTTCTAAAGAGTTTTGATTGTTTTTTCCAGTAAAATATTTTCTTTTTGACTAAATTATACATCCCATCATTTAAGTTTGAATAAAGTTTAACAACAAAATTGGTTGTAGTATAAGACATAACCTTATTCAATATCTTTTTATTGGAGATGAATTTTGATAAATCCATTGTTAGATTATATTTTCTTCTTATATCCTCCATGCTTGAAAATTTTCGATTAAATTAAAGATTAATAACTATGTCATCAATAAATTGTTTAAATCGCAAGTTTTTGTAGTTTAAAATTATGCATAAAATGTAAACATAATAAATTATATAGTAAATAATATCCAATTTAGTGGTTAGATTTTCAAAATATGTAGCAATGTGAATATTATTGAGTAAGGTTATAGCCTTATGTTACAACCAATTTTGTAACTAAACTTTGTCCTTTAAGTTTAATGTCATTTTTATTTCATCTCATATTAAAAATTTATTTTTGCCTAAATCACAAGCTTTGCTATCCAAGTTGGTTGTTAAGGTAGCAGTTAAAATTCACATAAACCTGTCATACAATATGCCCAATCATATCATACTATATTCCCAATCAAAAAAATCAACAATCTCAATCTACAAACATATCAACCACCACTGACTACACAAACCTCATTGCATTTCTTACAATCACACCCAGCTCAACACTAGTAAGAATCCTCAAAACTATGCCTTTAGTCTATCAAAAGTAAACCATTAAATTGTTGGAAAAGTTAACGAATGTCTTAATTATGGTATTGATTTACAAAACATTTATGGGAACTTTTTATTGGAAATGAATGTCTAATATAAGTGATACAAACAACATTGTCTTCGTATAATATTGCCGAGTTATCTTTGATTAATGAAAATTCACAACTTGCTTCATGCATTGCAACAATCCCTGTGCGAATTGAAGAAATAGCATATTGTTTACTTCTTAAAAATAAAAGCATACTGTTTACTTAATAGATCTCCATGAAATGCAAGGTGGCCATAAGTGAACAAATATTATTTTGTGATTGGCCTTTACATGGATTAGAAACATGTTAACAGCAAGGGGAAAAAAAAAATAAGAGCACTAATCTTAAAAAATTTAATTCACAACCATAAGATTGTGAAAATGTTTTATGTGCAGTAATCTAAGTAGTTTCTTTTATGGATCTTGCCGATCTCCAATCTTCAAAACAGTGTTATAAACTCTATTTTATTATGATAAATTGAATGGATTTGTGTCTTAATTATTCAATTGACTTTACCAGAAAAGTTGTTCCACCAAAAGATATTGGAATAAAGATATGTTTTTCAATTTTTGCCTATAGAAAGAAAAAAACAAAATATTTCACGTGAATTTGACGGATTGATTCTCATATGTGATTATACACTTATTAATGATTACTTGGGTGACATGAGTGTATTTATTTATTTTTTATTATTATTATTATTATTATTATTATTATTATTCACTACATATGTAATGCTTTTTTATTTTTTATGACCATATAATATACCATTGACAGTTTTTTTTCTCAATATTTTTCAAAACTTGCTAAGAAAACAACTTGTTATTGGAACACATGAAACCATCACTTATGCCACTTTTGCAATTGTCCCGATCACAACATTCTATGTTAAGAGTGTAAAAAATATTGTAAAAAGTAAAAAGTTTTGTTTCCTCGGTTTGTTGGTACCAATACTTTAGTATACACTTGATGGCAAAATGGTAAAGTTCGATCTAAAATTTAGCTCACACAACAAGTGTCTTTTTTATTTATGATTCGGTACAAGCCCTTTAGATCTAAGGCTCAGCAGAGACAAACCAGAGTAACTTACAAGTTAAAACAGTACAATACATATGCTACTTTTGCAGTTGTCCCAATCACAACATTCTATGTTTAGAGTGTAAAAAATATTGTAAAACGTAAAAAGTAAAAAGTTTTGTTTCCTCGGATTGTTGGTACCAATACTTTTGTATACACTTGATGGCAAAATGGTAAAGTTCGATCTAAAATTTAGCTCACACAACAAGTGTCTTTCTTATTTATGATTCGGTACAAGCCCTTTAGATCTAAGGCTCAGCAGGGACAAACCAAAGTAACTTACAAGTTAAACAGTACAATACATGCCATCTAGAAATGCTCAGCAGACACATCAAAGTGTCTTGCAAGCTAAACGGACACTAATGGAACAAATCCAAACTTAAACATCACAAAAAAACAACGCTATTTCATAACCATCCAAAACCATCATATGCTAGCACTTCCAGATTGAGGCCTAATCATTATTCTACTCTGAAACAAACATTTTCCTCAACTGAGTAACAAACTCATAAACCTTCTTCTGGTCAGGAAGAGTCTTGGCCACAGCCTCCTTCTGCATGCACCTCTTAGCCCACGCGATAATCTTGGGGCACTCCGCCCCTATATTGATATTGCCAAAGACCTCGTAGGCATGGAACCAGCTGTAGAAAGTGATAAGAGAAAGGTCCACATACCCAAATGTTTCACCCCCAAAGTAAGGCTTGTCACCAAGCTCCACCTCCAATGTCTTTAAGAATTCAATGAATTCCTTCTTGCCTGCCTCTTGCTCTTCTCCTGTTGTGCTCCATACCTTCTTCGCAGCTCCAGAAACCTGAATTTTCCACACATTGTATTACTAGAATTAGCAATGACAGTAATGAATTTCAAATCTAGTCTACTGGGCAAACTGAATATTTCTCTAGACCTTAGCAAGTGGGAAAGGCCCGTAAAATATGTTCTTGACTGTATGATAGAGAGAGACTACAGAACTCTCCTAACTTTTATTTTAATTAGTGACTTACAAACGAATGGGTCTTGAACATGACTAATGCTAAGAGTGGAAAGAAATAATGTTTCAATTTGGTACCCAACAACTACATAAATTGAACATGGTTAATGAAAAGCAAATATAAACCATCAAATTTTTTTTTCCTTCTTTTTCTCCCTGATCTTATTTCTTTCAATTTTTTTCCCCTTTTTCTGAAAGACATCTTAGTAATCACTTGGGCGTTTAAGTTAATTCACTGCTGACACTCTGCTTTGATCTCTAGGATCTCCTAGGATTGGAAACAAAAACTTGAAATTGAGTGTGAACTGCAGGAGCAGATGTAAGAGACTCTTGAATCCACAAGGAGAACTACTCTAGTAATAAAAGAAATTCTTAAAAAACTTTAATCGAGGAATAATAGATTTCAATTAGAATTGAAAGGCCAATATAAAAGCTCCATATCTCAAAAACCTACCTCAATTTCAGTAGGAAATCATATTTTAGTAGGAAATCATTTTTTTTTCCGTGGATTCTGAAGATGATGCAGGACAGAGCATGGGGTTGCCTTTTGTCCACTGTTAATTTAAATTTTTTCTAAAAATTTTCATGTAATTTTCTGAATTTTATATTTTAGTTTGTTATTTAATCTTCCTCAAATACATGAAATCCTTAGTAAAGAACTTAACGGATAAAGAACAAGACCCAGTATCTTAGACTACTTATCAAATGATAAAACTCTAGGAGTTTTAAGAAATTTCACAAAGGTAGTACCTTCTTATCAACAAAATCAGCCCAGAACCTGGCTTGAGCTCTCTGGTAAGGATCAGAGGGAAGCAATGGAGACTTATCGTTCCAGACCTCGTCTATGTACTGAACAATGATGAGGGACTCACACACAGGCTTCCCGTTGTGGATGAGAACTGGGATCTGCTTGTTAATGGGGTTCATCTCTAAAAGCAGAGGGCTCTTGTTGCTCAAGTCCTCTTCCTTGGACTCATACTTGATACCCTTCTCAGCCAGAGCAATCCTGACCCTCATCCCATACAGGCTAGGCCAGAAATCCAACAGAACCACCTCGCCCGCCATCGTCACAGAACTCTGGGTGTTGAAGCAAATGAGAGAAATGCAAAAATAAGTGTGAGTGTAAAGAGACTTGGAAGAGAGCGTCAGTTTATAGTCAAGAGGTTGCTCAGGCGGCTTTCATTAAAAATATGACTTACTGCTAGTGCTTTCTTCTTTTTTTAACGACTGAGGATAAGAATGTCATAAAATTTACTTAATATAAGAGCATCTCTAGCAGCTCTCTTATATGTGTTAAATGCTATAATATTTGGCATTTGGTACATCAAACATTAAAAAAAAAAAAAAAACTTTATTAGAGCATCTGTAGTAGATGTTCCAAAAATTATGTCATTTTACCATATCAAATGCTTACTTTATTATTTTACCACATCATTTTATAACATCCCATTTATCAGATGTTTTATAATTCAATTCTATACATTAAAATAATATTTACTACACATTAAAATAATATTTACTACTCATCAACACAATAAACAAACAACAAATAATATACCACATATCTTCCGTACCATGGCAAATTTGCCACGGTACTATTCAATGTTGCAAAAAAAAAAAAAAAAACAATATCTCACATCTACTAAATGGGCTAAAATTGGGTTTGGTGTGGGATATGTGTCAAATATTTAGCATTTGGCACATATCCCACATCTAGTGTGGGTGCTCTTAGATGTGTTGAATGTGTCAAATTTTTGCAACATGCTACAGTACCGTCTCAAATATGAGATGGTACGGACAAAAATTGCTAAATATATATTGTTATTTTATTCTTGTTTTCTCTCTCCTTATCACAGATATCTCTCTCTGTCTTCTCACCTCTATCTTCTCAATTCATCTTCCACAACGCACCGATCACCAAAGGCCACCACTCAACGCCGCCAATCTCACCAAAGACCACCACTCGACGCCGCCGACCATCTGTCTTCTTTATTTTGCTTCGGGTTCTTTTTGTTTTCCTTTTTTCTTTTTTCCGTTCACGTTTTTTGGCTGGGGTTTGATGGGTGGGTTGGGCAATGGGTGGGTTTGGATGGGCAGATTGGTAGTGGGTGGGTTCGAGTTGTGGGTTATGGCGATGGGTGGGTTGAGATGGTGATGGGTGGATCAGTGGTGGTGGGTGGGTTGTCTGGTGATGGGCAAATCAGTGGTGGTGCCGATCTCTATTCTGATTTGTTTTTGTTTTTGTTTTTCTGTTTTGGTGGCTGTGATTTGATGGTGGATTTGTGGCGGTTGTGGGTTGATTTTGGTGGTTGTGTTTTTTTTTTTTTTTTTTTTTTGGTGATTGTGGCCGTAACAATTTTTCTGGTTGATGTTGTAGTTGTTGTTGTTTATGATGATGATGACGGGGGAGGAATTTAATATATTATTTTAATGTGTTATAAATATTATTTTAATGTATAGAATTAAAGAATAAAGCATCTAATAAATGGGATATTGTAAAATGATGTGGTAAAATAATAAAGTAAGCTTTTGATGTGTCAAAATGGCATTTTTTATAAGACAGTTGCAACAGATGCTCTAAGAGCATTTGCACCGGGCATACTAAATGGCATATGTAGGAAAATTTTACCATTTTTACACAAATCAAGTTTCATCCAGACTTCTAAAAATCAACTATTACAAAATAAATAAAATTGCAATAGTACTACAGTGCAATTCTAAATGTAGAATTGCAATGTAGCTCAATTCTAAAACAAAATAATAGTTTTTAATACTTTCTCTCCTCCTTTTTAACCTCCAATTTCTCTCTCCTCTCTCATTATTTCTCTTCTTTTCTCTCTCTTCCTTCTCTCTTTCTCATCTACTCTTTGCTCTTTTCTCTCTTTAGACCCAAGACCTCGTGCTCTCTCCAATGACCCTCTCTCTCTCTCTCTCATTTAGTGGTTGTGGGTTTCTCTATCTCTCTCTTTGGTGGTGGTAGGTTTGTGACTGACGTGAGCGTGGGTTGGCATGGGTTTTAATGATGGTGGGTCGTGGGTTTTAACAACGGTGGAGATTGGCGTGGGTTTTGATGAGATCGGCGTCAGTGTTGACAACGGTGGAGATTGGTGGGTGGCGAGATTGGTGGATTGGGTTTTGATTTTGCTATGAATTTTGGGTTTTGATTTTGCTATGAAATTTGAGTTTTGATTTTGCTATTGATTTTGGCTAGATGGTGAGACTAGGCTTTGATTTTGCTTAGAGAGAGTGACATCGATGGTGGATTGGTATTTTGCTGGGGACTCAGCTTCTGTCCAGTGGCACTGGCCACTGGACAGAAACCAGACCCTTTTGCTGGGATTGTGGCGGGTTGGGGTCACGGTGGTGTGGTTGAGAGGATGGTTGTTGTGTGGTGAGAGTGACAAAGAGACATAAATTAGAAAGGAGAGAGAGATAATTTGTTTATTATTTGATTGTATAATTTATATTATTTTAATGTATGGTATTGTAAAATAAAAGTCAGAATGCTGGGTGTATTATAAAATGGTATTGTATAATTGATAAAATAGTTTTTTGTGATGGTAAAATAGGATAAGATGACATTTCCTGATGCGAATACTCTAAATATACTTATTATACTTAATGGACTAGAATGTCTCTAGTCATAAGGAAAATGTTTTAGTTATTATAATATTTAGTACAAAAAATAATTTTTTTCACTTTTAATTTTATTTTTTAAATGCTAAGTATTTTAATTTTTTGAACTTATGAAATGATGGGTACTTGCATCCGTCTATGTAAGATAGTATAAATGCAAATCTTCCATTAACTAATTCAAAAAATTATTTATATCAATTTGTATAAAATTATTAATATTTTGTTCAAACTTTCGTGGTCATGAAATGCACATTTTATTCATTTTTCAATTATTATTTTGGTTGATGTGTGTGAAGGTGGTTGGGTGAATGTTTTAAAAATAATGGTTATGTGAATGAAAAAATTGTTATGTAAAATAAAAAAGATTTAGATTCTAATATTAAATTTAAGTAGATATAAATTTTTTAATAAACTGATTCAAATATTATTTTATTTTATTTATTTTTATATTGAAGGAGTAATTATTATATATATATATATATATATATATTGATAAGGTAATTATTTTATTTAATGACATGCTTTTCCAAGACAAGTCTATTGTACTAACATTTCTAATACTTCGGGATCCTTCCGCAATATTCTAGATGATGTCATTGCTTTTGTCATATAATTTATCACTTTTATTTATTTATTTTTTTTTTTTTTTGTGGAGAAACCACCCCTGGAAAGAAGGGGATATAATTTATCACTCCGCAATATTCTAGATGATGTCATTGCTTTTGTCATATAATTTATCACTTTTATTTATTTATTTATTTATTTTTTTGTGGAGAAACCACCCCTGGAAAGAAGGGGGATATAATTTATCACTTTGGCAATGACGTATCAACAACCACTGACCACACAAACCTCGTTACAAGTTACAACCATACCCAGCTCAACCCTAGTCAGAATCCTCCAAACTATGCCTTTAGTCTAACAAAAGTAAAGAATTAATATGGGACACGTGCATGGTTAGATATAATTGCCACAGGCCTTTCAGGCACTTCAGGCTTCTCTCTGTACTCTCATTTTGTCCATTAGAGACAGATAAACAACAAAAATTGGAAAGAAGTAAAAAAAGAAACAAATATTAATGAGAAGAATATCTGGAATAAAAAAAGATTAAAATAATTTCTTTATGAGCCGAAGGGGCTAATGTTTTTACAAGAAATTTCTAGTGAACCTTTCTATAAAAGATCTTTTCTTAACATCAAGTATCTTATAAAGATGATAACTCTGAACAATTTTTTTGTCCTTAACACTCCTCAATTTCTAGGAATTAGTCACTTCAACAATCTTTGATAGTTAGATGGGTATCTCAAACACGAATGAGGTACAACACAAATCTTGGTGAATCCAATCAACCCAATTTTAATTGGGCATTATTATGTTAATGCAATTGTGGCTTCATAAATAAATAAAAAAAAAATTAAAAAAAAAATTCGAGAGAAAGAATAAAATTTGGAAAGTGAGCATGTACGTATGAATTTTGACCGTCTCTTTCATCCAAATATCCAATCACAGTCCTCAACCAAAAATAAGGCTACATTAATGGTAATTTATTTAAGCGAGTAATTCTACGATCACAAATTGTTCCATAATTTTTTTGTCACAATTTTAACGTTGCAAATTATGAGTAGTTAACCATCATTTACTCATGTTCCACTATTCTTTCTTCGTTAATCACAGTTTATCACATCACAGTTATAGCAAAAGGTCGTGAAAAATTTTATAGTCACAGACTTTTTCTATTTAAGCTCCATTGTCTTCTCTTTTGGATCTTTGGGAGTTTCTTCAATTGTTTCAATCCTCTGTTAACAAACTCTTGTACATTTTGTTCTTAAGAGTTGATTTGTCTCTACTTCTCTTTCCATATTGCATTATGTTGGGGTGGAATTTTGTTTTATTCTTGATTTCTGCATCTTCGAATGTAAATGATTTTTAGTTTTGATTTTTGGCTCAAATGGTTATTGATTTGTAGGAATAATTGTATTTGGTGAGTGATTAGGATCTTAATGTCAAAGCAAATGAATTTATGGTGTTGACCATAGTTTTTTATTCTGAGTTTTGAAGCCAAGATTCATATGGGTGAAACAAATTAAAGGACTTGATATAGTTGAAGTTTCAAAGCGGATAGACATGATTCTTAATGGCCTGTTTGGATGTTTAAAAAAGGAGGGGGAGTAGAGTAGAAGGAGGGAGTGTAATTCAACTACCTTGTTTGGAAGTTTTTTAAGGAAGAAGGGAGAGGGATTTGGAGGGGTTTCAACTACCTCTAACCCCTTATTTTTAATTCCCTCAAATTGGTGAGATTTGGAGGAAGAGTAGAGTAGATAAATTATTGACAAAATGAACTCCCCAATTTACCCTTTCTAAATTAATAAAATTACCAACCGATTCTATAAAATAAATTCACATTATTATTCACGTTATTTCTCTCTTTAGTCTCAAATTTCTCTCAACTCTCTCAGCCTTGAAGACTCCTTTGCCTCTCTCTCACACAATTTCATCCACACTTCATGATGTCTCTCTCTCACACAACTTCTTCACAATCCATCGTCTCTCACGCCTGGGTTTTTCTTTCAGAGGTAAACTCTGTTTTTCTTTTTGTTTCATGGGTTTCTTTTGAGTTGGATCAAATAACTATGTTCTTAAAATTATGATTTTATTGGGTAATTTCTTATTAATTGTGATTTTATGGGATAATAACATGTTATTTGTGGGTGGGTTTCCGATTTGATTGCTTTTTTTTTTTTTTTTTTTTTTTTTCTTAAATTTTAATGTTTCAAAGTATTGCTTATAACGTGTTTAATAAAGTGCTTGAGTGAATTTAGATTGTGAACTTGCATAAATTTGTATACTGTAGCTATATATGGATCTGTGTTTCTTGTTTATTTTTATTGGGTAATTTCTTGTTTTTTGTGAATGGGTTTTTGATTTGGGTAATTTCTTGTTTTTTTTGTGAATGAGTTTCTGATTTGTCTCCTCCTAAGCCCCAACCAAAATGGTACTTTCTCAGCTTTGTGATGTTCAAGTTTGAACTAGAAAATGGATCTGATTTATGTTTTTGGCAATGAGAAAAACATCAAAAAATGAGGACATGGAACAAATTATGGGAGCAATTCAAGATGTAGCTTTAGCAATTAGAGAAGGAAATTTAATTTTTGAGAGGAGCTTGGCACATCTTCCCATTCCTGAGCAAGACGTGTTCCATCTCTTGGATGAGATAGGAATTGATTCTAGATTGTAAATGAGGGCTTATCTCTATCTTATTAAGAATCCAGATACGTTGAGAGCTTTTATAGGCAATCCAGTGGAGGAGCACAAGGAGCTATTGTTCACAATGATGTATGATCCTTAAATTTCTGTAATAGTTAGACAAGTAAATGTTCCAAGACAATTTCAGCTTCTAAAAACCTTTTCAATTGATCATTGAACTGTAAACGCTTGGGATTAATTTTTCTTTGGCACTAGCTTGTGTTTATTTTTAGTTTTGCTTTCTGAAACAAGTCTGTTAGCAATTACAGATATGGTCATAGCTAATTGTAACAATACTGTTTACTGGTATAGGTGCTAGTTTAAATTGTCTTGTTATTGTACAACTTGTGTTTATTGTTTATTTTTAGGTTATGTCCCTAGTTGTTCAATACTTTTTACTAGTATAGATGCTAGTTTAAATTGCCTTGTTATTGTATAGGAATTTCAACCCCTGGTTTAATCTTATTTGTAAATGATTAGGCTCTCTATTTTGGCTTGGTCTGGACTTGCCGTAGTTGCTGGACCACTTGAATCTTGATAATTTTTATTGAAAGTTTTTAGACCTTGTTCTATTAAAAAAAAAAAAAATTGCTTTATTAATTAGATGGACAAGGCATTCTCAATGGGCTCTATGTTTGGCAAATTCTAGTATCTCATGTCATGATTCAAAGTGGCATTGGTTCCTAAACGGATAAGTATGTTCATGAAAAAAAATGTTTCAGTGTATGAAATTATGCATTTTTTTGAGAAATTATTGTCATTTGTTTTGATTGAAATTTGTGTGCTATTGCTTAGTTTTTAGCAAGGATATTCTCTTAAGAATTTTGAGTTGCTTTCTTTTCTGAATTGTAAGTGGGTAAACACTTGAATTTAAATTACATAGTAGGATCCTATTTTTTGAGTTAGTTCATAGAGTCACTCTCCCTAACTTCTTTGTTTTTTTGGGTCTCAATTCTTCTCCAAATCCTCAAAAAATTAAATTCACGTACTAAGAAAAATAAATAAAAAAATTAAAAAAAATAATAATAAATGAAAGAAACAGTCAAAATTCAATATTTTGTTGATTTTTTAAGTAAACAACAAACCAATTTTTTTTTCTTATTTTAATTATTATCAATTAAGGAGAGTTTTTTTTTTAGTATAATAAAAAAGCAGAAAAAAAATTTAATCATAGACCAATGTTGATTATTTAATTCACATTAGAAACAAAAAATTATCAAAAAAATTATTGCATGCTATAGTCATAATTATTTAATTTAACAAATATATCATAGACCAATGTTGCAAGTTCATTTTCAAATAGGGGTAAATTTGTCTATTTAAATCATTTCCTCTCATTTCCCTCCTAATTTTTAAAACATCAAAACAAGAGAAAGGGCTAATTACTCCCTTCCCCCTTACTAATTTTAAAAACATCTAAACAAAGTGTAGGATAACCATTTCTCTCTACTCTCCTCCCCACTACTCTACTCCCCTCCACTCCCTTCTACTCTCCTCCCTCTCTAAACTTCCAAATAGGCCACAAGAGAAAATTCACCTTCTATCAATTTCAACATCAAGATTCTAAACCGTTAAGTATGGGTGAACAATTCAGAGTCCAAAGTCCATATGAATTTGTAACAATGACCGTAGTTTATTAACCAAATATGTCATGAAAGGTTGTGATAGACCTGGAAATTTCACATTAACTATTATTTACAATTACATGGTTGGTCCATTTTATTGGTTTTACTTTTAACTATTTTTCTTTATACTATTGTAGTTGATTAATCCTTTTTTAATTATCCTATCGTTTGGCTAACTTCATGTTATTATGGCAAGCGCACAAATTTAAAATTGATACTTAGCTTTAAGATCCTTGATAGGACAAAAAATTCTATTGGTTTAAGTAACTACGCACTAGAAGTTTCTTCGTGTCATGTTTCATCATGATAGCTCAGCAGTTCACAAAGATAAACTCCACAACATTAATTCTATTAACTATATAAAAAGTGGCTATGCCGCTACAGTGTTTTGATACTGTTCATACAACGTTTTTCACTATTCATTTCTAGAATTTTTTTTTTTTTTTTTTTTTTTTAAGTTTTGAACGGTAGCTACAATGCCGGGCACTATAGCTACAGTAATTACAATTTTTTTTTGTACTTTTTTCCTTTTATATATATTGCTATACTGACACAACAAATTTCACAATATTTTCACAATTATTGAGGTGTCAATTTTTTATAAGTCAAAATAAAATAATAAAATATGAAACTGTGACCAACCACAACTAAAAATAAATGTTTTGTAAAAATGTTGTGACACCTGTTAGGTGATTGCATAAAAGCTACCGTACTTTTGGTTTGTTCAATATATACTTTCTTTTTTTTAATCATCGATTTGTGCTCTATTTTCTTATATTTATATATAAAAGCACGAATGTGCTAAAGCACTATAGCTACAGTGCTTTGATTTGTGCTTTTTTTTTTTTTTTTTTTTTTTTTAACATTTATGTAAGCTGATATATATATATATATATATATTGTTATATTGACACAATAAATTTCACAATATTTTCACGATTATTGACATGTCAATTTCTTATAAGTCGAAACAAAATAATAAAATATGAGAGTGTGACCAACCACAACTAAAAAAAATGTTTTGAGAAATGTTACAACACTTATTGTTATCACAATATTTTCATAATTGTTGAGATCTCAGTTTCTTATAGATCAAATTAAAAAATGCTAAGTCCACAACATTTTAACATTAATTTCTATTATTGCCTAAAGTTTTTTTTTTTTTTTCTTTCTTTCTTTTAGTGAGGTGCACTTTTAATTTCCCCCCCCCCCCCCCCCCCCTTCAAGTATGCCAGTTGGTTTGAGCTTTGTTTTTGTTTTTTTGTTTTTTATTTTTGTTTTTGTTTTGTTTTTTTTTTTTTTTTTTTTGGTTTTTTAAGATCTTTATATGCTTACTTTGTACTTGCAATGCAAGTTTACATTGTAAATACACAAAAGTGGTTAATATTATACACATTTGCACAAAAAATGGTAAATATTGTACAAATTTTGTAAACGTGTACAAAATTTGCCATTTTTTTTGTGTCTACAATATAAATTAACATTGTAAGTACAATGTATACATAGAGATATTGTGAAAATGTTGTGACGCATGTGACAATTCCTTATGGGTTAAAATAAAATAAAATAATAAAATATCAAACTGGGACCTACCATAGCTGGAAATAAAAAATATTACGAAAATGTTATGACGTTTTGTTATATTCCTAAACTTCTTTTTTGTGTAACATTTTGTTGTGTTCCAAGGCTTCTTTTTTTGTTTAGTCAAATTTAGTAAGCCAAAATTCATCGTTTTAGGCACAATTTTCTTCAGTTGGCTTTTTATTTTATTTTTAAATGCACAGTTAAAAGTGGTTAGCCTAATTTAAAGCCAGTAGCATTTACGACCTAAGATTTATTATAAATATATTGTGGACGTAACATTACTCTAAAATAAAATAATAAAATATCAGACTAGGACCCACCATAGCTAGAAATAAAGGTATTGTAAAAATATCATGACTTTTTGTTGTGTTTCTAGACTTCTTTTTGGTTTATTCAATTTGTTGAACTAAAATTCATTGTTTAAGGCATAATTTTTTTAGGTTGATTTTTTTTAACACATTGTTTCAAGTTTTTTTTTTTATTTTTTTTTTTAAATAAAAATAAAAACACACACACACACATATTCTTTTACACATACATAACACGCACACAAATTGACGAAGTAAGACTTTCCTTCTTTATGTTATGGGTAGTTGCATTCCTCCCTAAACTAAAGTTGAATAATTTCATCATTTATATTTTGTAAATGAGCATATACCCCTATTGTTTCTCTCTTAGTTAAACCCTAACAAAATCTTATTATTCCTAAAATATTCCATTGTGTAATGTCTAATATACTCCTACTAAATTTTAATGTCCCAAAAAATTTCTTTGTATATATTGAATTTTACATTGGTAGACTGGTAGTCATGCTTGGAAAGTTAGAATGATGATATATGGTGTTCTATTTGTTACCTAGAGAACACTAATTTATTAGGATTAAATCTTCTAGACTTATAATTTTATCTAATCGAAACTTTGATGACATATGTCTTTTGTTATTTTGTTCTTTTTAAAAAAAAATTATTTTCCTGCTTAAAAGGGTATTCATTAAAAATAAGTAAGCTAAACATCGTAGTTAGACACATAAAATAAGATAATAAAGAATGAAATACGAATAACAAAATCTTCATTGTAGATGATTGCAAGTATTTAATTTAATGAAGATCTTCAAAAAACTTGTAGCATATATTATCATTCATTGCGAAAATTTAAATATTGTAGAAAGATGATGACTTTCATTATCATTCTTTGTAGCAATTTTTGGTGAGTATATATTACATTTAGTAAATAAGTTCTAAGAAATTGTAATAGTACATAGATATTCAAATAGCTATTTTAAATTTAAGTACATGACTTCATACTTCTTCAAAAAAAAAAAAAAAAAAAAATCTATATTAATTTTCTCACTAATGGGCTAGCACGTGCCTTGCACGTGCAACCCACACTAGTAAAAATAAAAAATTCCTACAAGAGTGTAAGTGGCAAGATAAACTACACCATTATTTCAATAATTTAACCAAAGAAAAGAAAGTTGTTTTAAAATTTTTCTTTTTGAGGGTTCATCTATAGTTGCACAATACAGTTAAAATAGTAGGAATTTGTTCAAACATATCCCTCTAAATCTTGATCTTTGACACTTAATATGTTCTTAATTTATTGGCTAATATTGATGCCCATGTTATGCACTTCTACATTTTTTAGAAATAAAAGCATATCTTTGGGGTTAAAATCCAAGCATTCAGGTTTTAGGCTTCCAAGTGTTTGTGTGTGTGTGTGTATGTATATATATATATATATATATATAAATATAAATATATTTGCCAAGAGTTTTTAAGTTTGATTGGTATTTCCTGGTGTATCCAACAGAGACATTTTGGGTTCACATCTCTCCCTCCCATTGTTTTAACTAACTAATTTATTAAAAAATAAATAAAAGCCGAGGCTTGCGGATCATTAATTTGAGACTTTAATATATTAATATTAGTTTCTAAGCACATGCTACCTGAGTGCATGGTCATACACTTTTCTATTTTCCCCCTTAAAGCTCAACACTTTTTATTCATCCTAATTCTAAATTTATGCATTTTCTTATCACAAAATTAAATTGGAGTATGATGAGATTTAGCACAAAAAAATTAGTTTAGACACAAACAAACGCATAAATAAGTCTACTCATTCTTGTACCATCCCATATGAAAGAATGTTGATGCACAAAAGATGGACATGATTGATATTTCAATCTAGCCTCTAGGTCGCTCCCTTCGAGATTTGAGCACAAAGCCATAACTCATTTGATCTCATACTCAATGAGCTACGTCCGATTATTTGATGTGGTGGTTGGCTCTGATACCAAATGTTACAAACCCATGAATATAACTCATCTTTGAAAACAAGCTTGCAAGGGGAGAGTGCCCAAGAGCTTAAAAACATATGGTTAATATTACATTTAATCCATGTGGGATACAAAGATCATAACATAGCACTTCTAGATTTGGGACTAACCACTAAATAGCCTACTCCAAAGTCCAAACCAAGCCTTTTTCTGAACTGTCTAACAAAATCATATACCTTCTTCTGGTCAGGAAGGGTCTTGGCGATAATGTCCTTCTACATACACCTATTAGTCCATGCAACAATCTTAGGACACTTTGGCTCAATGCTGAAACCCCTTAAGGTCCCAATCGAATAGAACCTAATGTAGAAGGAAATAAGACTAATTAAGGTCCACACACATTCTATTAACACTTTCCATAGATTATATAACAGGATGGACAATAACAGTAATGAATTTCAAATTACGTAGACTGGGCTAAAAGAATATTTCTTTAAATCTTTGCAAGGGGGACCATATAAGATGTTCTTGATTGCGTGTGAGATTGAGAAGGACTATTTGCCTCTCCTTAATGGTAACATTACATACTATTGGACTCTCTTTAAAGTACAACATGACTACTGGACTCTATTTAAAAAGAAACATAACATCACACTGGACTCTCTTCAAAAAGAGACTCTACTGACACAAAATATCTAACCATTATTGATGTGACAAATTGTCATGGAAAGTAGACAAGTGATCAATGATAGGCTCGTATAACAATTAATAAAAATCTATCAACTTAATTAATATAAAAATTAGTTTCATCATTTTTTTTTTTTTTTTTGTATGTAATATTACTCTTCAAAAACATAACATGACTAGTGGACTCTCCTTGGTAAATCAGGGTTGGCTGATACCATTGATTAAAAAAAAAAAAAAAAAAAAGGTTGGTTGATACCATTTGCTGGGCCAAAAAACTGCTACCCTTATTTGTCCTATGCTCTCCCACAATAATTTTTTAATTGAATGGAACGAACCTCTAATAATCCCAACCTATAATATTTTGCCCACATAGCAGTAGCAAAAGAAGAATAAGTCTGGTGCCACAACTTGTGCCACAATTCGCCCATGTGGTGAGGTGTAGTTGGTGGAGGGGTGATGGTAGGTCCATGTGGGGACATCCCTCCACCAATCTTAACTCACCACATAGGTGAGTTGTGGCACAAGTTGTGGTACCAAAACTACTCGCAAAAGAAAAGAATAAGTGACCACATATATATGGGACACCTAGGTGAACAGAGCTTGGTTTCTTAAGTACTCCTCGAGTGCAGAGAAATAGTACTCCTTATTCTTACATTTATAGTGGACTCCATCATAAATTTAATGGGTAAACCTGACCATAAATATGAGAGCAAAGAGCATCATTCTCTGTATTCTGAGAGTATCCAAGAATTACTCTCAAATTACATATGTATTCTACTACATCTCTATTCTATTTTATTCAAAATTATACTTTTTAAAATGATTTTAGAAAGGTTATTTTTGGTTCTACTTTGTCAATTTCTTCTCTACTTCAAATTTAATCGACTCACTTTTTAAATCCAGCAGAATCACCTCGTCCGCCATTGTCAGAGAACTCGATATATTATTATTATTATTATCGAAGCAAATGGGGAAAGTTCAAAGAGAAGTGATATTCTATTGAATTCAAAGAAACTGGCTGTGGGTCGCAAGAAACTTGAAAAGTATGATCGAGAGGCCTCTACAGGTAGACAATGTCATTGCTTTCATCTTCATCCAAAAAACAAAAAAAAAAAAAAAAAAAAAAAAAAAAAAAAAAAAAAATTTGCCATTGCTTTCGTCATTAAGCAAAAATCGCTTAGAGCTCTACTTATACATATCTGTTTCACAAGCTACTGTTAGCGCAGCTTTGGTAAAAGAGGAAGACGAATCTCAGAGACTAGTCTACTTTACAAGCCAAGCGCTTCGAGGAGCAGAAGATAGATACCCTCGTATGGAGAAGCTGGCCTTCGCGTTGATAACCGTAGCACGAAAGCTCAAGCTATACTTCCAATCACATACCATCATTGTCTTGATGGACAAGCCCCTAAGAAGAGCCATCAGTAGCCCCGAGGCTGCAGGACGGATGGTTTTGTGGGCAGTGGAGCTTAGTGAGTTTGATATACAGTATCGTCCGCGAATAGCTATAAAAGGGCAAGTGGTGGCTGACTTCATTGTCGAGTTCACCCTCGGGGACGACCAGGGGGTAGAGGAGGCTGGACAGTGGAATATTTATATGGACGGATCTTTGAATAAGCAAGTGGGAGGGGCTAGTGTAGTACTCATTTCCCTAGAAAAAGACAGGGTTGAGTGCATGATCCGACTCGAATTCCATACCACCAATAATGAGGCAGAGTATGAAGCCCTGGTAGCAGGATTTGACCTCGCAAGAGTAGCAGGGGCTGAAAATATGATCGTAAATTGAGACTCTCAAGTCATAACAGGTCAAGTCAATGGTAGCTACGAATGCAAGAGTGAAAGAATGAAGAAATACCTCGATGAGGTAAAAAGTCAGATTGGCTGTCTTCAAATCAAGTTTGTTCAAATCCCAAGGGAGGAGAATGAGTGTGCCGATCTGTTTGCTAAGGTTGTCTCCGCAGAGCGTATGCTTGTTCCCAAACAGGTGTAATCCTTCATCCAAACTTCCTCGCTCATAGATAATGGAGCACATGTGTAGGGAATAGACTCTGAAAACAACTGGACCATGCAGGATATTACTAGTGCACAAGCTGGTCAAGGCAGGATATTACTAGCCCACTATACAGAAGGATGCGGATGCTTACGTCAAAACCTGTGACAAGTGCCAGAGATTCAGCAACACCATCAGACAACCATCGGAGGAACTCACCCCTATGACGGCCCCATGGCCTTTCTCTCAATGGGGATTAGATATAATGGGCCTCTTCTCGACAACAATCAGGCAGCTGAAGTTCCTCGTAGTTGACATCGACTATTTCACAAAGTGGGTAAAGGCAAAAGCTCTAGCCACTATTACGGAGAAGAACATTTGAAGTTTTGTTTGGAGAAACATTATTTGCAAGTACGGGATACCTAGACTGCTCTTCTTTGACAACGAAAAGTAATTCGACAACAGTGCATTTAGGGATTTCTGCCCGAAGTTGGGGATCAAGAACCACTACTCATCACTCGCCCACTCGCAGGCCAACGGACAGGTAGAGGTTATGAACTGACCCTTGCTCAAGATCATCAAGACTTGTCTTGAGGGGGCAAAGGGCATCTGGCCAGATGAGCTTCCGAGTGTTTTGGTGGGCATACCGAACTACAGCAAGAACACCCATCGGGGAAACATCGTTTCGACTAGCATACAGGAGTAAAGCAGTCATCCCAACTGAAGTTGGACTTATAAGCTACAGGGTGGACAATCATGACGAACGGAGGAATGACAAGGTCATGCACCTACTGCTAGATTTATTGGACGAAGTCAGGGCTACCGCAAAACAAAGATTGGCACGGTACTAGAACCTCATGGCCAAGCACTACAATTCTAGAGTTAAACACAAGGACTTCCAGGTCGGAGATCTTGTCTTGAGGAAGGTAATGGGCGCCAACAGAGATCCTGCCCAAGGAAAGCTCGGCCCCAACTGCGAGGGTCCCTATAGAGTTACATCATGGCAAAAGAAAGGAACCTACCAATTGGAGACATTAGATGGACGATAGCTGCAACATCCATGGAACGCTGAGCATCTACGAAAGTACTACCAGTAAGAATGACGATATGAAAATCAACACCCGACGGATCCTCATTTTATTCGAGTTTTACTAAGTTTTAAAGTTAATTATTGCTACATGTTTCAGTTTCCTAGTTTTAACTACATAGACAGTTTATTTTTGCTTTTAAGCATTATTTTTAAACTTCTTTTTTCTTTAAAGAACTATTTTTTGCTTTAATAATAAGAGGAATTATTCAGATATGACTGATGTGCTTTCTACGAAATGTTATTAAGTCCATAAAGTGGATGGCACATCCAAGAAGGGTGGAAATTTTATTAAGTCCATAAAGTGGATGGCCCATCCAAGAAGGATAAAAATTTTATCAAGTCCATAAAGTAGACGGCCCACCCAAGAAGGATGGAAATTTTAAAGTCCATAAAGTGGACGGCCCATCCAAGAAGGGTGGAAATTTTATCAAGTCCATAAAGTGGATGGCCCATCCAAGAAGGGTGGAAATTTTATTAAGTCCATAAGGTGGATGGCCCATCCAAGAAGGGTGGAAATTTCATGTAGTCTATAAAGTGGACGGTCCATCCAAAAAGGGTGGAAATTTTATTAAGTCCATTAAGTGGACGGTTCATCCAAGCACCCGGGTGGAAATTTCATGTAGTCATAAAGTGGACGGTCCATCCAAGAATGGTGGAAAATTGAGTCCATCCAATAGGGACGGAAATTCTATAAAGTCCACAAGGTGGACGGTTCATCCAAGACGGATGAAAACTTTATTTAATCCACAAAATGAATGATTCACTCCTAGAGGACCAAAATGTGACGGATGAAAATTTTGTCCATAAGGTGGACGGATCATCCAACTACAACATGGACAGATCCGATTTAAAAACAAGGAATAAATATTCACAGCAATAATGACCAAGTCCATATAATGGACGGGTCCAACTAATGTTTTGATCAAAAGGCTTCCGGTGCACAAATGGACGGACTTGTTTTGTTATGTGAATACATTCGTATAAGATTAGGTTATAACAGTAACCCATCATAAAGAATGGATCTAAATCAACTAAATTAACAATCACTGAGCGGACGAACTCATCCTAAAGGACGGATCCCTAGTGAAAGTTGTAAAAAGTTATAACAGGCTCGACAGGGTATTAAAATTAACAATTCACATTTTACCAAGAAGACGGTTACGTCTAAAAGGAAGATCTTTAAATCACAAGCCTACATATTTAAAGTATTGTTTTTACATGCCACGAAATGAAGGATAAAAATCAAGAGATTGTTTCCAAAATAGTTACAACCCAAAAAAATAGAACGATAACATTTTACTGCTGAGGGGAGGTGATTTCAATAGTCTCTTCAACGATTGCAGGTTGACGGACGTCACCATCGACAGGTTGGGCCTAGTTCTCGAGAGGAATTGAATCCCTGTCACTAGGGGCTGCGTTGTCGGCAAACAAATCCTCCATGCTCTCAGAGGCAACGGGTTGAACAGTAGCTTAGGGTTGTGTGTCTATGCTAAGTTGAGAGAAATCAAGGTCGGGATAAGCTCTCTTTGCCTGACAAATAGCATCATCAAAACCGTTCACATAGGAGGTCCCAAGCTCCTCCTGGAAGGTGTCAGAGTTGCGATATTCACGGATCGCCGCTTCTTTGGACTGATGGAGTTGGTCCTTGGCATCCTTGATTTCTTTCTCTTTGTCTTCCAAGACCTTCCCGAATGTTTCAACCTGCTGATCAAGCTCCTTCTTCACCTTCTCCGAGAGGGAAAGTTTCTTCTCCATATTAACTCTCCAAGTCTTAAGGCTGTTCAACTCCTCCTCCGTCTCATTTGCTTTCGCCCTAACACGCTCCAGTGCTATCTCGTGATTCAGACACCGTCCCATCAACCCTTTCATCATCACCATAGCCTGAAAATAGAGGTTATTAGTGGCAAAGTTAGGTGAATGGAAAAACAGGAAGTGGACGATGTAACATACCTGGACAAGACTAAACAGCCCCGTCTCCCTCAGGGCCTCAGTAGCATGATTGCCTAAGTCCTCATAGTCGTCGGTCGACATGATTGACGAAAGCTTCTCAAAAGCGTACTTGGAGTCTTCTCGCAGGAGGACGGGTGGTTTTTCTTAGGTTGTGGATGGGCCCTTCATCAAACCTTTCCCAGCTCCATGCTTGGTAAGGGTGACCACTTTCATGCCCTCGACCTCTAAACCCACGACGGGCTCTAACACTATTTTGGGTTTCTTAGGTTGACAACTCTGCTTCTCCTGAGGCTTCCTCTTTGATGGATTAGACGCACCCGTCTCCTTAAGTTTTCCTTCAACCTCTTTCTTTTTTGTTGCGTTTTGCTTGATGATGACTCTTCTCTTAGCAGCATCCATTTTTGCAAAAAAAAAAAAAAAAAAATAGAGGACGGACATTGAAGATTGAAATAAGCAAGACAAAAAGCTGAAGGTGATGGACTTACATGCTTGGACTTGGGCCTTGTATTGAAGGGCGGCTTTGGTCGGTTTAGGTCTGTCACAATACCAATGCAACGTGTTTAGGTTGACCAATTTGGCCCACGTCCTCTCTTCAAGTTTGGTTTTGTTAAAAATGTTCTCCAAGAAACTGAATTGCTCAATTGAGATTGGAGGACAGTCTCGAGCTGCATAGAAAGATGGATAGTTAAGCATTGCAGAATAGTTAGAATATAAACAAATGTTTGCTGACGGATGCATACCCGACGGTGGCATTATGCCCCATGTTTTGTCAATGGGTATGAATTCAATGTCACCAGGGTGACACATCCACCCGTCACCCTCAAAAAAGAAATAACGACTCTTCCAATCTTTGTTGGAGTCAGGATTCTCACAAATAAGCCTCAATAATGGGCTCCTGAGCGTGAAGTTGTACATGGCCTTGGACTGGGTAATCTCGGCAGGACGGTAACAGTTGAAAAATTCTTCCACCGTCAACCTCCGTGCCCCATCAGACATAGCGTCGTACAGGACCTCCACACTAAGGAAAACCCTCCAAGCATTAGGGGAGATGTCTTTAAGATCCTCATAATAACACTTCTCAGTTTTGTAAGGTAGAAGCATAGGTATGTTGTCGGGTATTTGGAAATTATCCCTAAGTGTTTTAAAGTGTGTTTCTTTGATTTTGGAATTAAAGTCGTTGACTGTCCATAAGGGTAGAAGGATGAACTCTCTAAGCCCATCAGGTCTTATGACAGATTGGATTGGAGGATCAATATCCATCAGACCATCACTAGAGTCAGCATTTGATTTCTCCATCTCTGTATCCTCATCCATTGAAGAGGACGCTGACGGACTCCTCTCATTGGGACTGTCAAGGTCTTTGTGACCTGACGGGTACACTTCCTCGTAGCCCGCTCCATCGCGAACAAACGACTGATTACTTGACGCACTGGACATGATCTACACATGACGGTAAAGCCTAAGACTAATAATACTATAATGGTTGATGGACGTGTAAGTGTCCCAGAAAAGTGTAAATGCATAAAAACTTGAAGTAAAAAGGATGAGATGCTTACCAGGACGGATTCAAATAATGACAAGTAATGTTGATGGATGCGATAGATGAATGGTACAGGCTTCTGACAAGAATGATGGGTGCGCTCTGATCTTGAGTTTCTAGAGAAAGTAAAGTAATGAACAGAAGAAATCTTAGTTTATATAGGGTGAATGGCGCGGAAGACGAAGGGACGTTTCGATTCCCGTGATCAACTATTTAGCAAACGCCACGCGTCCATCATTAATTGCCCTAGGCCAACCTATCTAGACTAGGGGGTATTCGTCAAAAGTTCAAAATTAAACTGTCACCCCGCATGTCCATCCACTTAGAGAGTACGGACTCACGGGGTGAGGGGGCAACTGAAGAGGAAGAATAGTGATGATGACAGATTAAAGTTATGTATGACGGGTCCATTTGTATGGGCATAGCAGGTCAAGGTATGTGGACGAATCCAGTATGATTGGTCCAAAGTGGACGGACCAATGGGCCACGTGGCGCTAATTTGCTCATTATGTGGTCTTCAAGGAATCTTAAAAGGAAACGACTTGTGTCTCACGATTAACCCTAGCTTGTAGAATCCCATCATGAATAGAATTCTAAAACAAAGAGGATTCTAGAAAATACGCCCATTAATGAGGATCCTCCCTATATGGAAAAGACTTGTTGCGCAAGCATGGGAGTCTGATTCTACACTACTATAAAAACCCAAAGACCCTCACAAAACAGGTACGCATAATTTACCCCTCTCTAGCACTCTAGAGTTGTGAGAATAGTTCTAATTTGACATTCGGAGGGTATTTGGCCGGCACCACACCGGTGCTCTCTGTTAGGTCTTCTCTCTTTACTGTGCAGGTTTCGTTTTGAGCGTGCGAAGATCGTGTGGCTCATTGGTGATTCATCAGCCATAGTTTTTCATTCTAAGTTTTGATGCCAAAATTCATGTGGGTGAAACAAAGAATTTGATGGAGTTGAGGTCTTAAAGAGGATAGACACGATTCTGAAGAGAATTCACCATCTATCAATTTCAACGTCAAGATTCTAAACCATAAGTATAGGTGCACAATCCAAAGTCCAAACTCTATATGAATTTGTAACAATGGCTGTAGTTTGTCAATCAAATGTGTCGTGAAAGGTTGTAATATACCCAGAAATTTCAAATTATCTTTTACTTACAATTACACGTTTCGTCTGTTTTATTGGTTTTACTTTTAATTCTTTTTGTTTAATTATCCTTTCGTTCTGTAAACTTCCTGTTATAGCAAGCGCACAAATTTGAAATAGATACTTAAATTTAAGACCCTTGATAGGACAAAAAATTCTACTGGTTTAAGTAATTATGCACTAAAAGTTTCCTCATGTTACGTTTCATCATGATTGCTTGGGAGTTATGTAGCTCACAAAGATAAACTCCACCACATTAATAAAATAAAATAAAATAATTGCATTCAAGAGTGTAAGTAGCAAGATAAACTACACCATTATTTCAATCATCTAACCAAAAACAAGAAAGTTGTTTTAATATTTTCTTTCTTGAGGGTTCATCTATAGTTGCTATATTCTTAACTTAGTAGGAATAGTAGGAATTCGTTCAAACGTATCCCTCTAAATCTTGATCTTTGAAACTTGATATATTCTTAATTTACTGACAAATATCGATGCCCATATTATGCACTTCTACATTGTTTAGAAATAAAAGCATATCTCTGCTGGGAAAATCCAAGCAATCATGTTTGTTAAGAGTCATTTTCCCTCAAAAAAGAAAAAACAATATCCCTCTTTGGGACTGAAAATGTTTTACACCTCTCAATGAGCGTAAACCATTTTTTACCTCAAGAGAACTAAAGCCTCGCTTTTCTCTCTCTCTAATGACTAAAACACCATAGAAGCTTTGAAACTGATAAAGATACCCTAAAATTTCCGAAATGAAAATGAGTTTTACTAACAAATGCCCTTTAGGCATCCATTAATCATTCATTTTAGGAAACTTTTTATGAAAATTTGAATTAATTGTCAAAAAATTAGTTACTTTTTCATTTTCCCATTAAAAGATTTCTAAGGGCATATGTTAATCAGATCCAATGAAATAGACCCTCATAACTATTAAAATTACCAAAATGTTCCTAAAATGTTTAAAATGATTGAAATGCAAACAAAACTTAACAAATGACAGAAATAGCCCTAAAACTTCTAATATGACCAAAATAACCTCAAAATTCTCCCTAAATCCTTCAAAATTACTAGAATACATTTGAACTTTTTAGAATGATACCTTTAAAATATTCAAAATGAGCAAAAGCCCTAAATGTCAAAAGGATTGAAATACCATTAGAACCTCTTAAAAGACAAAATTATCCCTTAAAACATATAAAATGAACAAAATACCATTGAAACCTCCATAATGGTGAAAATATCCCTAAAATATCCAAAATGATAAAAATGCCCACATAACTTGCAAAATAACCAAAATAACTTTGAACTTAAAAATAAATAATAACAAAAATAACACTGATACGTTCTAAATAAAAAAATTTCCTTCAAAGCCACCAATATATCCAAATAACTTGTAAAACTACCAAAATGACAACATCACACCCAAAACCATTGAAATGGCGAATATGCCCCCACGAAACATAGAAAATAATAATGATATATGCCTCAAAACTTCATGAATTGTCATCAAACTTTCAAGTGTTGTTTTGGAGTTCCTAAATAAAATATATACCTTCAAAGTCACCAATATAATCGAATAACTTATAAAACCACTAAAATGACAAAATTACACCAAAACCATCAAAATTATGAAAATGTACCCGAAACATCCAAAATAACAATGATATGCTTCAAAACTTCAAGAATCACCCTTAAACTTTTAAAGTCATATAAAAAATAACTTTCAAGTGTCCATTTGGAGGTTTTAGGTATTTGTAATTGAGAATGTAAGTGTGCAATAAGGCAAATTGATGAGTTAGGTCCTACCAAGAATTAATAGGTTGAGTAGTTAATATGCAGGGTAAATACCATTAACCTTCCTTGAAATTTGGGCAAATACCACTCAGGTCCAAAACATTTCAAAATTAACTAATTGGGTCCCTAAAAGACAACTTAATCCCTAACATCCTTAACACTGTAACCCGTCCATCATTTTTCTTTCCCTCACTCAAACTTTTCTTTTCTCTCTCATCCTACTCATTCTCTCTCAGATCTCTCTTCTCTATCTCTCTTTCTTCTCTCTCTCTCTCTCTCTCTCTCTCCAACCCAACCCACTCTCTCTCAGGGGTATTCATCAGTCAAATCGTTGGGTACCATTTAATTGTTATGGGCGATTTCCCTTTGATTGGCATCGATCAAGATCACCTGAGGTCAGTTTTTTAGCATATACAGTGGTGGTTTTCATCTAAATGTTTGTCGGTGCTCCAATCTTTGATAGGAAAAAGAGAATACCAGCCACACAAGCATGTAAAAAAGAAGAAGATCTCAATATTATGAACCAAATTAGAGCGAACACGAACCAAATCTAGATTAAAAATTGTGAGATCTGGTTTCGAATTGAAGCCAACTTGAAAAAGATCTAGGTAGATCTTGTTTCGAAAGCTGGTTCGAATAAACTAAATCGGCCTGAGCCACTTCTGATATGGGTGAATTTGTAGTGGGGGGGGGGGGGGGGTTGTTGTAGCTTCTGATGTTGTGGTTGGTTTGTTATAATTTTTTTTGGATTTGAGTTTTTTTGTGGGTTTGGCTAGGATTTTTTTTGAATTTTTTGGATTTGGGTTTTGATTTAAGATTTGAGTTTTGTTGTTGTGGGTTTGGCTGGTTTTTTTTTTTTTTTTTGTAGAAAGATTTTGGTTTTGTTGTTATGGCTTTGGCTGGAATTGGGTATGGGTAAAATTGGAGCATATTTAAGGTTAGAGAGAGATATAAGTGAAGAGTGGTCTGAAAAAGGGAGAGGAACGAGAGAGAAGAGAGTAGAGAGAGTTAGAGAATGAGTAGAATGAGAGAGAAGAGACAAGTCTGAGAGAGGGAAAGAAAAATGACGGAGGGGTTACAGTGTTAAGGATGTTAGGGATTAAGTTGTCTTTTAGGGACCTAATTGGTTAATTTTGAAATGTTTTGGACTTGAGTGGTATTTGCCCAAACTTTAGGGGAGGTTAATGGAATTTACCCTAATATGTATTATGTTGAACTAATAATTCTTATTTTATTAACTTTAGTTGATAGTTTGATTTTATTTCTTCTTGTTGCTCTCTTATTTTGATTGTGCTTATAAGTGTAATACATATTTTCTTATTTTCTTATTTTTAGTTTGGTATTAATTATGCTATATTAATTTTTTGAAGTGATGAATTAATTTTTTTTTTTAATATCTAAATAAAAAATATAAGAAATTTGTAATCTTTTGTATGAGCGAAACACTGAGAAAAAAAATTTCTAAAGAATTTTCATTTACATAAACATTGAAAAACAAGGTATTTATTTTGAAAATATTTTCAGTTGAAACAATTTACACCAAAACAAACAAAATATTGCGTACCTTACCGATAAATTGAATTCCATTTGCATTAAATCCTATTTTTATTATAAAAAACCCTCACTAGAATTATTAATTATTTAAATTATTTCAAATTATCTTCTTAAAAAGCTATTAGAAATAAAGTAACGAAAAATAAATTTAATTGCACATAAATACTTATCTAGGGGCGCACACACACTCACACACAAAAAAAAACCTCCTCATTTAAACATCATGTGGTTTTTATCGAAGAGGAAAATTACAAAATTATCACAGCTTTATCAAAAAGCATTTATCTTTTAGGATATTTTAAATTATTTGTACTTTAATTTTTGTCCATATATATATAGATATATTTTTTGGGTTATAGATTGACCCTAATTAATTAATCCAATTACCCAAGTTGATTAATTAGTCAATATTACATGCAAATCAGATTAAGTTACAAGTACAAGATGATGTTATCATGATGGAGAAAACCTTTGCAAGAAAAAACTCTACTTGGTGAATTTCAAGTCACCACTCTCGAAGGATCCACGAATCAAGAATCAATATGTTACAAGTACAAGGAATCTTACCCCAACCAGCCTATTCCAAAGTACCTACCTACAGTAGAACATATTGACCTATACCAGTATTAACTCTAATACCTAATTGTACTTGTTATTGTAGAGACTTCTCTTTTACACGGATCTTAGTACATGTCTAACACCACAACAACTATTTATTGTTGTTGCTCTGGTAGAGTTCTTAAATCCACATTTGAAAGATCTAGAAGCGGCTTGGCACAATACCCTAAGGAGCACAAAAAGTTGGAGCAACTCATATTAAGCATCTATCTCTTTGTCCCTCTGTACATTAGGTATCAAGGTTCATTAAATCTCGATAGATCGATAGGTATCAAACAAGTATCAGCATCTATAATTTCACCTTTTATTTTTAGCAGTGCCTTGAGTATTCTTGTGTCTTCAATAATACCACTTATATAACTATTTAAAGGTCTTTTTGAACACATTAGAAACTAAGACTCAATTACACATAAAGTGTGTTTTGTCTCGGATATGCCAATTTACAAATATGACCCCCCCTCCCAATACCACACACACAGAGAGAAAGCATGATTTATATTTTAATTTTGAGCAGTACTATAATCGTAAACTATTTTACAATATTTTTATAAAATATTGATTTGATAAATTCTTATTAGTTCTCAGCTGAACCGATCACTAATAATATCTTTTTATTTACCAATAACCAATTACTACATCAACATTTGTAAAAAAAGTTTGTGGTTTTAGCATTTTGTTTTAATTTTTATTTTGAATGACTTGAGTAAAGTATAAGACAATTTTTTTTTTCTTAATTAAATTTAAGCATTGATTTGAGCTTTATTAATATATTTAATTCAAAATTATTAAATATAAAAAATTATTTTAAGTCAATAATATGAATAATATGTATTTTTATTACTCATATTAATAATTTATTTCTTACTTTTAATGAAAATAAAATTGTATACTCAAAACGGCACAAGGGTAGAAAAATATTTTAATCTAAAATTTAGCAAACACAACCCAATAGATTTTAAAACTCAGCTGACACACTAAAAGGTCTTACAACTTAAAAGATGAAACAAATCCAAACTTTTTTGTTGGAAAGAGAAACAAACCCAAACTTTAACATTACAACACGAAATCAACAAAATTAACCATCCAATACCACACTAATATGATAGCATTTCTAGATTTGGGACTAACCATTAGTCTACTCCAAACCAAGCCTTTTCCTAAACTGTCCAAGAAGTTCGTAAACCTTCTTCTGGTCAGGAAGGGTCCTGGTGATATTCTCTTTCTGCATACATCTCTTAGCCCATGCAACAATCATAGGGCACTGTGCCTCAATTTTGAAACCCCCTATGGTCTCAATAGAAAAGAACCAAGTGTAGAAGGGGATAAGAGTAAGGCCCACATACCCTAGTCTTTCACCCCCAAAGTAAGGTTTGTCACCAAATTCCCCCTCCAATATCTTATAGGTTTCGAGGAATTCCTTCTTTGCTGCCTCTAGCTCCTCTCCTTTTGTGGTCCATACCTTCCTTGATACTTGATAAACCTACGTACATATTCCACTCACATTCTATTAACACCTCCCATAGATTATATATCAGGATGAACAATAACAATAATTTCAATAATGAATTTCAAATTACGTATACTAGGCTAGAAGAATATTTCTTTAAATCTTGCAAGGGGGAAGCCCCATATAAGATGTTCTTGATTGCGTGTGACATTGAGAGGGACTACTTGCCTCTACTTAATGGTAACATGACAAATGGACTCTATTTAGAAAGAAACATAACAACCTACCGGACTCCAATGAGAGGCTCTATGGACACAAAAAAAATTAACACATTAATGTGGCAGATTGTTGTGGTAAGTAAACAAGTGATCAATGATGAGCCATATAAGAACCATTAAAACTTGTCAACCTAATAAACACTTACTCAATATTACTCTTCAAAATATAACATGAATTTTGGACTCTCCTTGGTCAACCAAGGTCGGCTGATACCTTTTACTGGGCCAAAAAAGTGCTACCCACATTTGTCCTATGCTCTCCCACAATTTTTTTTTTTAATTGAATCAAACAAACCTCTAATAATCCTAACTTATAATATTTTAATTATGTAGCACCAGCAAAAGAAATAAAAAGTGACCACAAATATATGAGACACCACATAACAAAACCTTCCAAAGTTACACATATATTCTACTTCTTTATTCTATTCTAGCTGAAATCATGCCTTTTACCATTTTATTTATTGTTTTTAATAAAGTTATTTTTGTTTCTATTGTGTCAAATTTTCTTCTTCTTCTACTTTAATCAACTCACTTTCTTACCGGTAATCATTTTGAGAAGTTAAGAAAAATAAATTTTAGGATAAACACATATAATGAAAAGAAAATGCACAAAATGTTCCTTTGTATCAAAAAAATCAGCCCAAAACCTGGCTTGAGCTCTCTGGTAAGGATCCGAGGGCAACATTCCAGACCTCATCTATGTACTGAACAATGACAAGAGACTCACAAACTGGTTTCTTGTTGTGGATAAGAACTGGGATCTTCTTGTGAACGGGATCCATCTCTAAAAGCAGAGGGCTCTTGTTGTCGTTCATCAAGTCCTCTTCCTTGTGATAATATATTTGAATCGCTTTTACATTTCTAAAGAGTTTTGATTGTTTTTTTTTAAGTAAAATATTTTCTTTTTGAATGGGATCCAT
The DNA here is from genome assembly GCF_932294415.1 of Quercus robur. Classification (NCBI taxonomy): domain Eukaryota; kingdom Viridiplantae; phylum Streptophyta; class Magnoliopsida; order Fagales; family Fagaceae; genus Quercus; species Quercus robur. The sequence goes on from NC_065537.1 coordinate 25,298,672, forward strand.
CTCTAAAAGCAGAGGGCTCTTGTTGTCATTCATCAAGTCCTCTTCCTTTTGATAATATATTTGAATCGCTTTTACATTTCTAAAGAGTTTTGATTGTTTTTTTTTAAGTAAAATATTTTCTTTTTGAATGGGATCCATCTCTAAAAGCAGGGGGCTCTTGTTGTCATTCATCAAGTCCTCTTCCTTTTGATAATATATTTGAATCGCTTTTACATTTCTAAAGAGTTTTGATTGTTTTATTCAGTAAAATATTTTCTTTTTGACTAAATTATACATCGCATAATTTAATGGCCTGTTTGGATGGAGGGAGGAAGGAGGGGGAGAGGAGGGGAGTGGAGTCGAGTTGGCTAAAAATAAGCTAATTTTGTGCTAAATCTACTCTACTCTACTCCCCCTCCCTCTCCCTCAATCCAAACGAACCATAAATTTGGACAAAGTTTAGCAACAAAATTGCAACAAAATTGGTTGTAACCCAAGACTACAACTTTATTCAATATCTTTTTATTGGATGTGAATTTTGACAAATCTACTATTATATTACATTTTCTTCTTATATCCTCCATATTTGCAAAATTTCTATTAAATTAATGATCAATAACTATGTCATCAATAAATTGTTTAAATCGCAAGTTTTTGTAGTTTAAAATTATGCATAAAATGTAAGCTTATAGATTATATAGTAAATAATATCCAAATTGACACAAAATTTGATATGTGTATTAGGAACGTAAAGAACATGCAATTTAACAGCTAGATTTTCAAAATATGTAGTAATGTGAATGATATTGAGTAAGGTTATAGCCTTAGGTTTACAACCATTTTGGTAACTAAATTTTGTCCTTTAAGTTTAATGTCATTTTTGTTTCTATCCAAGTTGGTTGCATGGTTTTTAAACCCAAACCATTCATTGAACTGTGAAAGGGAGAGGTTTAAGGTTTTTGAGGTCGAACCGAGATTGAACAAGGATCGAACCATGATGATATCATAATTAATTTAATAATTAATAAAAATAAAAATAAAGGTATTAAATTCATAAATATTAATAAAATTGACTAAAATATTTTTAAAAATTGAAACAAACTTTAAAATAAATTTTATTATTTATTCTTATTATACCTAAATTATACAAATTAATGAATTAACCATAATTTAAAACAAAATACAAATAAGATGAGAGATGATGAGATTTATTATTAAAAAAAAAAATTACTATAGTAAAAAACTCAAATATAGACTTTTATTAGGAAATAAATTAATATAGTGGGGATTTGACTATTTGCATTTTGCAAAATAGGGACCAGAAGGTTCCTTTTCAAATTTAAATTCACTCATCCATTCTGACTCCACCCATGTGATTTCTGATTTATCTATTCCCAATGCTTTTAATACTTTTATTTGTAAAGCTTTATTTCCTTCTTATACGGTTATCCAGCATTTGCCTTCCACTTCAGTACTCTTCTTCCTACTCACAAGACACGTTTGCAACTACGCTCATCTATTATTATTATTTTTTTTTAATCTCATCATGCCATCAATCGGTGCTCCTTAAATTTCTTGCTTCATCTTCGGATCTTCTTCATCAGTTTCTCTCTCTTTTTTTTCTCTCTTTTTTTATTTATTTTATTTTAATTTTTTTTCACTTCAGAACCATGCTAAAATTCCAGATCGGAAAATCAAATTTCACCGACGTCATACGATTGGACCAGCTTATGGTTTGAACGGTTTTTCAGGTCAGATCTCAATTCAAGCAGTTCTCTCATATTTTCTATATACCTGGTTTTCATGTATAAAAAACTATTTTGATAAATGGTTCATGGTTAACCTGATCGGACCGTAAGGTTCGGTCTGGGTTTAAAAACCATGGTTTGTTGTTAAGGTAGTAGTTAAAATTCATATAAACCTGTCATACAATAGGTCCAATCATATCATACTATATTATTATTTTAATTTATTAATGTCACATAAATTTAATAGCCTAAAAAAATCAACAATCTCAATCTACAAACGTATCAACCACCATTGACAACACAAACCTCATTGCATTTCTTACAATCACACTCAGCTCAACACTAGTAAGAATCCCCAAAACTATGCCTCTATCAAAAGTAAACCATTAAATAGTGAAAAAAGTTAATGAATGTCTTAATTAGGGTGTTGATTTATGAAACATTTATAGGAACTTTTTATTAGAAATGAATGTCTAATATAACCGATACAAACAACATTGTCTTCGTATAATATTGTCGAGTTATCTTTGATCAATGAAAATTCACATCGTTCTTAAATATGTTGAATTGTCAATTTCAACTAAACACATTCACAACTTGCTTCATGTATTGCAACAATCCCTATGTGAATTGAAGAAATAGCATATTGTTTACTTCTTAAAAATAAAAGCATATTGTTTACTTAATAGATCTCCATGAAATGCAAGGTGGCCATAAGTGAACAAATATTATTTTGTGATTGGCCTTACATGGATTAGAAATATGTAAAGCATTAACAGCAAGGAAAAAAAAAAAAAAAAGAGCACTAATCTTAAAAAATTTAATTCACAACTATAAGATTGTAAATATGTTTTATGTGTAGTAATCTATGTAGTTTCTTTTATGGATCTTACCGATCTCCAATCTTCAAAACAGTATTATAAACTCTATTTTATTATGATAGATTGAATGGATTTGTGCCTTAATTATTCAATTGACTTTACATAAAAAATTGTTCCACCAAAAGATATTGGTATGAAGATATGTTTTTCAGTTTTTGCCTATAGAAAGAAAAAAACAAAATATTTCACGTGAATTTAACGGATTGATTCTCATATGTGATTATTCACTTATTAATGATTACTTGGGTGAAATGAGTGTACTAATTTTTATTCTTTTTACTTTTTTTTTTTTAAATTTTTGTGATTATTCACTACATATGTAATGCTTTTTATTTTTATTTTTTTATGACCATATAATATACCATAGACAATTTTTTTTCCTAATATTTTTCAAAATTCTATGTTAAGAGTGTGAAAAATATTGTAAAAAGTAAAAAGTTTTGTTTCCTCGGATTGTTGGTACCAATACTTTTGTATACACTTGATGGCAAAATGGTAGAGTTTGAATAAGTTTGATCTAAAATTAAGCTCACACAACAAAGTGCCTTTCTTATTGTTAGGACATATGTGATTTAATGTTAGGAACATATGTCAAATTAGAATTGGCTAATACTTTGACAAAATTTACTTTACTTGTATTTGGGTAGATCTATGATGTGTTTAATGCTTCAAGGAACAAGGTTTCAAGATTAAGTGTTAAAGCCGTGCAAGTCAATCCAAGAAACAAGTAAAGAAGTGCTGGATTTTAAAACTCGACAACTAGCTCGACAGCTAGTATCTATCAAGGTTTAAAAAGTTGCTAAAGCACAATTCTTGACAGCTAGCTCGATAGATAAGCTATCTATCGAAGTTTATGAAATTCAATTTATCAGAGCTGATTTCAATCCAATCCGTGAATATATGTTTGAGTTTTCTTTTCTTACAACCCTAAACATATATAAGGATTGTTTTAAGGGCTATCAAAGGTTGTGCAAGTGTGAAGTAAAGTTGTGTTCATGCAAATTATGACCGGAGATAGAACTTGTCCTAGTTTATCTTTCTCTTGAAGAAGCTGTTGTGTTTGTACACCGTAGGGTTTTATAACCAAGGAGCTTTGTGATCTTCATCATGTTGATGAAATGAAGAACTTTACAGCTAACATCTTTCTTAAGTTTGTGAGCAAGCTGCGGATTGGGATCTGCGCAACGAATTGGTTAGTCACGTACTGGGAGCCATACAATAAAAGGAGAGATTGTCACCACAGAACAAGTCCAATTGGGTATTGGGGTAAGGGTTCAACCATAGGTTGGTATAAGGTACTGGGATTCCTTTGCTTGTAACAGCTTGTTGTGATAATAGTCAATTCTCGAGAGTGATGACCTTAAAATCACCAGGTGGAGTTTTTGCCGCGTAGGTTTTCCCCATTCGTAAACAAATCACTGTGTCAATTTAATTTCCACTGCATTTAGTTATTTGGTGATTTGTTTGTACTATCACATGTATTGCATGCTAATTGAATTAATTAATTAACTTGGCTAATTAATTTGCTATTTCATCACAAGGGGTTAATACATTCTTAGCCTATCAAGTGGTATCAGAGCAGGCACACTCTGATTAGGGTTAATTTTTACTATGTGATCCATTGACCCCTATTTGTCATGGATAAAGGACAATCTCTTATTATACCTCCTTTATTTGATGACACTAACTATGCCTACTTGAAAGTACGCATGAGAGTTTTCTTGCAGTATTTAGATAAGAAAATGTGGTAAGTTATGGAGATAGGCTGGACCAAGCCTAAGGAAGCACCGGCTGATTGGGATGATGCTAAGATCAAGGTGTCTAACTTCAACAGCATGGCATTGAATGTTTTATTCAGTGCAGTCACGAATGAGGAGTTCAAGAAGATATCCTCTATTGAAACTGCAAAGGAAGCATGGACTATCCTCCAAACAACCTATGAATGAACCGAGGCTGTCAATGATTCAAAACTTCAGAGGCTTACCAAGAGCTTTGAAGAGATTAAGATGAAAGAGGATGATTCATTTGATGAGTTCTATGCCAAGCTCAAGAACATAGTGAACTCAGCCTTCAATCTTGGGGAAACCATTCCCGACCCCAAGATTTTTAGAAAGGTGCTTAAATCTCTACCCAAGAGATTTTATGCCAAGATCACTGCAAATGAGGAATCAAAGGATATTGACAAAATTCCTTTGATAGAGATGGTTGGCAATCTACAAATCTATGAGTTGGGTTTGTTTAGGATTGGGAAATCGAGTAAGAGCAAGATCATGGCATTGAAGGCCAAGAACAGTGACACTGATAAGTCTTCAGACGATGAAGATTCTAAGATGAAATCCTATATCACTCAACAATTCAAAAAGTTTATGAAGGATGCCAATGCTAAAGGATTTGACAAAGACCACAAGCAGTCTAGCTCGTCTTAGTTCAAGAACTAGGACAAAGGAAAGAAGGATGCTAGGGATGGCGGTCAGTACACTATTCCCTTAGGACCAAAATGCTTTGGATGTCAAGGTTTCAGACACATGAAACAAGAGTGCCCTACATATCTCAAGACCATCGGGAAAAGCAAGGCAGTTACTGCTACCTTGAGTGACACCGAGCCTGAAAATGATTTCGACAATGAGGATGATGGAATCCTAAATGCTTTAACTGCCACTGTAAATGCTATTGAAGGGATTGTTGAAAATGTGGATGAAGAAGAAGAATTGGTGGAGTCTAAGTTTGAAAAGATGGATAAGCAAGATGACATTCACACAGCCTATGCAAAGCTATACAAGGTCTCAGAAAAGCATGATAAATTGTATAGGTTGGCCATCAAGAAGCTTAGTGATGTGGAGCTTGAACGGGAAGAAATCTCCACAAAGTTTGATGAAGCCAATTAGACTATTGGAGCACTGAGATTTGAGAATAATTTCTTGGGTGAGAAGACCAAAAAGCTTGAGGCAGAACTGTTCCAAGTTAGAGCTCAGTTGGAAAGAACTTCAACTGCAAAGCTTGATGAGATGCTCAGTCTTCAAAAATTTGCTTTAGATTAAATCGGTTTAGGGTATGATTTCTCCTCCTAGTATTGCTTCTGCTAGTACTACTATTTTTGTTCCTCCTAGTAATAATGTTGAATCTGAAAACAATGATGTGCAAATTGTGTTAGCTAGTGAGAACATAAACAAGGGTAAATCTATCTTAGGAGCAACCCTTAAGCAGGATAAGAAAGAGATCAAAAACCCTAAGGCTAAGAAGGGAAACACTCAAAAGCCTAAACAGAAGAAGTAGCATATCTATCATTACTATGGAGCAGCTAGACATACTTGATCTAATTGCTACAAGTGGTTAGCCACTTAACAGAGCAACAGTACAATCTCATCAGGAAACTAAAATCAATTTCCATCCTCCTTTGCTCCTATTGGAGATCTTCTTAAAGCCCTCATGTTCTTTTCAAACTTGAACAGTTTCAATTCTTCCCTCTCACCGCCAAATCAAGAGTTTTCAAAATGGTAAGGTTTTTTCAAGGTGTGGAAGGAAAAAGGCTCCAAGTGATTCAGTCACTTTTTTTCTCTCTCCCTTTCTTGTTTTTGTTTTTGCATTACTTGTGTGTTTTGCTTTCGTTTTTTGAGTCAGTCTAGTTTTATGCATTGTTTTGTTTAATATGTTTTTGTTTGTTTATTTTTTCAATTTTGCTTTATTTTTTTTTTTTTGTAAAAAAAATGAAAAATCAGAAAAAAAAAATACAAAAATAGTGTGTGTTTGTGTACATTGGTACTTGTGTACCTTGGATGGCCATTGAAATAAAGTTTTCTAAACTTTGTGTCATTTGTAACTTAGATGAGTATCTTTATGCACAACTAAATAAGTGAGGTTTGTGGTTCATGTTTGTGATGAGTAAGATTAAGTAATCTCTTGTACTTAACACTCGAATCACTTTTTTTGACGGGAAGGACTAGAAAATCCTAAGAGAAAATCATAAATAACCATCTTACCACTATTGACTGCTAATCATGAAATGATATTTGTATGCTTCAGTATAGAAAAAGTGGAATGTCAAATGCTTAAAATCATTGGGTATTTCTTTTTTATCTCTTATATGCCCATGCATGATTTGTTTAAAAGAAAAATATGCGAAGAATAATAAAAAGCAAAAAGAATAAAAATGCTTTATATATGATTGCAAGCGTGTATTCTAGGAGATGTGGGAGTTATAGAATGTCTCGAAAGTGATAGTCCCCATCAAACAGTTATGATTGTGTGTGAGTTAAAGTGATTTTCTCATATCTCAAATATCATAACATGTAGACACTTATGCAATCTTGCGATGTTTTTCATACACAACACGCAATATTTTTTGCTTCTTTTGATACATGTGCAAGTACAATGTGATTTGGCCATCACAAGGAGTACATGTTTTAATGTATGCTCATTAAACTGTCTTAACTTATTTTTGAAATATAAAATTGGTTAGACTTGTTTTGTATGTGTGTGTGTGTGTGTGTGTGTGTGTTTTGGATCTATGAGCTTGATTTCTTTTTGTTGAGAGATGATTTTGAGAGCTTAAAGTATTGTTTGGATCTTTGGCTGTATAGCATGCTTGATTGTATTCACATCTGTATTTTTCTCTTCTTAAAAAACTGTTTTAAGCAATCTCGATAGCTAGGCTATCTATCGAGCCCTTTTAGCTTCTTTTTATCGCATTCTCGATAGCTGCATGATCCATTGAGAAACCTTCTAGATGCTCGATAGCTTCTTTCTCATTTCTCTCGATCTCTCTCGACTCCTTTTGTCTCCTCACCTTCCTTAACACCTCTCAATCACTTCAAACCTCTTCCCCACTCAATCTTCGGTCTCAAGATCATTTTCTTCATCTGGTATGATGCTCTCTCACTCATTAATCATGCATTTCATATCTTTTGACCTAACTTTTGGGGTTTTTGAAAATTTTGAGATTTTTCAAAATTATTGAGGTTTTTGCTAAAGTTTTGGGATTGGTTTTGTTTAAATGATCCTAAGTGTTCATGCATTGCATCACATTTGCATTGTAGCTATGGTTCATGCATTTTTAGATGTATGTTTACTTTGTTGCAATAATGTGTGCTAGTAGGTTTGGATTGGGCTGAGCCCATGATGATTTTATGTTGCATGTCACATGTTCATGCATTCTCATGCATATGTACTTTCAATTTTTTATATTCTTTTATATTGATATTTTTGGTGCTTTTCTGCTTCTCTCTCTCTCTCTCTCTCTCTCTCTCTCTCTCTCTCTCTCTCTCTCTCTCTCTCTCTCTTGCGTTAGTCTGTTCAATGGCACCCAAATGCAAATCCACTTCGTCCTAGAACCCTTTTCGTTCTAGGACATCCACTTCTTCTTCTGATCCTACTCCTTCTCACGTACAGTTCTGTGATGATAAAGCCCGAAAGGACTTTTCGAAGAACTTTTCTTAACGAGACATACATTCGGAACGCCAAGTCATTCTATCAAATTTTTTTCGATATTGACCTTCCCACTATCATATACAGTTAGGGTTGGGGGTCACTGTGTGACATCCCGGTCACTTGTTCCTCCGTGATCATACGATACTTTTTTACCTCATTTTGGGGGTCACGGATTCGATACTTCTGTACCTCATTTTTTCTCTCGCGTTCGAGGTAGCATTGTAGTTATTCTGAATATTGTATGAAAGTTCAAATAGTGTATAAAACACTCTTGAACGTTTAGACTCCCAATTACAAAATAACCAATTCAAGCTTTATGACAAACAATAAGTGTGCGGAAAATGAACACAAGCTATAAACAGAATTGGTAAACAATTTAAGCCAATTAAAATCACATCCACAGCAAAAAATAAAAGGCAAAGATTAAGGGAAGAAATATGCAAACACAAGGACAACACAATGATGTGTTATCGAAGAGGAAACCGAAGCTCTCGGTGTAAAACCTCTCCGCCGCCCTCCAAGCGGTAAGTAATCCACTAGAAAATATAGTTAGGATATATGAACAACAATAGACCCTCCAAGCCTAATCTACTCAGTGTACCTAAGCCCTCCAAGCGTCTTGCTCCAACGAGGTTGCGCCGAACCTATTTCTTTTCTAGCTTCCCGGATTCCGCTACTTGACCATAGCATCAACGTTTTATTTTTCTCAAGCTTGGGTGTTATGTTGTGAATTCCGGTTAGTCTTTTTTTTTTTTTTTTTAAATGTAAAAATTAAAACAAGTCATTTGTAGGTTTTCTTTAAAAAAATAAAAAATTTCTTGTAAACCTTTGTAAAAATAAAATTCGTTTTACAAGTTTACTATAATAATTGTGTAAATTTACATGGACATTATTTATTTTGTATTTAATTGTTTATTATTTCTTTACATATTTTGAGAATGAAAGAAAAGAGTAGATGATAGTTGTTGTAAGTGAAGAAAGAGAAAAAATTTTAAAAATTAAGAAAAATTGATATTTTAATGAAATGTAGTGTGAAATAGATAATTTGATGTAAGATATATATATATTGAGAAAGTAATGTTAAGATATTTTGAAAAGTGAGTATGTAAAATAGACAAAATAGGTTCTTATGCTAAAATAGACAAAAACTTTTGCACGAGCTCTTGGTATGTAGCCATCAAGACCTTAAGGCCATTGATATAGTGTGCCTTTTTATTGCCTTTTGTCAATCTTGGTCCAAATTTGTTTTGTTTAATTTTTTTTGGATGTAAATTTGCTTTGTTTAATTGATTGCATACTTTCATTTCATTCTTTTGCTGTTAGCTTTGTTTTTGTTTTATTTCTTTACTAGCATGTAACTCATGCAAACGCATGAATGCATTTAAAATTAAACACAATTTTTATTATAAAAATATAAATAATTAGTCAAATTATTTTTAAAAATAGCATGTAACACATGCATATGGATGGAAAATTTTAAAATTAAACACAATTTTTATCATAAAAATATAAATAATTAGTCAAATTATTAAAAAAAAAAATAGCATGTAACACATGCATACGTATGAATACATTTAAAATCAAACACAACTTTTATCATAAAAATATAAATAATTAGTCAAATTATTATTTTTTGAAAAAGTAAATGTTATTAGTAACATATTAAAATTCTTATCCAAATTTAATACTACTTATGATCATTTTTTTTTTAAATTTTTAGTAAGATAGAACGTGTGGTGATTTTTGTTGTGTAGTGTTTTATTTATTTTATATATATATTTTTGAGATAGTGGTGATTTTTTTATTGAGTATATGTGATTTTTTTTATTTTACTTTTAAATGTTATAGTTCATTAATATTAGGTTCTTAGTATTTTGTACTCATTAACTCACTTGTCACAAATATTAAAAAACTTAAGTGAATAATTATGGCGTGGTTCCCACATAAATTTAGACACATGGCGCAAATATGGGGATCATGTCATAATTATCCACTTAAGTTTTTTAATTTTTGTGCCAAGTGAGTTAATGAGTGTAAAATACTAAGAACCTAATATTAATGAACTATAATTTAAAAAAAAAAAAATCACATACAAATCACATATAGATTTATTTTAATTAATTTTTAATGGTCCAGTTTGTTTCTGTTTTAGTAAACAATGTTCTTTGGCATCGGTGACTTTGCTATATATAATTATATCCTTTTTAATTGGTTCATTGCGAAAACTAGAGCTTAATAGTTAAAAGGTAGCCATTGTTGATGGTCATTTTCATTGCACATTTTCTACAAACCTAATCTTATAGTGGGCCTAATTCATGTATATTATATTATATTTGTAAACATCGCCAAGCCCATGTTACACATTAGGGAAATTGAAGGGGCATGTTTTGGAGGGTACGAGTCGATTTCTTTCGGACTTTTTGCATGAGCCTAACCCACACATTCTATTAAGTGTGCTAGGGATGCACGTAGCACCTTAGTCTCATGGAAAAAGTCTTGTAACTGAAATTTTCATCCCAAAAGAGCTCTCATGCTCTTGATGTAAAATTTTCTGCCTAAAACACATACTTGACCCTAAGTGGCTAGACTTGCTTGCTATAACAACCAAATGTAGCCTCCAAGCAAGGACTCACCATGACTAGGAAACATTAGCCCATGAGTTTGGGCCCCCTTTATTTCCAAAATTATGCATTAAACAAACTAACTGTTTTACCCAATTAAAGCAAATTTGAACCAAATATCAATTTAGCACATTGGAGGTCAATAACCTCATCTTTTAACCTAAAATCTAGTCATTCAGGATATTTAAAGGCTGGTATAAAACTCTCTCTTCAGCTTAAAACAAGTGGAGCCACGTTTTACCCATATAGTTGAAACTTTAGAGCAAATGGTCATTTAGCCAGCAAAGATTCTCACTATTCTGAAGCCTGGGGGGTGGAAATATTAGTACATGGGAGCTCTTCCTCTATTCCTCACGATTTCTCTCAATTTCATATTTTTGCTATCTGTGGGTTGAAGTTTCAGACTTGTTGTTTTTCAGCATTTGTTTGCGTTTAGTTATTGGCATTGATTTCCCTCTTGTTAAAACGCTATAAGCTAGCCTTTGTTTATCATACATTTAGAATTTTGGGCTTAACTCTCCACAAATAATCACTTCTAAAGAACTTGAGGAGAGATTTGGGCGTTCTTGCATTCACAATCACATACAAACAATAAATATACATAGCATGTGAATATATCATTTACATATATAAGCATGTAACATTATTGCAAAGAGTATGTACAACAAGCATGTGAAAAAATATATAAATATCATGTGAAAACTATTTACTACGTTGCAAGATATAACAAACATAGCTAGTATGAAATTAGGTGGAGTGAAGCAGGTGGTGCTGGAGTGAGGGCAAGGATGGGTGGACATGTTGGTGGCGGTGGAGGGAGGGATAGGGGCAATGCCACTTTATGTTCAAAGGGTTCAATTGAACCCCATGACTTGAATTTGGTAAGGATAGGGTGTAAAACCCAAGTTTTACACTATTCGATAAGAGATTTTCACATAAGCATTTTACTTAAAATTCAATAGATCCTATCACACCTAATAACATCTTAATAAACTCCTAATTTGGTTGGATTTATATAAGTATTAGAATTTTTTTTTTGGGGATAGATATGAGTATTAGAATTTGTAACAACCTAAGGAAAAGCGCTAGCCACATCTGCGCTATACCTCAAAAAGACTAGTCGCAATTGAAACTCTTTACAGTTGTTAATAAAGCCCAGTTCAACCCAGTAAATACCCAATGTGGGACTCATCACACACCCACACACATCACACAATCAATCATATTGGGGCATCACAATCTCCCCCACTTAAATCCCTAACATCCTCGTGAGGGCCCACTTTGTGGGGTAGTGTCTTTGAGCCCACATGGGATTACCGGGCCGGCTCTGATACCATATGTAACAACCTAAGGAAAAGCGCTAGCCACATCTGCGCTATACCTCAAAAAGACTAGTCGCAATTGAAGCTCCTTACCGTTGTTAATAAAGCCTAGTTCAATCCAGTAAATACCCAATGTGGGACTCATCACATACCCACACACATCACACAATTAATCATATTGGGGCATCACAATATAACTAAATGTAACGACCCAAGGAAAAGCGCTAGCCACATCTGCGCTATACCTCAAAAGGACTAGTCACAATTGAGGCTCATTGTAGTTGTTAATAAAACCAAGTTCAACCCAGTAAATACCCGATGTGGGACTCATCACACACCCACACACATCACACAATCAATCAATCAAATCGGGGCATCACAATCTCCCCCACTTAAATCCCTAACGTCCTCGTTAGGGCCCACTTTGTGGGGTAGTGTCTCTGAGCCCAAACGGGGTTACCGGGTCGGCTCTGATATCATATGTAACGACTCAAGGAAAAACGCTAGTCACATCTGCGCTATACCTCAAAAGGACTAGTCACAATTGAGGCTCCTTGTAGTTGTTAATAAAGCCCAGTTCAACCCAGTAAATACCCGATGTGGGACTCATCACACACCCACACACATCACACAATCAATCAATCAAATCGGGGCATCACAGAATTGATTGATTGTGATTGTGCTTGTTTTCAAATATGTGATAGGATGATGTGATATGTTGGGATTGGATGGGTAAAATATGAGTTTTACACCACATCTTTACAATATTTAATCTACATACATACATACATATATATATATATATATATATATATCTTATGGGAGGAAGCATGATGTATTCCTTATATATTAAACAATTTAAAAACTTTAAAATGCTCTTTAACGAAAAAAATTGATTTTAGAATTACCAAATAAGAATGGAATAATTGCTCCATTTTTGTCATAGTCGTGACAAGCAAATACATAAAACCAAAAGAAGTTTCATATATTGCGAAAATACAGAACTTGCCATACTCAACAATATATATATATATATATATAGGTGTAAATGCACTTTTAGTCCCTATATTTTGAACTTTTTCCATTTTGGTCCTTACATTTTATTTTTTCCACTTTTAGTCCCTAAAACCAATTAGCGTGTCTCATTTTAGTCCTTTCCGGCATCTAACTAGCAGAAAAGGCTGACGTGGCAGCCGGAGCGAATAAAAAAATAATATAAAATGCCAGTCAACATTTAATTTTTTTAAAAATAATTTATAAATTTTAACTAAATAAAAAAATTAAAAACAGAATTAAAAACAAGAACACAAAAAAAACCCAGAACCAAACACAAACTCAAATTTAAAAACACAAAAAAGAAGCAGAAGAAGGAATTCAAAATCCCAAAATGGCAGAACACACAAGAGCACAAACCCAAAAAAATCATACAAACCCAGAAATCGAACACAGAAAAATCATAAAAGAATATTGTAAGAAAACTTGATTGCTCAACACAAACCCAGCTCAACCACAAACCCAGAACCAACCCAGAACCAAACACAAACCCAGCTCAATCCCTCTGTTTTGCCCTTTAACCTCCACATCTCATTTTTGTGGATCAAGCGCCGTTCAAGATCTACATACCCAGAAATTTGAACCCACAAACCCACTGATCTCCAACTCGAACACGCACTGATCTCCACCATCCTCTAGATCCCACCATTTCGCCACAAACCCATAAACCCACTTATCTACAACTCAAAAACCCACTCATCGGAATCACAACCCACAAACCCACCAATCTGCCATAAATCCACAAACCCAGATCTCCAACTCGAAAACCCACTCATCGGAATCACAATCCACAAACCCACCATCAGAATACACGACCATCTATCTCAATCTCAACCTCAACCGTGATCTCCACCACTGAGCAGAGAGATAGAGAGATGAAAGAGAAAGACCCATCGATTTGACAGAGACCCACTGATCTGAGAGAGAAAAACACCGATTTAAGAGAGAAAGACATCGATCTGTGAGATAGAATCTAGAGAGGATGAGCTTGAGCCATTTAGGTATGAGTTTGAGTGAATCGAGAGATATAGAAAAGAGGGTCGGTCAGAGAAAGAAAAGAAAAAACCACCGCCGATTGTGGTGGTGGCGGTGGTGATAAGTGAAGGAGGCCAGCCATAAAGTTTTGAAAGATATTTGTGAGAGTTTTGGAAGAGAGAGAGAGAGAGGAAGGTTTGAGAATGTTTTGGAAGGGTTGGTTCTGGGTTTGTGTTTGAGCTGGGTTTGGAAGAGAGAGAGAGAGAGAGAGAGACGAAGGTTTGAGAATGTATGATTTTTTTGGGTCTATGCTCCTGTGTTCTGCCATTTTGGGATTTTGAATTCCTTCTTCTTCTTCTTTTTTGTGTTTTTAAATTTGAGTTTGTGTTTGGTTCTGGGTTTTTTTTGTGTTCTTGTTTTTAATTCTGTTTTTAATTTTTTTATTTAGTTAAAATTTATAAATTATTTTTAAAAAAATTAAATGTTGACTGGCATTTTATATTATTTTTTTATTCGCTCCGGCTGCCACGTCAACCTTTTCCACTAGTTAGATGCTGGAAAGGACTAAAATGAGACGCGCTAATTGGTTTTAGGGACTAAAAGTGGAAAAAATAAAATGTAAGGACCAAAATGGAAAAAGTTCAAAATATAGGGACTAAAAGTGCATTTACGCCTATATATATATATATATATATATTTGTGTGTGTGTGAAGAGCCTTCAAAAGTTTAATTGGTATTACCACTGCATACTCTTGGCATGATAGTCACTCATATCTAAAAAGAAAAAGAAAAAAAGATCAATATAAATATTAATTAGGCAAGTTAGCGCACAATATTTTTAATATAATTTGGTCAAACCAATATCAAGGGGAAAAGTGTTTTCTTTCTTTAAGTTTTGGGTGAAGTGTCATTCTCTCAAACCTCAAAGAAGGGTAGTGTCATTACTAAGGGAGTCAATATCGTACCGGAGGTCGTTTTTGTTTAGTCATGGGAACAGAATATTTTGATACTGATCAATATTGATGTACCATTTCAAGATTATCATTATATAATAACAAATTTAAATATGATAATTTTATATAATTTGTTTAAACTTAAGAGTTTTTAAAATGATATCCCAAGTCTAATGATAATATTTTCTTTAAAAAAAAAAGTCTAATGATAATATAATAATATTATATTATATACTTAAAGGAAAAATGTCCATACACCCCTAAACTTTCATTTACTGGTCAAAAACCCCCCCCTGAACTTTTATATTGGCCAATTTATTCTATAAACTATTCACACCTGCCAAATCAATACCTTTGTTAGTTTGGTGTTAAAACACTTAATAGAATAAGCATGTGAGATGCATGTGTTCCTCACAAAACAAATTCAATCACATGACAGAAATGAGAGAGAGGAGAGAGGTAATTATTGGATACTTCCAGAGTATCATAAATGTATGCTACCTCTTCTCACATAATTATGGGTCCCACTAATTAAATTCATGGTGGGACCCATGATTCATGTGAGAGGGGGGAGTACACATTTATTGTACTCCCGAAGTATTCAATAATTTTCTAGAGGAGAGATCAGAGGTCTGACCGGCAAAGAAGAGAGAAAGAGAGGCAGTAGAACTAGAGTCACCGTAGAGCTTCTCTCTGTTGTCTTGCTGCCCTTGTCCCAATGGTGCCTTGGTGGTTTCGCTACACCGTTCAATACCTAGCACCTGGTATTTTATTTTATTTTTTTTCCCTGCCATTTGTTTACTGAGTTTAAATCCACAAAGTGTTTTTTTTAATATCCATGTGCGAATTCTTGGTTTGGTTTAATTCTTAGGATGGTTTAATTCTTGTTTGTTTGATTTTCTGAGTATGTTATAGAGTTTGCTTTTGAGTATGCCATAGAGCTGTTTGATTAAATGCCTGAGAGAGATATGACTTATTGTGTTAGATGAAATACTTTTACAATGAGCTAATTTTAATTGAAATTGATTGTTAGAGGCTTGTTGTGGGGCATTGAGTGGAATATATTTTGATTAAAGCTCTATTAGGTGGATGATAATGCTTAGAAGGACCACGCCCAGCTGGAGCACCAGTTGCTGCTCGAACTTGAGAATTAGTTCAATGTGCTTTGCTCTATTTCTTTGAGGTTTTTGATATCAACTGCTGCCCACCTTTTTTTTCACGTAGCTATGAACCAAGTGGTGAGTGGCAGAGATGACAAAGATCCATGTTTGACTTTTTTTTTCTTGTTTTGGTCCAGAATTGAATTACCGGCTGAAACGTTCGATTTTCACTGGTACATTTGGTATAGTCCGATATTGACCGGTATTTTGAGCAGCACAATATGGAGGTGTTTCTATTCTGGTTGATTGGCCAGTAGGATATACCGGCCGTGCTGGCTGGTATGGTATGGTATTCACTCCTTTGCTAATTACAACTAAAGATATTAATAAACTTTCTTTTAGTGATTTGCCCCAAACCCTAAAATGCTCGGAAAGGAGGTGATGCAATGTAGAAATTTCTCTAGCACATTTTCTTGGGAAATTAAGTCCTCTTACTTTGGAGAGGACATCGTTGAGCTATTTTTATGTAGGATAGTTAATCCATCATGCTTCAATATGGTCCAAGCAGTTTGCACTTGTTGTGGCTGGATTGGTACAATTTATTATGCGAAAATGCCAAAAAAATAGCCATTTTACTTGAAAAATAATACTTTTAATTAGAGTTTTAACTCCGAATTCATCTGTTTTAACTTTGAATTTGATCACCGAACTATCATTTTGAAGGGATTTTCATGATATTTAAGAGAGATGAAAATTTATCTCAATCAAATGGTAGGATCAAAAAGTCAACTTTTTCACTAATCTCGGTTATTGTTTAGTCAATGTTGTCCAAACTTAGCCAAAAATGGCAAGTTTGAGATTTTGGACTCTTGGGTCATTAAAATGATTTGTTCCAACATCCGATTAGGATAAATAGGATTTTTTTTTGTTTTTTTTTTTTTGTTTTTTGATGTAGTTCCCTACTTTTTTTTTTTTTTTTTTTTGAAAACATAATTTTCAACCTTTTAGGGCTTAAACTAGAATTTTGACACACTAATTGAGACCAGAAAAAATACGGCAACATAAGAGACGAAGCAATTCAAAGGAACATATATCCCTAAAGCTGAAATTAAATAAAAGGATCAATGTAAAGAGATCAATTATAAACACAATATCCAAATGTATCTCAATTCTCACAATACCATACATAAGAGTAAAAAGTACCCAACAAACTACAATCAGACCCAACAAAATATAAAGAAAACAAAAGCAAACTCCCCTGAATCTGTGCAACTTTCCCTATCACTATGCATATCCCCTAACTATAATAATGAAATTGCTTTGAATCTCACCCTCAGAACACAGCTTTCTATACACCACCATCTGCCCCTTTTTGTCATGAAATGACAAAGGGACTCAAGTCGATGATCGATCATAATAAATAACATCCTCATGGAGTAGTTCTCCAATATCATGAACCGTGAGGGACAGAGGGTTTTGATCTTTTAGAGCTTTGAGATACTTTTCCCTTGCCTTTGGATTGTGCTGAAAAAGATTGGCCATGCTTAGTAGCCATCAAAAAATAAGTATATGTCCAAAAAACGAGCATGGACAAGACAATAACAAGGACCAATCCCAAAATGTAAGGTGTATATGATATGCATGTACTAGCCTATGTGAATGAAAAGCAAGGAGCAAACACACAAAATCAAAATAGGCACAAACAAGCGTGTAAGGCATGAAGGCAATGGCATGGTATAATAAGAGGAAATTGGCTACCAATTCGACGAGTGAGGGTTCACCAAAATTTTTGGCCTAAATATACTTTAAAATACCACAAGGAGCCAACATCGATATCACAAATCCATATATAACCCTATTCAATCAAGAAATTAGAAGAACAAAAACTAACCAAAATCCAACCATGATTGATGCAATGTATGATTCAAAAATGAGAAAGATAGATTAGGATTAACTTAAGATGATGTTTGGAATGGATTTGAGTTGATTTTGAATGAATAAAAGCAAATTTGAATATTGGGAGTAAAAGGGGAGATAGTAGATGAGTTAGACAATTGAAAGACAATTTAATTTTTAAAATAATAGTTGGACATAATATTTGATTGAAGAAAATATTTTAATTGCCAACAAAAGGGGGAAAAAAAAAAGACAAAAAATTTCTTTCTTTTTAGGGCCATTTGGGTCACTTGATTTTTTAGTGTCATTGCTCATTGGTTGAAATGTTGCATTGGCGATTGTTTTTGGATTTTTTTCCATTTACCCTTAAATCTCTAGGAATTTTGTTAGTTTTCACGTTTCAAAACAAACTGGGAAACTAGCATCTCGAGTTTAAGAGACTCAATTTTATCTAAGAACTCGAGCATAAGAGACACGATTTCAGTGCCCTGATGTAGATGACGTGGTTTTTTAATTCACGTGGAATTCACTTGGAACTCGCCCCTTAGAGGCTCGAATTTGATATCAACCCTTAGAGGCTCGATTTCTTAAAAGGAAAATTCCCTAAATTCCTCGTCCACTATCATTCACTCACACTCTCACCACTCTCTACTCTCAGTCGTTCACACTCACCACTCTCGTTCCTCACTCTGATTCTTCCTCTACACTCTTAATCTTTCCTCATCCTCCACCAAATTCCTTGTCCAAACAAGGATTCTTCTCCCTCAGTTCTTCCTCACTTAAACCCTAAATCAAACCCACACACTCTGAGCTCCCCCCTGTACTGAAACCCACACACTCACCCAAACACTCTGGCCACCTTGCCTTACTGAATCCCGCTATCCATTAGTCCTATCTTCTGTATCACTGAACCACCATACACAATCTATAGAAGCTCGTGAAAACAAGTAATCCATTTCTTTGTTAAATGCTTAAATTATGCATTTTTGTTTTGTGGGTTTGATTTTTTTTTTTTTTTTTTTTTTACACTTTTTGTGTTGGTGGGGTAAACTATTGATATATGCTTAATCATTGAATCATGTATATATTGATATATTGACCCCATTTATACATGCGAACATAGACATACATACATACACAGATACTTATATGCATACGTGTGTGTATATATTTATATTTATATTCGACCACTGAAAACCACAACCCCTTGACCCAATCTGAGCCACAAATGAATAGACTTTCAATTTAGATAAGCTTTCTTTTTGAAAAATGGAAACACACAAGATTTGATTTTTAGAGTTTTTTTTTTTTTTTTTTTGGGTTATACTTTTCTCTATTTTGCTAGGAGTATAAAATAGTATGATTGATGCTCCTGGTTTTGGAAATCAAAGTTAAACATCTCTATGTAGATTTTATCTGTTTATTTTTTCAGTGCAAGTGTTCTCTTGCGTTGCTTGAACATATCTATCTGTGTATTTACTATTTATTATTATTATCTATTGGGCTTAATTTCTGTACAGGGAAAGACTAATTTTAGGTGTTTAATAAGTTTTCAAGGGGATTTTGGTGGTGGTAGAGTGATTTGAATTAGGTTGGCTTAAAATTTTCTTGGATATGCTATAGATGATGATTTGATATAAAGGTTTTGTTTGTGGCTCATATTGGGTCAAGGGGCTGTGGTATAAGACCCAAAACCCTTCTCCACCATGTCATCCCAAAACTGTACATCCATAGATTGTTAGGTGTTATCTTGTGACCCAAAACCCTTCTCCACCATAAGAGACATGTCTTCATTTAAAACCCCATAGGTTGTTAGGTGTTATCTTGTGACCATTTTCATCCTTTTTATTTGCTTATCCCACTTTGAAGATTATTTTCTTTTTAATTATTAGTTTATTACATACCATGTGTTGGTATTAAACCTAATGTTTAATAGTTAATTTTATGTCATTAGTGTTTTATCTAACGTTTTAATGATAGATGTGTCTATTTCTACTAATAGTTTGGATAACAGATTATACTTAGATTAGCAATCTATATACTTCTCTGTACACTGTTGTGATTGGTAACATTAAGTAACAACCATATCTTAATATCAATTATATACTGATTGTAGCTAAATTACAAGTCATCCAATTGGATTTTGAGAGGGGTTTTGTTTAACTTGTTCCTGTTTTTTACCTTGGTAATATTTTCTTGTCATTCTATTCCATTTATACGCAATTATTGAGTAATCATAATTTGTATGTAGGATGTTCCTCCGGTCCAACAATCTCCAACTCTCCAAAAATCATTAGCCGCATCCCATCAACCAAGTAGCTTATAAGTTTTATCCTGGTGTTCGAGGACTTTTTCGTGTACAAAGAACTACATTTGAATAACCGCATTTTTTGCAAGTGTTGAAGGATATTTTTAAACACTTTGGGATTTTGATTATGGTATTAGCTTAATTTGAGCAGTTGTTTATTCACAGGACCACATCTTTTTTTGTTAATCTTTTGATGATGGTTATCGACAATGTTATGTATTTGATAATATATTTTTATGTTAATATTATGTTAGTTTGGAGACATTTGTGGTGTTTTTAATTAGTTACTTTTGTGGTATTGTATCAGTAGAGCTAAAACTATTACAGGTTCTTTGTAACAGGTTTGTGGACAATTTATTAGCAAATAGTGGTTTTTAAATCCAGTTGGGGAAAAAAAATTTAACCTATAGCGGCAGTCAAAAAGCGCTGCTAAAGGTGCACATGTTATGTTTTAAATGAAGCCTTATAGCAGCACTTATCACCTGCTGCTAAAGGTTCACACATATAGCGGCGGTCATATCCGTTGCTACAAGGTGCATATGTTTTGTTTTACATGAAACCCTATAGTGGTGCTTATCACCTACTACTAAAGGTTGTCACATATAGCGGCGCTTCTCGCCCACCGCTACTGGTGCAATTAGTCCGTTTTAATTGATGCCCTATAGTGGCGCTGTGTGCCCACCGCTAAATGTTGACACCAATAGCGGCGCACATAACCTGTCACCAATAGCGGCGAATTCTAATCTCATATGGCAGCGGTTTTATGCCCGCCGCCATAAACCAAAATTGCCACTAAAAGTTGCATATATAACGGTGCTTTATGTGACTGCTACAATAGATCTATTGCGGTTCTACAACATTAACGGGATGAACTGCCACAATAGACCCCACCGCTAAAGGTCAAATGTACCTTTAAGGGCACTTTTTGGGCTTTAGCGGTGCTTTTGGCCTGCGGCAATAGCCTGTTTTTCTTGTAGTGTTTGTTCCTTGAACCCTTTTAGTGCCTTAAGATTGAAAGTTTGTTACCAAAGCTTTTACAAGGGAATTTCTTTCTAATCCACAAATTCATAGCAATCAGTGTGAATTTGCATTTTATGAATTTGTGGTCCATTTTCAAATTTGACTACAAATTCGACTATATGTAGGGCTTATCAAAATGTCTTTAAGTGGTTGTCTGATACTTATGACCTCATAAAGGTGTTCTACATTACAACAATAAAAAAGTATTTTGTCTGAAAGAGTTATTTAATGTGGCTTTTTTGGTTGAGAGGAAAGAGCTTTCGAAATGTCGAAAGTCCTCAAGGTAATTTATGAGAATGGAGGAAAATACTTGACATTAGAGATATAGCTTGGCCTTTTATTAAACACCTTATTGGTAATGGACAGAAACTTTCTTGTGGCATGCCATTTGTCACCCTAATGGTGCTTTGCTTCCCATGTTTGTGTTTAGGTTGCCAGCTCCATAAATGCTAAGGTTCTAATTACAATCCCTTAAGGGCAATGACACTAGCTCCTTGGTCTTTTAGATGAGCTCAAGTTGGCATATCTTGAGTAATTGTGGCTGAGGAAGAAGACATTGTACATTCGCTATCATCAAATGTCAAGCAGAGTCACTTGTTACTCAGTATGGGATGAGATAAGGCCTAAAAAAATATGAGTTAGATTGATGCAAACTGGTGGGGGTATAGAGCTGCTATTCCCAAGCATGCATTCATATGCTTGTTGACAATAAAAGACAGGCTATGATGGGAACCTGTTATGTGTGTATTGCAGAAGTAAGCTAGAGAGCATGTCCATTTGTACTATGTGTGTTTATTCACTTGAAGGATATGGTAAAAAGTTGTGGTTAAGCTTGGTGGATAAGGCTGAGTATATATTGGATGCAGTTCTTCACTGGGGCATTAACAAGCTACAAGGGAAAGGCTTCAAAACCACTTTGTCATGTATGGATCCAAAGAAATGCTCGGGTGTTCAATGGAAGAATTCTTTAATGGGAGGGAATTTTTTGATTGATTAGAAATGATGCAAGGCATAGAGCTGTTAGTTGTAAGGGTGTCTGAAATTCCCTTTGTAACATGGTGTTATGTGGAAGATGTAATATCTCCTTGTCTATTCTAAAGGAGGTGCAGCCAAAGAGTTTGCTTTTAGTTTTAGTTGCGAGGAAGGTGTTTGTTTTGTAATGTTTGCTTTGATTTGATCCAGTGTTAGTGTGTGCAGCTTATTTTGCTACTTGTTTATTTGAGCTTGTTGAACTGATTGTATATTGTTTGTTGGTTTTATTAAAAATGGACTCATTCATCCTAAATCAACAAAAAAAAAAAAAAAGGAAAAAAAAAAAAGAAAAGAAAGAAAGAAAATAGAAAACTAAAACTTAAAAATTATAATCAAATTTGAAAATGAAAATGAAAAAAGTAACTGCTTAGAAATATAAAAAAATGATCTCAACTTTTAATATTTTTGAAATCATCACTTTTGTGCTCTCACTGTTGCTCTTGCTCTATGTATCCTAGTTTTGAACATATCTATATATCTAAAAGTTGAAGCATAGCATCTATTGTTGCTACGCACCAGTTAAGCCACATCAACGCCTTGTCATAATTTATTTGATTTATTTCTTTTTTATTTTTTGTTTTATTGCTTGCTTTTTATTGAGTCTCTTCTTAAATTCAGGTGTTACTTTATCTCCAAATCTATCGTGTGTCTCTCCATTAATCCAAACTCTTGAGATGCTGCTATTATATGGAATTCTTATAGTCACCGATAGATTGCAACCTCCTCACCTCTCATTTTTTTTTTTTTTCTATAAATTTTCAATTGTTCTCTCTTTATAAATTGATTGGTATGACATTCAATGGGATAGTTTCTTGAGTTTTTTTTTTCCAATCTTTAAGTCTTGGCTCAAGTCTGTCTACCAAAACCCAATCAAATGAGTGCAAGAGACAGATAATGACTCTAGAGCTTGCAAACGAAACTGAGACAGATGAGAGGTGAACGTTAGTAGCCTAGGTCCAAAGGGTATAAACTCAAAATGAGTTCTGCTATTTTTATTATTCTTATTCTTTTTTATTTATTCCCATCTCATTAAAATATATATTTTCTCTTTTTCAAAATTTATTTGAGATGGGCATTTGATCATGTTCGTTATAAATTGTTTTATGGTTGCCCTTCTTTAGACTATAGGAATGTTACTCTCAATATGTTTGCTATAATGTATGATAATTAATTTCAATGTGATGTTTTTATTTTGGTCTTTGTTTTATAGAAAGAGTGTTATTCATTTTCATTAAAGAGAAATTGTTATTTTTCTCTTTTTCTAGTCGTCTTATATGCTGAACTAAATTTCATTTTTATCTCTGTTTCATTTGTAAATTCCTCGATAGATGCCAATGATCAAGACTCACTATCACTGGAGGCTTTTTAATCTAATCAATTGGTAGCCATTTTTTTCTTAGAACTTTTTGAAGGAAAGAGGAATAAATTTGTTGCTTTTCTTGGGTGGTGCTTGATAATTTTTTTTTTTATGGTTCAATACACATTAGCTATATTAGTTTTTCATTCCCTTATACTAATAATTTGTTGTTTATTGTTTAATTTGACTGTTTGGTGTCCCATAAATTGTGGGAAAATGGAAGAGAAAAGAGAGTAGAGTTTGAATCTTAAATTTTTTTTGTGAATGGAACTTGGGATGTAACAGTTTAATTTTTTTTTTTTTTTTTATCTTAAATTTTTAAAGGAAATTCTAATTCTTCAAAGTACATCAGCTTAAGTAGACTATTGTGTTGTGGCTAGAACTTTTGTGTTTGGGACCTTAGTTGGCCTGTTTGATTGACGAATAACTTTGGGGATTGTTTAGCTTATAAGAAATTTTTTGGTATTTTAGGAGTGAGGAAATTCAAAGAACTGAATTATTTTTAAATTCCATTAGTACCTAGCTTTATGCTAATTGTTGTGTGGATAGAAAAACTAATTGGTTCTTGATTTCTGAATACCTATCTATAATACTGTGTACATGAACAATAATTGGGTTGTTAGTTTAGATTCTTAATTATGCTATTTTTTTAACAACTTAATTTTCTTTTTAGAATTTTCTCTTCTTGAATATGTAGAATACTATGTACATGAGTTTTAGACAAAACTTAACAATACTATTTCTTTTGGATTTTACTATTTCTTTCCTTATTAAATACAATATGATATAGCTGATGTGTTCCAATGAAGGTAGAAGCAATTGCTATTTTTGGGGCATAGCAATTGATACAATCTAATAACTTCCCGTAGCCATTTGAAATTCATAACCTGGAATGTTAATAGACATCTTCTCTGAGGCAAGAACAATTGGCCGAGTTTAGCAAGTTTGCCATCAACTTTGACCACATTATGGCAATATAGGTTACTCACTTACTTACAATTCCTATACGCACTAGGTTAATTTTTTGTGGGAATTTAGAACAATGATAATTGAGTGATTTGTATAAATATTTGTAGTGGACATGGGTGGAATCAATTGCACATTACTATTTGACAATTTGGTCTTTGATGGAAATTGATATAAGTGAGGGTCTATTAAATTTGATCATTTTGTTGAAGTAAGGTTAGTGTAATATGTATTTTATTTATTAACCTTATTGTAAATAAGTTTTTGTACATGATGATTTTAACATAAAAAACTTCACTTTACTTTCCTTTTGTTGTGGTCTTATTCTTTTTTGTTGGCAACTAACTTGACATCACTTTTTGGAATTAACGATTTAGCAACTGGTACAAAGGTTGCACCTCAAAATTTAGAAGAATTAAAATGTGATACAATCTCATCATGGGAAGAAAAATATGATATCTAATGTTGTGTTGGCATGTCCCTTTATTATTGGGTGACAATTATCATATCTATTAATAATAAAAAAAAACACACAAAATAATATAATGATATATTTGTAGAGATAGAGAGTTGGAAAATACTTTAGAAATAGTTCAATTTTTTAGGAGAAAACTATCTTCAATAAATTTTAGAAAATAAATTATGGATTATACCATATTTCAAAATAATTATATATTCTCACGTATCGCGTGAGTATGCGACTAGTTGATACTAATAAAAGAATACTTTGGAGGCAACTGGGTGCTCTAATTTTTTAGTTTTTCTCACTAGAAGTAGAGTGTCTGTAATTTTGCTGCCGTTGTTGCTCTCTCTATTGGCCATATTATCTCTTAGATCTCTTATTTTCTTTTGCATTTAATATTTATATTAGATACCATATTGCTGCCTATAATTGATGAAATCTGACTACTTGGATATTAAATCACCATCTAAAAAATTAAACCTACTTAGGCATTAGTATAATGCTCTTTTATTTGCTTCATGCTCTTTGATCTGTGCTATTGTGATTAG
Source organism: Quercus robur (assembly GCF_932294415.1). Taxonomy (NCBI): domain Eukaryota; kingdom Viridiplantae; phylum Streptophyta; class Magnoliopsida; order Fagales; family Fagaceae; genus Quercus; species Quercus robur. The sequence goes on from NC_065537.1 coordinate 25,324,318, forward strand.
ACTTTAAAACAGCAAAAGGTAGTTGACTTTACTGCCAGAACTCATTTAGATTAAGTTTCTTGAACACACTTATCCTTACCTGTCAAGACCCAAAATGGAGTAATGATGGGATAATGAATAACATACTTATCCTCACCTGTCAATATGTTAAACAATTGGAGGTTGGTAATGTATGTTAAACAATGAATACCTTGCAAGTCCCTCATTTATCAAACTCATTGCTTATAATTCATGTGCAGTATGGCTGCTATGAATGCTGACAAGATTGAGGCTATGCGGCTTGGACCCATTGATGATTCGGTGTTGCCTCAGTAAGCCCAACATCAGTTAGATGCTATTTGGAATGGGCAAGTAAAAATTTGACTAAAACTAATTGTTATGTTCTGAATTCTATCCTTCATATGGTACCCCATTTCATTCATAGAATGTAGACACACCTTTTTACTTCTTGAATCTGGATTGAGTTCGGCAAGTTGTACTCAAACTAGATTGCTTGTGTTATAAAAATTGTTTGAATTGTTATGAAATTTGTGTTGCCATTCCAGCAAATGGTAGGTAAGTCAAATGATGTGTAAACATATATTTGAGTTCAACCCAAATAAACAAATATATATGTGAAAAAAATTATATTATATATAACATTATGTTGTATAACTTTCTGTAGTATAACTTTATGTAAATTCTATATTAATCCATGGTTTTGTTGTGTGCAGGATCTGGGGCACTTACTTGCCACAGTCGTAATGAGAAGTTTAACAATCTAGAGCCAATGGTGGACGACTATGTGGTTGATATAAATAAGGGAGTTGGTTTGGAGGGATTCTTGAGGACCCCAGGTGGAGAGATTGATCATGGGCTGATAACAACCTTAGTGGAGCAATGACGGCCCGAGACTGGTGACTTTCACATGCCACATGGTGAGGTGACCATCATGTTGTAGGATGTGGAGGTTCTTTTTAGGCTTCCTGTTATGGCGAGGCTATTGTTAGGAACACTGCCTTCACTTGGAGGGATGTGTACTGGGACTTCCTTGGCTTTACTATTCTTATGGATAATATGGTGATGCAACAAGGCCAGAGGATTCTCATCAAATGGCTTTTGGAGCAAGTTGCAGTTCCATTGCCACCTAGTGCTGAAGAGGATTAGGTGCATAAGTATGCATGGTGCTACATTCTATCGCTACCGAGGGACACAATCTTCATGGACAAGTCTAGCGATAGGGTGCATCTAATGTGGGTACAGTTATTGCTAGATCCTCTCAACCCACGAAGGTACAGTTGAGGAAGTGCTTGCCTTGCATGGTTGTACAGAGAGTTATGGAAGGCAAGTGATAAGACGGTCAGCTAGATTGGTGGGTCCTTGCTGTTGGTCCAATATTGGGCATGGGCCAGGTTCCCATTTTTATGCCCGAATGTTGAGCATGGCTCACCAGTAGGTGCTTATGGTCCTCTAGTGCATGCTCCATTGTCCATGAAGTAAGTCTCTACCTCAGGCACCTCATATACATTCTGTGATCATTACCTAACCATGTAACTTGATTACATTGTAGTTTTAATCATAGAAAATTTTAAAATGTGTTTCTGGGGTTTTAATCATAAGAGTATTTTTTTAGGAAAGTTGTAGATATTGATCCCCTTGTTCTTGATTGTATGTGGTTGTGGGTGCCAAGCAAGAAAAACAAGCCCTCTAATGTCTTTTTGCTCCGGTATCACGAGCAAATAGCTTTAATGCTGCTGGACCAGATACCAAAATGTGTTTTTGACATGTTTAGAAACAAGATATAACTTTGGTGAACTTTGAAATATACACATTGTAATTGTCTCTTACTCAAAAAAATGGAAAGTTGCATAATGTGTTGCCTACTTGTTTTTTGGTTGTTGTAGGTGTTATGGCAACCGTATGAAGTTGAATTAAGCGACATTCCTACATACTACGTCATAGGGAGGGCAATGTGGACGGCAACGATGCTGCTTGTATGTTTTCATACTATTCATCAGTTTGTGATGGTCTAGGAAATTCCCCAACTTGTTAATACTAATGTAGTGCTTCAAATCCATTTATTTTTTGATGAAATTCCGTTGATTTGTGATAGTTGGAAAATCTTTTTTAGATATAATGATTCGGTATTGTATTACTAATAGTGGTAATGTACTTGCAGATTAAAGGATACCTACATTTGTTGAGGCATCATAGAGTGGGCACTCTAGACTACAAGGACATTATTGATGTGCTGGAGGCATTAAATGAGATTGACCATGCACATGGTCATATCGTTGAGGCCCTAACTGAGGAGGCAGCTACTCTTGAGGCAGCAGGTACTGAGAGGCCAAGCACGAGCATAGCTCCTGCCGAATGTGGCCATGGTTAGCGTGTTGCAACCACTCAGGTTGTCTTTAGCCCTGATCGCTCTCTACCTACCCGTCATCCATCTCCTAGCCTTGACATCCCTCCACCCACCCCATATCCATATCTTGGGCCCGACATCCCTCCACCCGCCACATGTTCATTTCTTGAGCTTTCACCCATTCCATCCTTTGACTTGGGTATTGATTTCAATCCAACCCCTCTAATCATGCACAAGGAACCACCCTCCTACACCAGTGGCCATATAGACCATGAATCCCTCCCATCCACCAGCTTTATTGGCCCCACTTTGACCATGGACCCACCCCATGTTGACCATGTTCAGAGCGAAGCTCAACAACTACATATCATGTGCAAACTGAGTAGGCTATTGGGTTACCTGCAAAGCTAGAAGGTCGGCCAAAACGCATATCAAAGGCACCTTTATGTGGGACAGATGGTACAAACATGGACACAAAGCTGGGCACGAGGCATCTGACCAAGGACATGCAAGATCTTCTCCTCCGTAAAGCAAATATTATACGAGACAACATAAGCTTCAAAAAAGGTACCTGACAAAGATTCTAACTATTGGTTGATAATATAGCCTTTCTATTGTAACAGCTGGTTGACAAATTGTAACTACTAGTACTTTGATGTTGCATGTGTAGAAAGATAGGCATTAGTCTAGTATTTTGATGTGAACAAGTGTACAAAGTTACGCATTTCTCTAGTATTTTGATGTGTCATATTATGGAAAAGCAGCAGTGATATAGAAAATGCCTTTTTGATGTGTCATATTATGTGAACAAGCAGTGTTTGATTATGAATATATAGGGAAATGACTTTTGTTGGAAATGGCTTTTTTTTTTTCCTTTCATAAATCCAGCGGAACTTGGGTTTTGCTAAATCAAGTCATGCAGGAAAATTCACACGGTATGCCCTGTTTTTCAAAAAAAAAACTCAGTGGAACTCGAGTTTTATACACTTGAGCTTTACAAATCAAATTTCAGTTACTCAATATACATATAGAACTTGAGTTCTGCTAAATTGGGTTTTCACACAAAGAGATGCCTTGCTTTTTTTTTTTTTTCTTTTTTTTTTTCCTAAAAAAAACATAGTGGAACTCGAGTATATAAAACTTGAGTTTCACAGACTCGATTTCCACTGAGAATTCTTTATTTTTTTTTTCTTTTTACATGCAGGCAACACTAGAAACACATAGAAATAGCAAACAACCAAAAACAGAAACAGAAAAAGAGACAAAAACAGGAATAGAGAAGCAGCTATAGAAATAGAGAAGCAGAAGCAGAGACTATAGAAACAGAGAAGCAGAGAGGCAAAGAAGCAGAAATTATAGAAACAGAGAAGTAGAGAGGTAGAGAAGGAGAAACTACAAAAACAGAGAAGTAGAGAGGTAGAGAAGGAGAAACTACAGAAACAGAGAAGCAGAAACAAAGTTGTATTACAATGTAAATGCACTTAAATTACACCAAAAGGCATTCTCAATATATCAACATTCTAAACATGTCCAACCAAGCTTAATTTACAGTTCTAGGGTTTGTTTGAGATCCGCTTATTTTGCTGAAATTGAAAACTTTTTACTGAAAGTACTATAGGTAAGTGTAAAAGTTAGCTGAAATAGTATAGTGAGACTTATGAATAGTACCAAAAAGTGCAGTGGGGCCCATGAATAGTAGCAAAAATAAGCTGAATAATAAAATAAGCTGGCTTTTTTAATTTGAAGCCAAACGCGCACCTAATCATACTACTCAACTCATAAACTTGAAACAGGTACATTGGATAGAGAATAGTTAGATTACAAGTACATTCAGCAATAACCAAAAAGTTAATTGTGCCGATACAACGTAGTCAATTTTGATAAGATCGGTGGTCAGTAGTACTACAATGTACAACAAAAATGTCATTCATGGAAGCATGCTTGAAAAACGTAGAATAACCACGATAGGAGACAAGATAGTGTTGGGGGCGGTTTTTGCACATAGCCATGTGTCTTCCACTTGAGGTGTGACTTTGCTAGGCCTAGATTTGCTTTGGGGAGTTCAACCCGGAACTCAGCATTGGGCCGCATAGACCAATGGCTTTCGGTGCATTTTTAGGCCTACAAAATAGATAAAGCCCAAAGTCTTAGAATCGTGATAATGGTTGAAATAAATAAATAATATATTTAATTGAATAGCTTTGATTAAATGATTAGTTGAACATTATTATTATGTATATTAAGTGATGTCCAATATTAGAAAGTAATTAATTACGTGTCATATGTTCAGTAATGGGATGAGTCCAAAATAGTCCATATCCAGCTGCGGTTTAGTTCATGTTCAATATAATAAGGTATGTCCAACAATGGTATATGTCCAAATAATGTATTTCCAGAAATGGTTTATGTCCAAATAATACATATCTAGTTGTGGTTCCTGTCTAAGTAATATATGTCCAATGGAAGTTCATGTCCAAATGATATATGTCCAGCAGTGGTTTATGTCTGAATAATATATGTCTGGTAGTGAGATGGATTCAATTTATTAATATATGTGTTTATTAATGAAGCATTAGTGAATCCATGTTTATTAAATAGTGAGATAATATTGAAGTAATTTGCATCCAGCGGCGCAATAGTAATGAGTTAACATATACTTAATAATGTAATCTTGAAGATAGAGAGATATTGACTTATCTTGTATGTTTCTAACTCCAACTGTATAGCATCACTTTATTCTTTATATGATTTGTGACTCTAGCCATATAGTGTCAATGAGCTGTTAACATTCCAGTAGTATAACAATATTAGTTGAGTGGTATAATGATAATGAATAAAATATACTTAATAATATAAGTTTGAAGGTAAAAATATAATGACTTATCTTCATAGTTTGTGGTTCCAGCCGTATAATATCAGTGGACTTATAATATTTTAGTAGCATGATAAAATGAGTCTAGCGATACAATATGATATTATGAGTCCTTTCATGGTGACTTCATAATTGAAGGGGAAAAATGGGTGCAACTGGAGGGAGAGAGAATATGTCCAGCCATGTGCATAGGTCGGTTAAGTTTATCCCTTTTATCATACAATTAAATGATTTTCCTCATGTAATGCTCTTTTAGTTATTAGTCAAATATGAGTAATATTGCCTTCCATGAGAAGGGCTTTTGTAATATGTTCTTGGAAGAGTGTTTGGTATATTTTAAAGTGTATGGAGATGGTAAAAAAAATGTATGTTTTGTGAGATATGGTGTTTATAATACATATAGGAATTATATGTAGATACTTTGTTGAATATGGATCTTGTATATAATTACTTTGTGAGTCATGGAGTTCAAAAATATATGAGAAGTATGTATAGATATGTTTTGTGAGATATGGTGTTTATAATACGTATAGGAATTATATGTAGATACTTTGTTGAATATGGATCTTATATATAATTACTTTGTGGGACATGGAATTCAAAGATATATGAGAAGTATGTATGGATATTTTGTGAGAGATGTGTTTGTAAAATATAGGGAAGTAAGAGAGATATTGAGATTAAATATAGTAAATACATGAGATTATAGTTGTTGCTGGAGTGGTTTTTGTGTTATGTCATGGGTTACGTTGCTTCCTCCCGATTTTGTATGAGAAATAAAGAAGGAGATGGAGATGTGTTTTTGGGCAGCAAAATGATGAAGTTTCAGAATATTAAAGTGTGGGAGAGATGGGTAGTAGTGTGTGTAATAGGTGTTATCTAAGAAGAGAGATTTTGTAAAAGAGATGAAGAAAGATATGGAGATGTTTAGAGATATGGCAGCAAAATGAATGAAGTTTTAGAATATTGAGGATGAGAGAGGGATGGATAGTGTGTGTGTTACTGTGTGGCTTGGTCCTCTTTATATAGAGCCAAGTATGTAACTAAATTAGAATTAGTTGAAAGGAAATTTAGCAAATAAGGAAAAGTTTTTGACAAAGTAAGTGGTTTCATTAGTGGGTTTTTGGTTTTTAGCCAAAAGAAGAAAGTTTGAGACTTTAAGACTGCTACTGCAGTAGTATAGCAGTATCTGCTGTAGCTATCAGGTCTACAGCAGTAGCACAGCTGTGTTAGGTCTTCTGTTGGAGAAAATATTTGCATTAAATTCATGGGTATGGCTAAAAATGGTAAGATAACCTTTATGGATCCTTCTATTTCTTGTATTGCAAATGGAGGCTAAGGATCTTAGTTTAAAATGGTATGATTTCTTTTATAGGACCCTTGCAAACTACTGGGATTGGGCATGGCAGCAAGTTGCTGGGATTGGGGATTAATGGGTTGATGATGTTACTTTTGGACATGTGTCAATTGCCTAAGGTGCTATAGGAGTTACTGCAGTTGTTGGAGCTACTGCAGCTTTTGCTAGAGCTGTTGCAGTTTCTGTTGGAGCTGTTGCAGCTTCTGCTGGAATTAAGGCAATTTCTGCTGGAACTATCATTGGTATTTTTGGCTAAGTTTATTTTTTTGGAACATTATATGTTTAGTCCATATATAATTTTGGTAAGTAATAGACTAGTTGGTTGATATTTGATGAAGTTTTAGAGATGTAATTATGGTCTATTTTTGTTTTGACCAAATTTTGGAGAGCAAGGAGAGCATTTAATGCTAGATATGAGATATTAATATAGATTTAGTCATGTGCTTAGGATTGATTTAAATATATATAAAAAATATAATTTATATGAAATAATATGATTACATTTTTGAACTTATATTATATGATGAACATTACTTTTTATGTAAAGAGTATGCGGAGTTTTATCATTTTAAGTGTTATGTGATATGAGAGGCTTACCAAATGCTACCTATTGCACATTGACTAGTCAAAGTTCAGGGAATTGGGGAAGACATGCGAAGCAATATGTTTTCCTTTATCAACTTTGAACCACCGGAGCTTTATTGAACATACTTCATGGCCCTCCAAACCATAACTCCCAAAATTCCCCCGATGAGACTCATGAGCTTGGATTATGAGGCGAAAATGAGATGTTGTGCCACGAGCTTGAACCATGGGCTTTGATGAGATAATATCGCCATGGGTTTTGGATCATGGGTTTTGACACCTTTTTGTGTAAATATGGGCTCTTTTGGGCTTTAAAAGAGATTTTTCCAAAATCCATGATAATGTTGATGTGGTGTGGGTTGCCACTGAAATAAAGCCATGTGGTGTGAAAAATTTTTCCTCAACAGATAGTAAATATTAGGTAAACATAGAATTAACTACATTTATTTAATCGATCTAGAACTTTTTGCCATGTATCACCTACCTAGTTTGAAACATGATTGCTTGTGGAAGCACCACGGGACTTCGGACATTAAGCATGACATAGTCAACATGTCTGCTTGTGTTGAATCTCTATCAAATCAAACTCTTCCCTTCGGCTCCCCGGTTCTCACCAGACTCCATCCATCTCATTCCTTATTCTTGACTTCACTAGTTGACCTTTAGACAGTTTTGGATTAGGCAACCACTTTGGCCCCATATCATCCCTCCATAATGACTCTGACTTAGGAACCGCAAATGCATTTGAATAAGTGTTAATGGCATACTCCAAACTATAACATGGGTGAATATGTGTGGTCGAATTAATGCCTTGCACATCACATACTTTTTTGCATGTGAACACAAGATCTTAATGTTTTGCCATTTCCCACAACTACATGTTCTTTCCATTAACTGAACTTCATAACTGTGGTTTTCCCCTCCAATGTTATAGATGTTTTGTGAAGTAACTACTTGATATATTGTGCGCTCATTGTTAAATGACCTGACATAGTGTTTCTCTGATTTACACCCACTTTTCAAATATGTGGACATGGCATGTGTACTCCATTTGTTACCCTTCAAAAAATCATAAGTAATTTCTTTATGACGGTCATGGAAATATGCAACAAGTTTGGACCAAGTGAACTCAACCATTGCAGTAATAGGAAGGCCTCATGCACCTTTTAGTACACCATTGAAGCACTTTGATATATTGGTTATCATTGCCTTGTAACGTTTCCCACCATCATGTGACTGGGTCCACATATCCATAGGCTCGCTCATTAGGTATGCATATGGCATATAGGGTTTTGCCTTGCCGTTCTTCCCCTTCACCCTCATGTTGTTCCTAATGGCCTCAATTTTCGCCTACTTAATGGACTTCATTATGTTATCAAATTTAATTGCCTGAGTAGCATATCCCGCTTTCAATGCCAATGACTTTAGAATCGAGTCCTGAAAATGTGTGTTGAAGTTGCTACCGACATGTCGAAGGTAATATCTGTGAAATACTTGTGTTCTTCCATTTTCATCCCTAGGCCAGGCTACAATGGTGTTTTTGATATCAATATGTTGGCTAGAAATTATGCAAATGCCTTCGATAGGTATCACATCCCCTATTGTATTTCTGAGGCATTTTAAAAACCACCCCCAACTGGACCTTAACTCGATATCCACAATGGCAAAGGCGGGAGGGAATACCTTATTGTTAGCATCGGTTGCCATTGCGATCAACAACTTTCCTTGATATTTACCATACAAATGGGTCTCATCAATACTGATAATTGGCTTGCAATATTTGAATCCATCAATGCATGGAGCGAAAGACCAAAACAAATAATGCAAAAATCTAGTGTCATCTACATTGGTGGGTATGATATGATAGAACACCCGGGTATCCGTATCCTAATCAACATGTGCCAGTAGCAACTTTTACAACCTTTGGTAAGACTCTTCTTGATTCCCAAATATCTTTCTAATCGCCTTTTGTTTCGCATCCCATATCTTATAGTAAAAAGGCTTATGGCCACCATATTTCGACTCCATGATAGATTTGAGATGCTTAATTGGGGTAGTGTGATCCTCGCCTAACTTCTTAAGGATGTTTGATGCAATAAAATTAGAATCCATCATTTCACCATCTTTTCGCAACCCAATCGTTATACATGTGTGAGGACTCACATACATGGTGACCATCCATAATCTGTGGAGTTTGAGCTTCATGAATGCCATGACATACTAGTTGTATGACTCATCCACGCATTTCGCACAAAGTTTCACCATCGTCGACCTACTGATCACAAAATGTTTGTCTTCCTTGAGGGCATAAATTGTAAATGTGCGCTTCACCTCCACTTTATTGGCAAAAGTCAACCCTTTGCTAAAATTCATCACCTCTTTCCAGGTAGAAACAAATGGTATCTCAATATTTGACGGATCAACCATATTTGCCCAAGTATTTGCAGAGAATGACAAGGCAAGAGGTGTGTAGGTAGGGATTATGTTTGTAATGTTTTGGACACTAATAACACTGTCTGCATCAGTTTCACCATAGTCAAATATCTTATCATCATGAACATTGGGTTCAATTTCATGGTCATCAATATCTCTCTCAAAGTCGTCTCATTCAGTCCTCTCTTCATACTCATCTCTATCAAAAAAATCTTCACCATTAATGGCAGTCTCATCAACATAGTCTTCGTCATCGTCATCATCATTATCCTCTACATGTGTAAAATACTCATGTTGAGCATCTGGGACTGTAAACTGTAAACTTGTAGTTGTTTGTTGGATTTCCTCAGCACCAACTTCTGCATGCGGCTCCAACTTTATGTACAACTTAATAACACTTACTTGTGTTATTCTCTCTATCTTGTCAAACATGATATTTACATGTTTGTTTGCTTCTATCACCATATACTTGTAATTAATCCAGTGCTTGAGGACTTCATGTGGAGAATGATAAGTAATTTGTATGTTGTGCACAACAGGATTCACACATAATTCTTCCATAACTATCATCTTCAAATCATCAAGGGTCTTCAACCTATGATGAATTTGAGTATAATATCACTTTATACTCGGCCCTTCAAATGGCAATCCCTTGTTCGCATTGGCATTGTTAAGCGGCCCCCTATAGTATAAGATTATATCAATTACAATCATTGTGAACCAGTTAGAGTCAAGTGTACTATGTTAGTTACAAAACATTTTATCTAGTTAAAGTATACAACATTTTCTCTACTCAAAGTACAAATTTCAATTCATTCAAAGGGAATGAATTTCATTACATATTCGTACGTTAGACAAAAAAATGTCTTCAAATTAGTTCTGATAAGACTACCCATTTCATACCCAAATCCTTTTTCGATCATGCTAAGACTACCCATTTCATACCCAATAATAATTAAAAAAAAAAAAAAAAAGAAGCCAAAATCCTTGTAAGATCATGATAAAAACACATTCTTGATAAGAGCCTAACATTACTAGAAATGCTGAATAAATTTTGCTAACAAAAACCATGCAAATAAATACTCAAAATATTTACACTAACAAAACAAAGTTGTATATATTCACAATATCATGGTATCTTAACTAAGTGATGTTAAGTATCTACCAAATAAATAGGCAAAGTCTTTAACCCACACCTAACAATAAATAATACCCAATTGCAATGATAATAAAGCCCAAACCCTTACCTAAGATGTAAATTTGTTGAGAGGGAGGAGCAGTGACAAAGAGAGGCAATGTGGTGTGAGAGTAGAGGCAATGTGGTGTGAGAAGTGTGGGTGTTATGGGTGAGTGAGCAGTGAGGCAGTGAGGAGTGTTATGGGTGAGTCAGTAGTAAGGAGTGTTAGAGGCAGTGTGAGGAGCAGGGGTGGAGCCGCGGGGGGGGCCTGGCCCGCCCAAAAAAAAACCTAAATTATTAAATACCCCTGCCTATTTTTTGTTTTTGGGTTTTTTAAATGCCACTTTGTTTCTTTAACCTTGAAACAGAGCATAATTTCTAAATGAACTATTGAGGAATCTTAAGTCCTCGACTAGCATGTCTTGCACTGAAATTTTTTTAGCTTGTCCATACCATATTATAATTTGAACATTTTATGGGAACACATTAACCAAAATAATAGCAATTCACATATATTGCACTCAGTATCTATCTAACTACTAATAGTTGCATTTATAACTTGAGTTTTGGCTCTTAAAAAAAAAGAAAAAAGGAAAAAAAAAAGATCACTCATGCTAGAAATATCTCAATAGATAAATAAAATATTATGAATAAGCTTTTTTTGTTTGTAGAGTTTTTTTTTTTTTTTTTTACATTAAATATCACTTAGTATTTAAATGAATAGCTTTTAATTTTTCAAATTTGTCTCAAATATTATATATTCACATAAAAATTTGTGTAAGTGCTTATATCATATATAAATTTTGCCCTCCCTCAACTCAAATCCTGGCTCCGCCATTTGTGAGGAGTAACGTGTTTGAGTGAGATCTGTGTGTTTTATATTTAGGCCGACGTAAATTGAGTCTTAAAGACTCTATTTTGCATTTTTAAAACTTAAGTCTATAAGACTTGAAATCCATGTGGCATTAAACTTCCACATCAGCAAGTGGAAATTGCATCTTTGAGCCCCGATATTTAGATGGAAATGAAGATTTTAAAACTCGATATGTTAATTTGCAATTTCGTTTCTAATGCATGTTAACTTGTTATATTGTTTCCAGCAACAATGCTAGCATGCAAGTTACCTCGAATGTTTTTTCCGTTTTCATAGGGTCATAGACGGTCGGTCCAGATTGTGGGGACGCCAACACAAAGTTGTCAAGCACTATTTTTTTTTTTTTTTTAACTTTCTTTTTCTATCATTGGAAAAAGACATTTACCTCCGACCCCCCAAACGCGCCTTTATATAAAAAGGATGCAAATTATCAAAAATTTTCTCAAAAAGAGGATTTCCAGAAACCAGAAAATTTTGAAGTGATGAAGTCCGGCGACTCTGCTACTACCAACTTCTACGACGAACTCTGTATGTTCTCTTTTCCCTCCTCCTCGCAATTATAAAATTTGAGTCTATCTTGCTCTGTTTCTTGTTCATTTCATTTCAGTGTTCATAAAAGTACATCATGAATATTATTTATTTTTCTATATGAGTTATATGAATTTCCCAACTTCTTTTCTAAAAAGAATTAAGCAATTATAATAAGTTCGATTTTTTTTTTTTTTTGAATCAATCTGTCGAGCCCGCAAATATTTTGCTGTAGTTGTACTTGTATGTGATAAACATTAGAATCGTCATAATTGAAGTCAGCATCTCAAATGAGAAGTATATGATAGTCTTTTGCTGGAAAATAGGTCGGTGTCTACTATGACCTCTCCAAAACCCCGCAAAAGTAGAAGCTTTGTGCACTAAGTACGACACTGTTTAATCTCTTCTAAAAGCTACTATACACGATTATCCCCAAAAAAAAAAAAAAATGGAAAGTGAACACAAGACTGAGACAGACTCGAACTATTTTTTGAACCTATAGAGTTACCTATGTGTTTCTACTTTCGAGTTGGGGTCTTTATTCATGTTATATCCTATGTGACTATTTTGATAGGGATGACATTGTAGGTTTTGGGAATAGAAGGATTAAAGTGTTAAGTTCCAATATACGATAATGAATTTTTTTATAGTTAAAATTTGTTTATTTGTAGAAAATGGCTCAATTTAGGATTAATAAGCACTTTCTAAATGTGTTTTGCACTTCACGAAGTATTTCATGTCCAAACATGACATTTAGATTTTATCGCTTCAATTAAATCATTATATTTTCAGGTTGGATGGTTGGGACCCATTTAAGAAAAAGAGTCGAAATGGTCTTTTAAGTATCCATATAAAGGGGAAAAAAGGTTTTCATGTAACAGGTCTGCAGTTGTTTATGATCCCAAAATATTTTATGTTTATTTGTATGACATGTCCAAACTTAAAATCAGATTCTATCACTGTACTTCAATTAAATCATTGTATTTTCAAGTTGGATGATTGAAAATCATTAAAGAAGAGTCAAAATGGTCTTATTATTATTATCTTTTGCCATGTAAAAATGGAGGGTGGTGGGGGGAGATGGTGGAGGTTGGGTTTAAACCTCATATACTGGACATTATAGAGGGTGCTGGTACCACTGGACTAACAGCTTGAATCCCCCCAAAAGAAGTATGTATGACTCCAAAATATTTTTTGTAGGAGTCTTGATCAAGTAGAGAATATGAGGCTAGGCAATGAATAGACAATGTATTTAGCTATCAATAACATTCCATGTGATAGATTACAAAATGACATTTGCTGCATTTGCATGAACCAGTACTGCATTATTCATTTTAAAATTTCTGAGTTCATTGATTCTGCTTTAGTACTGCTTGGTTGAAAACATTTCCGAACCCCAATCTATATGTCATTAGTCAATATTTAGAAGATTGCCTTTTATTTGCAGCAATCACAAGATCAAAAAGACATTTACCTCCAACTCATTACATGCTTAAGATAGAGTCATACTCTATACTGTCCAAGAATGCGGAAAAGTATGAGTCTGGTGTTTTTGAAGCTTGCGGGCACAAATGGTGGACCATAATGCTCTACCCTCTTAATTATTTTTTCAATTAAAATATAAATGTTTTCTTTGTCAAGAGGTTTGTCTTCTTTTACAGGAGGTTGTCTCTCTATCCAAAAGGAAACAAAAAAATGAATGGGAGTGGTCATATCTCCCTTTACTTAGCAATTGTAGAGACAGAAAATCTTCCTCTTGGTTGGGAGATTTATGTCGACTTCAAATTGTTCGTGTTTGATCAGATTCGGGACAAGTACTTGACCATTCATGGTTTGCTCTCTCATAATTGATGCAAATAAATATGCATGTATGTATAATGGTTTCGTAAATTTATTTTCTATATCATCTTTTGTCCAGATGCTGATGATAGTTCAATTAAAAGATTTCATGACATGAAGACCGAATGGGGCTTTACCAAATTTCTTCCCTTGGATACTTTCAATGATGATTCTCATGGATACCTTGTCAATGATTGTTGCCTATTTGGTGTAGAGGTTTTTGTTCATAATCATAGTAGCAAACTGGAGTGTGTTTCCATGACAAAACAACCTGCTAATAGTACTTTGACTTGGAAGATTGAAAACTTCTCAGCACTAGATGAAGAATCTTATTCTCAAGAATTCACTGTTGCAGATTCACAATGGTATTTTATTACTAGAAGTTGCACTTTTATTGTTATTAAAAGGAAAGTAAATTTTTATGTTTATCAGCATTATTTTTTGTTGGAGCATTTTAATATTAATTAATTAAAATGAATAAATATTACAACATAAAAATAAAGATGTGGAAGTGAATATGAAAAATGAGGAGTTAGGAAAAATGTTTAATCCCACATTGAAAATAAGAGAGACTATTTTGTTCTTTTTAATAGTGGTGATTAATGGGCTAATATGAATTATTTCAGATAAGTCTCTTTGTATTATTTCCATTATTATTGTGTTTGCACTATCATTTTTAATTCTTTTTGCTGAATCCAGGAAGATACTGGTTTATCCTAAAGGAGATTCTAATAAAAAAGAAGCGATTTCTGTCTACCTCTGCTCATGTGATTGTCTTCTATCGGATCTCAAATATTTTGCAGAATTCAAATTACGGATAAGGGACCAAATCAACAAAAATCATGTAGAAAAAACAGGTAAATCGAATATTTTAATCATATTTTCAATTCAAACGTTGGGAAAATATAGGCTCCGGTGGGGGTTTTGTTTCTCAATTTGCTTGATATTCTACCAGAGCTATGGTTAAACCTGAGTTTCCTCATTATGTATGTGTTTCCTGTTCTCCTTCACTTGTTTTGTTCCACTGTAAACTTTGTTTCGTTCTCTTTCTTTCAGCTAAACATTGGTTTTCTAAATCAATGAAAGACCGGGGCTTTTCACAATTTTTGCTTCTAGAGAATCTCAATGATGCATTGAAGGGTTTTCTTGTGAATGACACTTTAATTGTGGAAGCAGAAATTATGGCTGTGTCTAACATTAAGCTGTTCCCATAGTGATGGTGCCTACTATTTTTCTCGGAACCGCATTTGGTAAGATTAGGGAGATTTCTCTTTTTCTTTTTGGAGACTGGGAGATTATCCTTATTGCAGTTGTAGAGATAATATCAAATTTGGAATAACTTATATATTTGTCATGGTTATCGTAGATTGTGCATATTATATTACATGAATGTTCTGACTAATCTCTTTAGCTCCTAGTGTTTTGCATGCATATATATATATATATAGAGAGAGAGAGAGAGAGAGAGAGAGAGAAGGGTACCTATCAAAAGTATATATAGAGAAGGGTATTTTTTTATGGTTAGTTGTAGAAGGTAAAATCCAAGTAACTTGGGGCAAGTGTAGGCCGTGGTTGAGCTTGCAAAAATTCAGAAAGTGAGTCCTGAGCTTGCTTGTAGACTGAGTTAATGGGGAAGACCTGAGATGGATTCCAAAGCTTGTTCCTTCTAAACCAGATCATCCATGAAATCATAGCAAAGAGATCAACGTTGTCCTGGATTCCATAACATAATGGACTAACTTTGAAAAGCTATCAAAAATAGCATCAAACGAAAGTCCCACTGGGAATCTCTTCTCCAAACCTCTTAAATACCTGGGCAGGACCACAATGCGTGGAGAGCATCTTCCGGATCGCTACGGCACATGTCACGGGTTGGATCATCAAACACAGTTCGGTGAGCAAGGCTGGCCTTTGTGGGAATAGCATTTTTGCAGGCCGTTCAAATAAAATTTCTCACCTTAGCTGGAGTTGATTAGCCCCAAATATTCTTCCAGAAAATTCCTGTTTGTCCTGTGATTGCCGAATTGGGTTGTAGCTGATGAGATTCACTTTTAACTTTTAAGGAACTGATAATACGATTTAACAGAATAGAAGGTCATTAGCAGTTGAAAAATTTCTTTCAGCAATACTTGGTGAATTGTAGTGCTTTTTCCTAAAAGTACTGAATTTCAATTTTTAAGTTAAAAATTGCTTTCAGCTTTAAGTTCCTGTTAAAATTCTTTAGCCAAGTTGCGAAATCGTTGGCAATTCCAGCTAGAAGAGTTTTAACCCCTTAAAACACTTCTTGACCCCTCCTAAAGCAAACCAGACAAAGCCTAAATATTGTATATATTCTAAAAGGAAATCAAAGTATATAGATAATGTCTTGAAATACTTTAGTATGGTGTCAAATTTTAATACTTCTGTATTTATTTATTTTCTCAATTTATTCTTAAGTAATTAAGTAGTCTATTTAAGTATCCGTTGGGCATGATTGATTTTGCCTATTTATTTTACTATTCAACTTATTTTTATTACTATTTATGAGCCCCATTACACTTTTTGGTACTATTCATGGATTTTATCATACTATTTCAGTTAACTTTTACCTTTATCTACAATACTTTCAGCAAAAAATTTTTAGTTTCAACAAAATAAACGAATCCCAAACAAACTCTAAATTGATTATATTTCAATTATTCTTTTAAGTTATTCTAAGACTACATTTGTTTTGACTAAAAATATTTTCACCATTTTCGGGCGTTTGATTTGATGGAAAATAATGGTAAATGAGAAAATATTTTTAGATTGATCAAAAAATAAGTTACTCAAAGGCATAAAGCAATTTACGCATCACAAAAGACCCACCCCACTCATCACCGATGAGCACCAAACCCATCAAGATCCACAGAGAGCCATTTTGACAACTTTGACCCACCTAAGGCTAAATTGGGGCCAGAGAGCCAATGCGATACACAACAGCAGATCTCTCGCTCTCTCTCATCATGACTGGCAACAACGGACCCATGGCCATCATGATTGACTACTTTTTGTAAATATCTTTTAATCTACAGTAAGAATAAAAAACAAAACACCCTCTACATTTTAAGTTATATATTTTGTAAATCAATTTATTTATTTATTTTGTAACTTATACTCCTTTCTTAACATTTTTCGGAATTAAATTTATTTTATGTTTTATATTTTAATCTTTTCCTCTTTAAACTAAATCTCAGTTAGCCATTATTAGAGCATTCACATCAATCTCTTTAAATATTTAGCTAAACTAATCTAAAAAATTTTACTTTTGCTTGTTTAGTTATCTTCATTTTCATACACATACATCAGCCTCAATACTTTATCAACATTGAAATTTAATGTAGCGAGAATAGAGGCTCACCGCATGTAGAGATGATGCTATCCTCTTTAAAAACTTTAGTTAATTTAGTGTGGTTAATGCACCCTTGTTTCAGTTGAGTTTAAATAATTTTTTACTAGTATTGGTGAGCTATATTAGTAATTTATAAAAAATGTTGTAAAATAATTTGTGACGGTAACATTATAATGTTTACAGATGAACAATAATGTTTCTTGCAACTATAAAACTTGTAGAGATTGAATTTAATTTGTTATCTCACTTTTGACAATTTGACTAGGAGTTGCAAGAAATAAAAATACACAACAAAATATCTCGATATTTCCACAACAATTAAGGTGTCAAACTGTAAGCCTGGTTAAAATGATATTAAATAAGATAATAAAATATTATATCTAAATCCACCACAACTAATTCTCAAAAAAAAAAAAAAAAAAATTATCTTTGACTAGTTTATAAAAGATGATGCTAGGAATATTACAAACCTTATCGCATAGGGTTTACACACAAATCTGTCATCAATCACAAAATATAACTTATACATTTATTTATTAGGTGATAAGTATTTTCCTTTACAAAATATAGTATTTGTAATTTTGTATAATTTAAGTTCTGTAACTCAATTTACCGGTGTTTCTAAAGGGTTCAAATCCGAAGTTTAAATCCTGGTAATTTCAATTCTAAATCTCATTTATAAATAACACAAAAAATGTTAAGTTTATTACATTTTTTTCATGAATTCTAATTTAATGGGTAAAATACATCATATATAAATATAGTACACACTGATTTAGAAAGTAGTTTCCATTCCTATATATATATATATATATATATAAAGTACCCGTTTATATTTAGAGAAAAAAAATAATCACATGCTTTTCTATTCGGCCGGTAATGACAAGTTTCTGGTTCAGCTACTAGTTATAAGTCTCTTGACAACATATAAATCTACCTTATATGCATTTATTTGTGAATAAGGATATTTATGGTGTGGTTCAATGCAATTTTAGTATTTTTTTTTATCACCACATTATACGGTAGGGTTTTGAGTAAAACTATCACTACACTGCACCTCAATTTTGTGCTCACATGTGTGGTACAGTTTGATTGGTTTTGGGCTAGGAACCTTTTCAAAATTTTGGGCTAATTCTTAAAATGTTGGGCTGATTTAGAGCAGCCTAACAAGTGTTCAGGTGTGGAAGGGCTATCTCTTATAATAGTATTACTTCATATAATATTAATATATATTTAATATAAAAAATATATATATATATATATATGAGTGCGGTGCGGTATGATTTTGTGCAATTTTCTAATGTAGAACTACACATCACACATCACTTTTTTCACTACCACTTGTGGTGCGTTACTTCATTTTACTGGCGGTTTTGATCAGTTTAGGTACGGTTGTGGGGTTTGGTAAACTCTCTTATCTGTGAATCCATACACCTACAACTTCCACATCTTGCAATTGTTTATTTCCATCCTTAGTTAATTTGGTTAATCATGAATTTGATTAGCCTTAATTAACTTAGCCGTGATTAAATTTAGGGATCTAAAATATTGCCTAGTTATTTAGGTAATTTTTTCAATGATGATAAAAAACAATTATTATGAAGCGGACATCATATATAAATTGGAATTTTATTGTATGTAAAAAAAGGGTGTGTATGTGGAAAAATGAAAGTAAAGAAATAGAAGAAAGGAGGCAGGATTTATAACGTGCTCCAGTCCTCAAAGTCTATCGTCTACAGTTTGTTTCATTTTGTTGTTCTTGCTTCATGTTGTATGTTGTACATATACAAGTTCAATGCTGACAAATTCCAACAAGTTCTGTACTGAAAAATCCCTACATCTGTGGAATTTAAATTGATGGATCTATAATCCACACAAAGGCTTTTTTTGTTACAATAAGTGGGATTTGAAATCAGGTTCTTCTCATAGAGAGAATTGGACAATATCATTGAGATATAATTAGTCTCTTGGTACATAAAGCTATCTAATATGCATGTATCTGTGAATCCATACCCCTACAGCTTCCACAGCTTGCAGCCCTATCCATGAAAATCCTAGCCTAGACAACACTAAACTGATGAAAGATCCTTTGTAATTATCATGCTAGGTATATATGATATGGGTGAAATCAACTGTGCTGGCCAAGAAAAATTTGAAAGATGATAAACATATGTAATTTACAACAAAAGGGTTTAAGACCCATTAATATTACTAATAAGTTTGCAACATTGCTGTTCATTGTCATTGGCAAAAAAGTGTTGTTCATAATTAAATCTCACTCAATCTTCCAAGCATGAAGAAAAAGGCAGAATTCCGAAGCTGTTGCTGTTAAATTACTCCAAGTAGAGTAATACCCGCTGCTGCAATCGCTGTCAACATCACCACCTCCTTGGCTACTGCTCTCTCTGCTCTCATTTTCTGAATCTAAAGGTGAACCTGGTTTGAATATAAACAAACCATGTCCCATGCCAGGGCTACTAAATAGCCAATCATGTACATCCCAGAACACTTGCACAGGGAACTTGTTAATTAGCACAGTTTGATTCCCTCTGAATTTCCATTGCAAATTCTTAACATGAACCAACACAATCCCATCTATGCTAATCCACATTTCGGGGTCTCTAGGTCCCGTTGTCGAGCTCTCCACAACAATTTCATGATCTTTCCTTTCATTGAATTTAGCCCTTGTAGAGAAACATCTCTTGGCAAATACATTTTCCTTCTTGTAAACAAGCACTGCATCAACAAGGGCTGGCCTTGATTTTGTTCTCTTGTAAGCCTTTTTCTTGTAATCTCCCAATAACAACACAACCTCTTCATCAGAAACTAGAGCAATGTAAAAATCCGTACTTGGCTCAGGACCACCAGCAAATTTAGCTGAACGAAGATCCCAATACACCTCCACTGGATTCCCATCAACCTCAAAACTCTTGTACCCTTTTTTGCTCCAAAAATGCCAAGGCTTAAGCTCAATCTTGCATGTGTAATTGAAATCACCGTCTATACTATCAACCTTAACAGTGAAAGAATGGTTCATCAGGTTCTTGCACCAAATGAATGATACATTACGCCAATAGCCTGCAATATTGGCTTGGTACACGCATGTCACAGTGCTTTGAGCCGAGTTTTTATTTATTACATTTGCAGGAGGCTCTTCAGTTATCTTCTCTGCTAATGGTGGTGATTGAATATGCACTGAGTGAGATCTACCAGAACGAGTAAAATACATTTTTGTTTGTGCATACATGAATTTTCCTGTCAAGCAAATTTTCTTGTTGCACCATGAGATGTAATGAACATAGCATGCATGAACGTAAAAGCTTGCATGATAATTACCTCAACCTGAGAACTTCAACGAGCTTTGACAGAAGAAAAAGCAGCCCCCCAATGACAGAAACAATCAAAATATGTTGTTGAAAAGATTGAAGGGCAATGATGTTTCTGGAAAATGAAACATGCAATGGAAAATTCAGAGGGAAACGGTTTGTCAGATTTTTGGTAAAGAAAGAAAATTAGGAGGAGGTAGACAAGGAAGTTTGTTTTGTGGAGAAAAAATCTCCTTTTAGAGGCTGACAACTCAGAGGCACCGAAACAGAAGGGCTTATGAAAATGTCCACGGATCTGTGACAGAAGGTCCTTACATATTTTTACTATAATATTTAGTTTCTTTGTCCACCCAATATCAAACGGTTTTTAAGTTTGGAAAATGCTAAAGATACTAAATCTTTTAGTACATAGCCTTAACAAAGTAATGCAGTAATGAATATGATTGGTGGATTATTAATTTTTATTTAATTTTTTAAATTTATTTGTGATTAATTGGTAACAAGTTAATTTGTAAATGCTTTGTTGGAAATTGATTTTTCATATATCAACCATCCATGGGAAAGGGAGTAAAAAAAGGACTTGAAAATGTGCATCATTTTAAACCCTTTACAAGCATGCCATATATATCTTTCAAATGCGCATTACTGTATACTTCATAGCCTAATTCTGTGATCAAGATCTGGACCAAATAAACGACTGATCACATGAAGCATGATCATGAGATTATAATACATATACATACATCTTGATGGATTCCAGATCTGGGAATAAGATTTGCTTGTTTTGTTTAACAGATTGATATTTGCTAGCTGGTAGTTTCAAGTCTGTTTGTCCTCTGTTGTTAAGCTTAGAAATCCTAAAGACAACAATTTTTTTACATAATTACCATAACAAACGGATGTGGCATGAAATGTGTGGTGTGTTTCGAAAACATAATAAATGAATATCTATATTCAGTATCTTTTTTTTTTTTTTTTTTTGGTGATTAATGACACATTAATTTGTAAAGGGTATGTAGTAAAATTTGTAATATTTCTAGTATCAAATTTTCACTGTCAACCATTTGAAACCGAGAACAAAAGGACTTGGAAATGTGCATGATTTTAATCCTTTACAAAATTTACAGCATGCCATATCTCTCAAATGCCCATTACTTCATACTTAATAGTCTAATTCTTTGATCAAGATCTTGCCATGTCACTATCTGGACCAACTAAAAAATTGATCACATGTAGCATGATGTAAAAATAATATATAT
This sequence comes from Quercus robur, assembly GCF_932294415.1. Lineage (NCBI taxonomy): Eukaryota > Viridiplantae > Streptophyta > Magnoliopsida > Fagales > Fagaceae > Quercus > Quercus robur. The sequence continues at coordinate 25,346,282 of NC_065537.1, forward strand.
ATACATATATTTGATGGATTTCAAATCTGGGAATAAGATTTTCTTCTTTTGCTTAGCAGATTGCTATTAGTTTCAAGTCTAATTTCCTACTGGAAAAAGGAGAGAATTTCAAATTGGTTTTCCAAGCTTGCCAGTTGTATTGACTATTGACCATATCAACAGATAAGTGTCACCTTATAGTTGTCTAAAAGGCAAAGTCAAAAAGGGTAGCTGATGGCAAACAACTATCACATCTCATGATTCTAGGACTGGTTCAACCTAATTAAGGTTCAAGCCTAAACAAGGCCTAAAAATATGACAAGGACAATACATTGGTCTGCTTATCAATTTAAATTAAGAAAAACTCTTGCCTATTTTAATTATTGATGACGCGATAAACTCCAATCCACTTGTTTCAAAAATAGATGCATACTTAGTTGTGAGGATACCTTAAGAATTTTATAGAATCGTGTTCGAATATTCAAGTGTGAGTAGTGTGGTTGGTTAAGTAATGAAGTCTCATGTTGAATAATGATTAGAAAAATAAGTGGTTAATATAATATAGTTAAACTCATACTCATTGGGTTTCGGCCTTTTGGATTAAGTGTCTCTCTATATGGTATATTAACTATTTAAAGAGTCTTCCCAAGATGTTATCGCCCCAAAAAATTAGAATAAAAAAAGAATTGTAGAGAATCTCAATTCAGTTTTCCATGTCATTGTCAAAGTCTTACTCCTTCCTAGCAAGTTCCATAAAAAGGAGCTTAGAATAAAACTATGACAAAGATAGCCTAGAAAGTTCCAAAAATAAAGAACTTAGAATAAAACTAGGCCTTTTGAGTTGTGTTTCTATATGTTATATTAACTATTCAAGATGTCTTCCCAAGATTTTTTCATCCCAACCTATCGGAATAAAAAAAGAATCATAGAGAATCCCAATGCAGTTTTCCATGTCATTGTCAAAGTCTCACTCCCAAAGAGAAAATTCTTCCTAGCAAGTTCCATAAAAAAGGAGCTTAGAATAAAACTATGACAAAGATAGCCTAGAAAGTTCCAAAAAAAGGAGCTTAGAATGAAACTATGACAAAGATAGATGGAGTATAGCAGGTCTCTCGGTTCAGCAAAGCCATTTTCTTTTGTTTTTGTCAAATTCCAATCTAGTGTTAACACAAGCCTTTACTACATCCTATGAAAGATTTACAGCTCATTCATACTAGATTTCCATAGTCTCCCTTGTTTATAATTTCATCTATCTCTTTTTTGTCTTCACTTTGATTACAGCTCTTGTTGCCATATTTGGCTTTCAAGATTCCTCCCATATGATTTCCTGAAGTATCTTCCTGAATTGCTTCTATGTACAACACCTTCACCAAATTCCTAAAGCGACGTCGGAAGGTTGGTAGCCGGGACATTGAAGCTACAATTCCCTGTAGTCTGCCAAAGGAAGAGAGAAAAAGTGCTTATGTACTAATAACATGAAAGAGCTTAAGTTTACTGAGTAAACTGTGGATACTTCATAAAATGTTCAATTGCATGCACCCTGGATGGGTTTATTTTTTATGCAACAGACACCAAGACTTATACTGTTTCAGATAAAATCTTTTCATAAATGTACCTTCTAATTATGGATTGCAATTGTGCTCTTCTGACTTTGTCACTGGATGCAAACTCAGTGTCATCCCACTCCTCAGGTTTTTCATTTTTGCATGTCATAACAAGCTCTCTTAGGCACATATCTTCATTTTCATTTAACTGGAGTTTCTTTATTTGCTCTTTCATGATTAATAGGGGCCCAATGAACCACTCAAACACTTTATCCCTTGGTACATTCATCCTCGTCAACTCCACATCATCAGCTGGAATGTTCAATTACATGATCATGATTAGACCTCTAGTTAGCTATGTGAAAGTCAAAACAAATGTTTGAGAGACATACAGATCACCAACCCAGATGAGTTGGACTTTGCTGATGCAAGCAGACACTGTAATATAGACCAAGCAGGTAACTTGATGCCCAATTTCTTACAATTACCCTTCAGAATGCATTCCTCAATGTCCTTGGGAGTTATCAGACCATCACGGAGAAGAATCCGACCATTTACCTCACAGGATTTAAACAGCCAGTCCCATACCTGACCCATTGAAACACATTGAATTTACACAAGGTTTTTAATAATTAAAAGTACCTCATGAGTCATGAGTCCTTACCTGCACTGGTTTATATTGTTGGATTCCCCACTTCAAAGTTCTTGATCTTTCTGATATAAGTTTTGAATCGTAAGAATTCTCACTTCCATTCTTTGAGTCATTGCCACCATTGTCACCTAGCCATTCTCTCTCAGGACTAGGGCTCATGTTTTTGCGGTATTTAGGCCTGGCTGTCACAAGGATGCCTCAGAATCAAAATCAATGCATGTAAAGACTTTTTTCTCATGAGCTGGATTTCAAATTTTCCAATATTCTCATCTCATCTCCTCTATCTTCAGCAAAATTGTTCACTAAACTGTTCCTAAAACATGCTTGTTTTTTACTTCTTAGAAGGGAAAAAAGAAGAAAAAAGAGGGGGGGGGGGGGGGGGGGGGGTGGAACAGTAAATAACAAAAGAGGGCATTCCAAAGTGTACCTGGGAAGGCGAGATCCCTCCCTCAAGTAGAGTAAATCATTTACATATTCATCGAACAGTGAAACTATAGACACAATGTAGGCAAGTCCCATTTGAAGCGAGTCTTCCTGGAATTTAATAAATCACTTTTCAGATAAATATTCAAACTAACACAAAAGGAACATATCTACATATAAAATTCTTACAGCATTATAACCTAAACTCAGTGACATGATGAGAATAGCAACTTATAACACACCTGATGGACAATAACTCCACTGTAGAGTCCCAGAAAGAAGCTAGAAATAATAGAACCGATCACGGCTCCCACAACAGCCAAAGGCCATAAGATGATAGCAAGACCAGCAAATGGAACACATACCGTCTCTAAGAATGGCCCTTCTCTGCCAATCAAGTCTTCTAGTAGCCTCTTCCAGCCCCTGAATAGCATGTAAGGGCTTTTCCAGAGAGCAACTGCAGTAATTAAAAGCACATCCACTTGTACGCCAATTAGGCTTGCTAGCAAACAACTTGGCAATTTTGATAATCTAGCAAGGGAAAAGTGGACCATGTCTTAAAGAATTTATGTTTTGTCACCATACAGGAAAGTGTCAAAAGGAAAATTTCTCACTTTATGTCCATAGGCTTTTCATTTGGAAGTACTTTCTCAATTAGTTCATCCATGTAGGAGAAGTATGAGTGGAAGCAGAAGTCTGTGAAATCCTGCACTACTATGCAGGCTCCTTTAATTGTTGACCAACATCCATCCTGGTGCCCAAAAAAAAGAAAGAAAGCGCCCAGACAAATTGCTTAGACTTTAAGGTCAACTCAATTTAGAAAAGCCTCACTTATATCAACTGTTTGGTATGAATAAGCCACAATTAAACTCATGCAAGACACATTGAGCATTGTTGCTCTTTAACAATGGGGCATATATGATGAAGCTACACCATGATTTCAAGATGTAGATGATGAATCATAAAACTGTTCAGCAATTGAGAAATAATACTTAATAACATTTATCGAGGATTATAGTAAAGTCAGAAAATTCATCAGGGCTCTTATTTGGGATACTCTTGATAAGAATTTTGATATAATAAACAAAGCTATACTATTAAACTACAATTAGTTGTATTTATGTAATTTACAAATACATCATAGAAAAAGGTGACTCACTATGTGTCTTCAAAAGAAATGATCACAGTTATAATAAGGATGACAATAGCCAATATATCCCCCCCTCCCCCTTAAAACAGGGTTTATTACAAACAGGAACAACCAAATCAGAGGTACAACACTTTACATTGTGAAAACAATTTCATAACAATTCTGATACAAAAATAACTTCTTGTTCAGGATTCACTAAATAGCTAGTCCAAATAGGTCAAAGCCAGAGAGAAAAACTTACAACAAAACAGTGGTAGAATTTCTCAGTGACATTCTCCCCAACAGCCTCAAAAGTCTCAAGAAGGGGTGCAAAAAATCCATATCCTACTCCCCCTAAAAGGCTTCCAACAATTCCAAAGATTGGCCAAAGGACCAGAGGCACTGGCAATGAAACTAGCACCAAAATCTTTAGAACCAGCCCAAGCTTCTTGGTTCTGAAATTATAGGACAAGATAGGTAACTAATCAGAAGTACATTGGATAAAAGTACTAAAAACATAAAAGAACATGGGAACGTAACAACTATATACATATGTAAAAATTCAGTAACGAAATATGAGTTTTTCTTCCCAAGCAAGAAAAACATACTTTGCCACACAGTAGTAAGTCCACACAAAATGTGCAGTCCACAGCCCAATTATAACTGCTGAGTTTGCAATAAATATGATGCCCACTACTACTGGTCCAACAAGCGCAGCTGTGAAAGGAGGATCAATTGTTAACAAGGATTAGTCTACAATTCCATTCACTTTTCATTGAAGTGAAATAAACATATGCATACCATATTATTTATTAGCCCATGAACTATCTATTATATTTATTAAAGAAATCAAGACCCAATCCTAGTCAAGGTCCAAGTCTACTATCCATGTTCATTGTATCTAATCCTACTTTGAATGCAAGTAAAGTAATCTTAATCTTATTTGGAATACAATTAAAATAATCCTAATCTTACTTGTAGCTCAACTATTGTTAGTCTAGGATGTACTATACTATAAATAATGTTCAATGGATTAATTGTAATATAGAGTTTAATCCTAAAGATGTAATTGTTAATGCCTTCTTATGTGGATGTGGACCTCTAAACTCCAAATCACTTTAATTCTATGTGTTCTCTCTTTCAACAATTTTATTATGTTATTATAGCTAGCCTTGTCTTCGAATTGGCTCATATGTTTTATGCTTTCTATAATAATACTCATGTATATGTGTAATTGCAGATGAACATTTACTTAATCATGTGATGATTGATTGTGTTTGCTTATACCAAACAGGGCTACACCAACATATAAAGTCAGACATATATATAGACTGGTATATATGCTTCTATTGCATCAGTTCATAATATACAACACTAAAGAAACGAAGTTCATGCAATCGCGTAGAACTACTAGTTACAGATTAAGCTACACACCAAAGCAACCAAAAAGAAAAAGAAAAAAACAGAAACAGTGAAAGAGGATTAAGAAAAAGCAAAAGGTTTTGTATATATGTACCTTTGAGGAGGCCAAGGAGGAGGAGCAAAAGGAAAAAGGGGAGAAAAGAGAGGAAGCTCCATAGATTGCGCAAGAACCCAACAGGAACCTCCATATGTACGAGAAGATTGCAAGTGAAATTTGTTGGTGATTGCTTTTTCTCTTTTTTACTTTGGCAACCTATGACTCTATGATCCTATCCTACAAACAAAAGCAAAAGTAAAAGAAACAAAGCAAGCAGTTTAAGTTTTTCCATAACAAAAAAAGAAAAAGCAGAGTCACGTGGCAAGACATGGACAACCAGTTTGACACGTGGCGGACATGGGTGTCGTAGTTCGTGAACACTGAAAACTGTCCCAAAGACAGATGAGAGAAAGACACATGCAGCCCTCGGGATTCTTAATAGAGGAAAATATTTAGGTAATTTTGCAGCAAAATAGTATTTTCTCTTATCACGGGCTTTATCATAAATTTTATGTGTGGATTTCACCGTAAATACGGGAAAAAAGAAGTACCGTATACCGCTCTAAAAAGTACTTAAAAATTAGTATTCATTTATTCTACTATTATTTAAGGGATTTTTACTGTTTAGAATTATCATTTTTTTTTTTTGTTTAAAAATACTTTTACATCTCTATGTTTAAATAGAGACAAAACTAAAAAATAGTCCGATAAAAATACAATTCCAGCTTCCACTAAATTATATTCCTATGTTTAAGTAAAAACAAAATTAAAGAACAGTTCGATAAAAATGCAATTCTAACTTTCACTAAAACATTGGCTAAAAAATAGGTTCACTCTCCTATTAATTTTCAAATTACTTTGTTTACTTATAAATTAGATTCTTAAAATAAAAATGATATATATATATATATATATAAAAAATAAAAGCACAAGGTATATATGCCATTTTTCCTGAAACTTTTTTTTTTTCCCCCTTCCTTTTAGGCTATTAGGAGGCCCAGCCCATAGGGTAAATCTAGATATTGGATTAGCAAAGCCTTAAAAGTTATAAGTAAAAAAAATTTACTCTGAAGATTACACCTTCACCTTTTTTATACGGTACTTATTTTTTGTTCTATGAATTGTTTGGAGTTAGACCGTGAATCTAAGCATAGTGCTGAACCACATCAGTCTTGCGTGCAGATTATATATGTCTCCAATGTGTTTGATGATTTGTCTCTTAGATTCTATGTTATGTATCTTGCTAGCTAGCTTATTTTTGGTATTTGTTGTAGTTAACTTCTATTACCTATGTGTTGATAAATTCTCACTTCGTTGACAATATTAGTTGAAACTTTGCTCTCCTAAAAAATTGCCCAAGTCTTTTTCCAAAAAACCTGAAAATACGGAAAGCAAAATAAACAATGTTTTTTAAATAACATTATTAGCTTATACACTATGTTGGACAATTTCCTCTGAACAATTTGCACTTGTCATATAATCAACAACGACTGTGTTACTTGGCACTTGTTTGATTATCATTATCAGGCATTTGAGCGGTATTTTTTCTGGAGAGAGAACTTGAAGGTGAAACAGCTTTTGAGAGGGAATGTTTTGTTGCACTCGATGTCACCACCTCTCTTATTGTGGTAGCCCGGGTAGTCAACCTTATAAAATTCCACTCTCTCTTTCAAATATAGACCTGCTCTTTTAGAAAGTTCCTCAATCTTCCACTCATAATATGGATAGTCGTCTCTATGTGCAACATGTACTTCCCCATCTCTGTTCAGCATCTTACGGGCGCTGTTGAAAAATGCTTGTACCAACTCTTTGTGCATCCTATATCAATGGAAACCCCGAAACACAAATACAACATATTAAATTAAGTTAAATCTTGTTACACACTTCCTTATTGCACTTTACCGTACAAACACCCCGTGAAAGAACGATTTCAGTTATAATTGTTTAATGGTGAAATCATATTTTGAAATCACAATTTTTATAATTTTAACTAAAATCATTCTCATATACATGGTGTGTAATTGTCACAACTCTTAAAACTTATCCATAGTAGCATTTTTTACTCTATACTTATCAAGGGATTCAAATGATAATCCAGTGATAATAATATCATTTATGTGTCTAACGTTTGTGGTTTGAACCCTACTTCCTCCTCTCCCACCAGAAAATAATAAAAATAAACTGTCTGCACGGTGCACACCACAACACTAAGAATTTTATTTATTTTCAAAAAAAAAAAAAATTAACTACCCAATTCCCCCATTTTGTTTAACTGTTAAAGAAAAGTGCAACATTCTCATCAAATTGTGCAGATTTATTAGACAACTCTTGAATTGAAGAGTATCAAATAACACAAGCATGTGCATTGCAATAATTGATGGTGAATGAATGTACCACTAAAATGTGTTAATGAGGACCCCCTGATGAGTAGCATCGATCTCTAATACAATCATGGGATAGGAATCTGACAGAGTAAAAACATTGAGACAAAGCAAGGCAGAGAAACAGGTGTGTTTTTATTATTATTATTCCTTCTCCTTCTTAACCAAATGAACAACCAAGGAATCACTTTACATACTTACTCTATAAGCTCTTCGTCTCTTTCACATAGCCAAGAAAAATGGCCTGCATGAGGGAAATTGAAGACGATAACATCAAATTTCATGGACATTAAGGTGGGATGTTGGTTCATGTCATATACATCAACTTCATGCAGCACCAAGCACCCTCTTCTCTTCAAGTCATCCAAGTGTGGTACACAACTCCAATGCTTTGTCAATAAAGTATCTGAAAGATTCAAATTAAAACTAATAAATTAGTATTATTCATAAAAACAGCAAGAAGATCAGTACTATGAGGCAAATTAAGGCTTTCTGTAACTCTGTTTGTACCTTTAGAATCAAGAGAAGTTGCAACCATGTTAGCGGCAGAGCGAAATGCTCTAGCTAAACAAGCAGAAAATGAAAAGTCTCCCTCACCAACCAACAATATCTTCTGAGAGCTGGAGTAGTGCTGAATCTTCTTCTCTTTCTTCTTACCCATTGTACAGCGGCAGAGCGAAATGCTCTAGCCAAACAAGCGGAAAATGAAAAGTCTCCCTCACCAACCAACAATATCTTCTGAGAGCTGGAGTAGTGCTGAATCTTTTTCTCTTTCGTCTTAACCATTGTACACTTATATGAATCTCTCCCTCCCTCTGTAGATTTGCTTAAATGCCAAGGATAATGTGGCCATTATAGATGAAAATGGTACAGAATCCTATGCAAAACCAGATATCAAGAATGGAATATGTATAGGCAGTCTCATACGTTCAAGTTTCATATTTATTATAGCAGCTGGAGAGTAATTACTATGTACACTGAGCATAAAAGAACATTCATAGGAATGTATTTGTATTTGTATTACATAATGTATCGGCACAAGCAGTGTTCAAGTACATTGTAGAGTGTACAACTTGTGTAGCACACGATGCGACAATTAGAGAGTTACTGAGTACACTATTGTAGTGAGATAAAATGCCAGTGATTGGGTACACTATTTGAGACAATTACTTCAATAAGTTTCAATGGCCTAAAATCCATTAAAAATCTTAAAAAAATTATTTTTCTTAGTTTTCTTATTCAGTTTTCTTTTCAATTTGAGCAGAAAACATTTTGGTGGGTTTAGGAAAAAAACACCCAATCGGCCCTACCAATTTTCCTTCTACTAATCCACCCAGCCAAACACTCCAATAAATTATTATTTAGTTTGAAGTCTCAAACAAAATCTAAATCACTCCCTCATGCAGAAAAACTTCTTCTTCTTCTTCTCTCTCTCTAAAATCTCTAAGCTTCCCCCAATCTCTATACTCACGCAGTCTCTTCCATTAAAAAGACTGCAGCCAACACCAAAGGCCATCTATGTCAGAATTCACATGGGACGAAGGAGGAGGAGGAGGTAAGTCCCTTGCCGGTTCATAGGTGCACATGGGACGGCGATATTCTTCATCATACACGTAAACAGTTTTAGGGAATGGTAGTCAACAACTCACTGGCCACACCCTATGATGAAAGACACAATCCTTGAACATTATCTTCACAAGTATGACAAATTCAAAATCCGTGTTACCAATTTGTTCAAATTGAAGGTTAATAAGTAATTTAATTTTTTGCAATATTTGAAACCTAGACACAAGTTTCAATGACTATAGTCTTGAATTATTCTTTTGAGGGTAACACATCTTTTATTTTTTAATTTTTTTTTTTATATATTTTTTTTCTTTTTAGTAATGCGAGGAAAAAAAAAAGGGTTCGTTTTATAGTTTTTCATGTACTTTTAAAAAAATGATTTTTTTTTTTTTTTTTTGAGAAAGTTAAAAAAATGATCTTGGTACACCCTTTTATACAATCATGAACCACCAAACTTTACACATATGACTAGCACAATATTTGAATAATATGGCAGTGCATATGAAATATTTTATGAAGGAAATATTATTAGTACATGCGTTATTCTTTTAAAAGTTTTAATATTTGAATTTTTGAGTTATTTTTTTTGCAATATTTGAAATTGTCGGGAATTTTTTTTTTTTTTTTTTTTTTTTTTGGTTGTTGTAAGTCATTGTACGTTCAAGCAATGACTTCTTCATTAAATTATAACACAAATTGAAGTCAGACACGAGAAAGTCATACAATGTTGTAGTTTCATAATCAATTTAAGATTTTATAAAAAAATTATTTTATTCTACCACATAAACATGTATGGGTTTACGACTAGTATAGTTAAGAAAATAGAATCAAATTATGCTATCAAAATTTTCTCCTTTTTTGTTTTTGTTTTTAAAATTTTAATTTTTGGTGAATAAAATGTACATATTGTAGACACCACATTTTGTACTCCTTAAGACTTGGGCCCCCGCTCCCCAATGATGCTGAAATTCTAAGGCTTGGGATTGGTTTAGGGCCTAATTTGATTACAAATTGACTTGAGAGATGTTAAAATGGAAAATATAACTTTTTATGAGCAAATAAATCTATTTTTGGCAAATAAAAAGCCAAGGAAACCCTCAGCCTGTGTATGCAAGCAAGGACCTACATACGTAGGTCTGATGCACGAGTACACAGGCACGAACCTGCGCATGCAACTAGGGTTCCAGAAACTATAAAAGGCAAGTTTTTATGCATTAATGTTGAGGTTTGGAACGAATCCCATATTGTCTGGGAGCCGTTCCAAACCCCTATTTTCTCACTATATAAAGCCATAGATGACACATTTTCAACACATACAAAAAATCCTAAGGGATAACCTAAGGTTCACTAGAAATAGTGAATCAAAGAGATAGTTTTTTTAACAAAATATTCTCAAGTCAATTTTATTTTGATTGAGACCTTTTCTGGTCTTGATCCTCGAGTTTTGAAGTTTACTAATAATTTTTGTTTAGTTGCGAATAGATTTGACTGAGGGGAACAATCAAAATCAAGCCAAAGAGCTTTTTGTTGTGAGGTATATGTTCTAACCTCTTTTCCTTCATTTTCTAGTTTTAATCTTGTTTTAGTTTTGCTTCCTTGCTTTGTTTATGTTTGCTTAGTTTAGGTTTTAGTTGTTTTCTGTTTTAAAGCATGCTAGGTTGCTAGATTTTTTTTTTTTTTTTTTTTTAGTTTTTGTTCTTGCTTTCTGGGTTAGGGTTTTTAGGGCGTGTCTGCGTGTGCATGCTTCTACATGCGTATGCATACAATTAGCTTGTGTATGTAGGCCTATGTATGCGCACAAATACTCGTGCTCAGAAACCCTAATCTGAGTTTTTCTGCTTCTGTTTCTTTGTTTCTTCTATATCATATGCCACTGTTTTGTTCCTTTTTATGCTTTCTAAGTCTTTGTTCCTTTGTTTAAATGTTTGTTTGCCTTTAACATGTTAGATTAGGGTTTTCTTTTATTTTCTTGCTTTAATACCATGAACATGCATTCACATGTCCATTCATTGATGCATAGGTGCTGAGATGCAATGAGGTAAGTAAGGTAAGTCATGCATTCACATGAACATACATTTGTTTGTTATAAAAGCTTTATCTCCCTTTGATGAATATGTATATGCCATGCTTTAAATGATAAAACGATTTGTTTGCTGCCTTTGTTTTTGTTTTGATATATGCATGTTCTTGCCTTGGATGTGATGTGATGATATGTATGGCAGATGTACGCTAGGTTTGATATGCTTGTCATGATAGATGTATGCTAGGTTTGATATGCTTGCCATGATAGATGTATGTTAGGGTTTGGGATGAAATGCCATGTTGTATGCTTAGATGTATGCTAGTGTATGTGTTTAAGATACAATGTTGAGTGTGCCTTTAATAGGATTAGGACATAAGATGCAATGTTGAGTGGAAGCCGACCCACGAGTCTGGCGGTTGTGGCTGTTACTTTGAAGTAGTTCGTTCGTTCATTTCCATAGAAATTAATTATCCAATTAGATTTTTGGCATTTCATTCAATTTTCATAACTCGTTTCCTCTTAATTGTATGATTAGTTGATCAATAACTTCAATTTTGAAAAATAAATAAATAACTAATTGTGGGTACCCTTGTAATTGTAGTCCGGAGTCAGAGTATATGGAGAAAATTGTTGAAACCATCCTGTCGTCACATTGATGTTCCTGCTTAAGACTCTTTAATGGTCATTCTGCAAAATGAAATGATGCTTTAATTGGTCAAAATTCTATTGCTGAGTGGACTACCTTTCTTTCTTCTTTTTCTTTTTTTTTTTCAAAATATTTTTTTCGTTCTAACTTTTTTATTGCCATTCCACTTTTGTCTGCCACTTTAAGGGGGTGTTTGGTACATGCACTTAAAAACTGAAAATTGTTGTATGAAAACATGTACCAAACAACCCCTAACATTTTTCTTTGTTCCATAGTTGAAGCCAACGTTAAATTTTCTTTTACTTTTCTAATATGGTTCAGTGGAGTGTGTGTCCTTGTTTTCTCCGTGGGTTTTTTTTTTTCTTTCCGCTCCTTGTTTTTCATTTCATTCATCTATTTAGTTTGGGCAGTTTTTCTTTTAGTCGATTATTTTTTGTTAAATAGTGAAAAGGTTTAAGAATCAAACCAAACTACCGTTCTGTGTTTTTAAATGTTTACGTGGCAGTAATTTGTGTAGCCACATGGCGCAATAAGGAGTGATCAATAAAAAGTCAAAAGTTTCGACTATTAGTTATTATTATTATTATATATATATATATATATATATATATTTGGAATTAGGTGTTAGATGAGATATTACAACATAATTTTGTTTACATAAAAGAGTTTGTGATAGTCTTTAGCTTTAGAATTTAGGGAAATTGCTATTCTACTTAGGGAGATAGCTTCAAGGAAAAGAAAATATAGTTGCCTCTTTATTATGATCTTAGTGTTTGATGCGGGATGTGGAAGCGTCAAGTAGCAGAACACATCTACTTCTAGAAAACAAGTAGCAAAACACATTTGCTTCTGAAAATAACCTCAAATCCACGAGGGTTCCTTGAATAAATAAGGGTCCTTGAATACACAAGGAGAAAGGGTCTAGAATCCACTAGAAAATAGAAAGACAAAAGTATGAATTTTATTGATTGAATAATTATTTAAAAAACACATTAAAAGCATTAAAATAACTTCTAATTAATACCTAACCATAACAAGAACCAAATTTGACCTAAAAAGTATTAAAAGAACCTAAAAATAAGGAAATAATAACCCTAAACCTAAAATAAAAAAAATTATAAATTAAATACCAAAATCAATAAATTACAATAATTAAATAGTAAATTGTGTCCTATATTAGTGTTCCATATGGATTAAGTGTAAGCTTAACCATGCATTTATAAGTTCTTGGGCACTCTCCCGTTGCAAGCCGGTTTTCAAGGGTGAGTTCTACCCATGAGTTCCTAAAATTTGGTATTAGAGCCAGGCGTGAAGGAACAATTGTTGGAATGCATGGAGAAATTGAAAGAGATAGAATCTCTAGCAGTTGATCAAATGAAAAGTTATCAAGAAAATGCAAGTTATATGCAAATCCTTGCGTTTGGCTAAATATGAACAAGAGACACCAACTAAAGAGGGTGGTCGGCAATGCGCACTCGAAGAGAGGAATTTGGCTCTCTATGAACAAGAGAAGCTAATTAAGGAAAGTGATGGGCAATGCAAACTCGGGCAGCCATGGGAGCTCCACAAAATCAAACCATTTCACCTTCACACAATTCAAGCATTGAATACTCACTCAATAATAATATTTTTCAGGTTACTTTATTAATCAACATCAAGCCATATAAATAGATGGCTTTACAAGATAAAGCTAACATTTAATTAAATTCAAAAGAAGCCTAATATTTATATAAGCCAAGATTTAAATTCAAAAGAAACCTAATATTTATCTAGTATAAGTAGATAATATTTATTCAAATACTAAACTAACAATCTATCCTATCATTATCTAATTACCCAACTTAATAAATTTAAAGAAAAACTAGGCATGTAACTCTCTCTCTCTCTCTCTCTCTCTCTCCGTCTATGAAAGTGTCCAATAAGCTATATCTAAAAGTTACACTTGTCCGCGATGGATAGATGAAATTAATATAGAATAACTCATAAATAATTTTTAGGATTTAAAAGAATTTCGAGATATTTTTAATAAATGATTATGTTGAAATGTGTTAAGAAACAATTATTATGTCCTTTCTCTTATTTATATTATGTTGTTAACATTGACCATACATTACCATTATTTTTTATGTATTATTGTTATTTTTGAATCTTTGTATATTTCTCATTCTTAAATAATGATTTGTTTTCTTCACACTCCTACTTCTCCCAAAGATGAAATCTTAGTTTTTGTTTAAGAATAGTGATAATTAAACACCGTGTTTGTACAAGAATGATTTTAGTTAAAATTGTAAAATTGTTTTCTAAAAATACGATTTCACCATTAAATAATAATAACTGAAATCGTGTTTCCACAGGGTGTGTGTATGGTAATTTGCAATAAGGAGTGTGTAGTAAAATTTAACTTAAATTTAAGGGATAATTACACATAACCCACCTGTGGTTTGGGCGAAAATCACTTTGCCTACCCGTGGTTTGAAAAGTATCACTTAACCCACCTGAGGTGTGTTTCCGTCACTCTCCGTAACCCACCTCGGTCTCTGCCGTTACAAAAACACCTTTTAACCCCAAAACAGAACATAACGCGAATCAAAACCCCCAAAACTCAAACACTTTTCGAGAGAGAGACCCGGGGTGCGATAAGCTTGTTCTTCGTGGTTTGGAGCGTGTGGAGAGGGAGAAAACACTTGTTTTGCATCATCGAACCTAGGCAAGGTATGTGTGACTGCTGTTCATCTGCATTTGGGTCTGTTCCTGATTTAGGGTTTCAAATTTTGTTCAAGTGTGAACTTATTGTGTGAAAGTCTAAATTTGTACTTCCCAGGAATCGTGTTATGTTGAGATGTCTTCATCAAGTGGTAATTTCTCGGGTTCATGTGGACATATGTGCAATGAGCAAACTTGTGTTTTGAGAACAAGTTTGAGTTTGCACAATTTTGGGAGGAGGTTCTTGGGTTGTAGCCGTTATAAGGTTGGTCCTAAGTGTCCTTTCTTTGTTTGGATTGGTAACCCAACCTGTCCTCGTGGGAATGAAGCTGCACCTTTGGCTCTAGAGAAGATGTCTAGGCTTCAGACTACTCTCCAACTTGCAAATGAGAGGGAAAGGACAGCTCTGGAAACGGCAGAAGAAGCTAGGCAAATGGCAGAAAAGGCTCTTGAAGAGGAAGCCAAAGCCAAGGAGAGGGAGAGAAAGGCTCGAGCTGTCTGTGCAAAAGCTAAGGAAAAAGCCGTTCTTGCTGAAGACAAGCAAAGAATGTGGAAGTCTGCATGCATTTTGTCATGGATCTTTTTTGTTATTGTTATGTTGTTGTGTTTTGGCTCAATTGAGTTCTCTGGAGTGAAGAGACCTAGATTGTTGCCCCTGAAGTAGTTAATTGGTTAGTAGAGATAGTTATGGCAATGGTGTTAATGAATTTGCATTGTAATAGCACTAGCCTACTGATGTAATGTTTTGATGTGTCAATGAATGAAGAATTGGTCAATTATTGAGTATTTTGTGCATATCATAACAACCATTCAATGGAAGAAGTAATGGTCAATTATCAATTTGGCTGTGCATACCATAACAGCCATTCCACAATAAAAACTTTCATACACTCTATTAGAAAAATATACTTGGACACAATTTGTAGTAGTAATAAATAAACTTCCATATAATTTGGTTGTGCATACCATAACAACCATTCCACAATAAAAACAATATACTTGGACACAATTTGTAGCAGTAATAAATAAACTTCCATATAATCTAGTTTGGACAAATATTGTTCCATACAAACTGTAATATCACAACTTCCATATAACAACCTGGAGTGTATTGTACCTTAATTACAAAAAAGCACATTCCAAGGCCAGCAGTGATTGTTTTTTACACTAATTAGTAATTACAAAAAAGCACATTCCAAGGCCAGCAGTGATTGTTTTTTACACTAATTGATAATTACAAAAGGCCAACAGTGGTCTTCACAAAAAAAAAAACCAAAAAGGCCCACATGTTCCCACTAGCTTTACTCCCAATGCTGGCATGCGTACCCACTAGCTTCATTCATTTCTTGCCTTTACTCTTTCCTCTTTCCACCTACTGGATTCATTTTTGGTGGCCTTTGTGTAGCAAGCTGTCCTCTAGTCCTCACACCACCAGTGCTCCCACTTGCATGTGAAGGCTACAAAATAAAAAATAGATCCACTTGTTCAAAAATATCCCAAGCTACACAACCATCCAGGACTAAGTTACCTGTGAAGAACTTGGTAAGGTATCCCAGGTCTCCCTAGGTGTGTGAAACTCTGGTTGTGAGGAAGAGAACCATCCTGCTCTCTTGTGAGATGGCCTAGGTTGATTTCCTTTCTATGAGGATGAAGGCTGAGTGGCAGGCATCATGTTGTAGGTCTGGGTAGGCTGCTGGGATGGTGGCTGAGGTGCAGGCTGAGGTGTAGATCTAGGTGCAGGCACCCCTTCCTTTGCCTGCAACAAAACCCAGTTTCAATACAGTGTCTATTGTAAGTTTAAAAACAAGGTTTTTTTTTTTTTTTTTTTTTTTTTTTTTTTTTTACCATTTAAATCCTAATTACTTACAGCTTTTTCTCTTTGAAGTCTCTGTCTCCTCTACCATGGTGTCTCCCCAGTGATGCCAGCCTTGCACCCTCTTGAGTTATGCCCTTCCTTTTTGCATTTCCCACATCTTATAGGTCTGTTCTGTCTACTTGCTTTGTAAGGGTTCCTAGGTTCATCAGAAGCCCTCTTTCTTTGCTTGGGTGGTCTGCTTGGTGGTTTGTATATGTGAGGTGCCAGGGGAGCAAGCTGTCCAGTCTCAGCCCATTCTGACTGGCCAGGCATGGGAGGAAGTACCTCCTTGTATATCTCCATGTAAGTTTCTTTGAAGTAGCATGGGTGGGTATAGTCTTCTGGTGTCTCAATGTTTGTATAAATGGCTGTTATGGCATGTTTGCAGGGAATGCCATTTAAATCCCAAGACCTACAGCTACATGTCTTCTTCACCAAATCAACTACATGCCTCTCATACTGACTGCCTACCTCATAAAGTAAACTACCAGCTGGGGTAGCATTAAATGCCTTACTTTCAACCTTCAATTTCTCCAACCTATCTTGTATGCTTGGACACAACTTTCCAGCATACTTCTGTATCCCTTCCCTTTTTGTGTAAAGCCTAGTCATAAGTCTAACCCTAATCCACTCCAACATTGCCAAGATAGGCTTGTCCTTAGACTTCAATATCATTGCATTAAAAGACTCACTCAAATTATTTACCAAACAATCTGTTAAGGCCCTAGGAGTGAAGTGTGACCTTGTCTACTGTGCAGGTGCAATGTTTGCAAGATACTCATATGCCTTTTCATCCAAATCCCTTATGTACTGCATGCATCTCTCAAACTCCCTTACTGTTGTGGCAACAGCACACCTCCACAATGCATCCTTCAGCTCCAATCCCTTGTGATCAACTTTGAAATTGTTGTAGATGTGTTTCACACAGTATCTATGCTCCACGGTAGGGAATAGTGTCTCTATTGCAGGTATAAGCCCCTGTAAATAAGCAAACAAACAAACAAAATAAGTTAGTTCAGCAAACAAAGTCAACTATTCAAGTGTAACTGAACAAAACAAAACTTGCATACCTTTTGCCTATCAGAAATGAAGACCAACTGAAGCTCCTCTGGCCTCCCTATATCATCAGCAAAAATTTCTAAAAACCATATCCAAGACTCCCTGGTTTCTTGTTCCACAACAGCCATGGCTACTGGAAAAATGTTGTCATTTGCATCCTTGGCAGTGGCAGATAAGATTTGCCCACCAAATCTGTGCTTTATGTGACAACCATCTAAACCTATAAATGGCCTGCATCCACCTAAAAATCCTACCTTCTGAGTATTGAACCTAACATACATCCTTTTAAATTTTGGCTGGGAAGTCTCCTCAGCCATTTCTGTCTACAGTATAACCCTACTCCCCTTGTCTACAGTGGTTATCATTTGTGCATAGTCCCTAAGGACACCATATTGCAGTTGCTCATCTCCATTTATCAAATCCTTTGCCTTTCTCTTTGACCTATACACTTGGTTTACACTTAGGTCAACAGATAAATTTTGCATCACATGGTTGTGTACACCACTCACCTCCCAATTTGGATTTTTGCTAAAATCCTCAACGAACCTCTTAGCAACATAAGTTGATGTTGCTTGGCTGTTTTTGAAAGACTTGGGACAAGTACAGTCATCAGTCAAGGTCTTGATTTGAAATGTTAGCTCTCCACTTATTTGAGATGCATAACATCTCCACCCACACCCATTCTTGCAGTGAACTGATATCTTGGTCTTCTCATTAAGCTTGAATTTGATGTCAATAGGTTTTTTGATTGCATACTCCCTCAAAGCAGCTTTGAACACCTTTGCATTAGGGAACTTCATCTCCTTCTTCAGTACAACATTTCCCATGTCACTCTTAGCATTAAACTCTACTTGCTCAGGTACCTGCTCATCATCAGATCCATCCATGCTTACCAGGTCATCCTCAAGGGCTGGCTCAGCCCACTCAGGGTCTGTGTGCGGTGCATTGCTTAATTCTAGGGCTGTGTAGGGTGCATTGCTTGATTCTGGGGCTGTGTGGGGTGCATTGCTTGATTCTGAGTTTGTATTGGGAGCAGAACCTTGTGGAGCTGAGTTTTGAGCAGCAAATACATCATCACCAAAGGCATCCCCCTCTAGGCCTTCATTTAGCCAATCATCATCATCATCATCATCATCTCCTTCAACATTCTGTTCTTCATCTCTTGCATCAATGTCAACATCCTCAACATCTTCTTCATCATCACTCTCATCATTATTCTCATCATCATTCTCATCATCTTCATCATCATCACTATCCAATTCTATTTCAACCCTTGCTGCATCACCACTTACATCACCACCTGCATGACCACCTACACCATCTGCCACTCCCCCTACATCACCACCTACACCACCATCTGCCACTCCCCCTGCATCAGGATACTCAACTGTCAATGGCTCCACATCTATGTTAGTATAGATTATGATTTTTTCAGCATACCATGCCTTATGAAGGTTAGTCATGTTTACGACATCTGTATCTGTTTCTATGTCTCTTAAATCATGCTGTAGATCACCATTAGGAATTAAATACTTATATCTACTGTGTTCCTTAGGAGCACCAACTAGATGGCATAAATCCCGAATTTCAAAGTAACTCAACTTGTCAGGGTCAATCTCTGTCAGTAAACGTACAGACCCACCCACATATTGTATGGTTGGCTTCTCCACAAAATATCCCCCAACATGAATTTCAAGGTCAAATGTGAAGTCAACCATCTGCAATTAAAATAAGTATTTTGTTTACACACACTGACATGCAGAAAGTGACAAGAAGCCAAAAGAGACAAGAAGCCAAAAGAGACAACAAGCCAACAAATTGACAACAACACACGGACAAAGGACCACATAAAGCACATGCAAAACCAGATTCCCAACAAATTTATAGGGACCACACTACCCACACTTCACAAACAAGTGTAATCATTAACAAATAAACTTGATTCCTTCAGGTATATGCATTATAGAAACAACCATAGCAAAATGCATATCCTAAGCGATTCTACACATAAATAGCAAAATGCTAATTTAACATACAAAAAAAATTTTATTGTGCAGATGAACAGCAAAACCTAACTACGTGGGTGGGTCACCATAAAAAAATGACATCAAGAACCCAAATGCAGATGAAAAAAAATCACACATACCTTGCCTAGGTTCGATGATGCAAAACAAGTGTTTTCTCCCTCTCCACACGCTCCAAACCACGAAGAACAAGCTGATCGCACACCGGGTCTCTCTCTCGAAAAGTGTTTGAGTTTTGGGGGGTTTTGATTCGCGTTATGTTCTGTTTTGGGGTTAAAAGGTGTTTTTGTAACGGCAGAGACCAAGGTGGGTTACGGAGAGTGACGGAAACACACCTCAGGTGGGTTAAGTGACACTTTTCAAACCACGGGTAGGCAAAGTGATTTTCGCCCAAACCACAGGTGGGTTATGTGTAATTATCCCTAAATTTAATATATTATATTTGTATTTCAGGTTTCTATTGATATAGGATGCACAAAGAGTTGGTATAGGAATTCTTCATTAACACTTGTAAGATTCTGAACAAAGATGAGGAAGTGCATGTTGCACATAGAGACGGCTATTCATATTATGAGATGAATGTCTAAATTTAGTCAATTTAGTGTCCGCTTGGCATTATTATTTTTGCCAGCTTATTTTACTATTCAGCTTATTTTTGCTACTATTTATGAGTTCCAAAGCACTTTTTGATACTATTCATGAGTTTCACGTACTATTTTAACTAATTTTTACCTTTATCTACAGTACTTTCAGTAAAAAGTTTTCAGTTTCAGCAAAATAAGCTGATTCCAAACAGACCCTAAGGTGCTTGGAAGGTTTAGTTGGTCTCAATTCACTTTTCAATTTAAATTAGGGTTTCCTCAGTTTTTGTGTTCAAGTAATAATTTTCTTTCATGAGAGGAAAATGAGGTAGAACATGAGAAAATTAAAGTTTATCATAGATATTAAAAATGAACTTATATTTTTGTTGATCTTGCTCAAAATTATCAACTAATTACGTAATCACTATCTAAAAATAGTAACCAATAGACATTATTTTACTA
The DNA here is from genome assembly GCF_932294415.1 of Quercus robur. Taxonomy (NCBI): domain Eukaryota; kingdom Viridiplantae; phylum Streptophyta; class Magnoliopsida; order Fagales; family Fagaceae; genus Quercus; species Quercus robur. The sequence goes on from NC_065537.1 coordinate 25,366,768, forward strand.
TGGAAAGCCACCTGATTTATTATATCTTTTTCCACCAACACTCATGTGAGTACATGACTCGCACCAATCGGTATTTGTCCGCTTTTGGGAGCCAGTCCCTCACGGTTTTGTCACGAAGGGGTGGGAGCCCAAGGATTTTTGCCCTTGAGGTGATTGACACCTAGGCTCACCCGAGTCCCACACTCATGGTTGCTTCAGAAGCTTATAAACCATGAGTGGGAGGGTTACTTAGGCGATGTGGGACTCGGGCGAGCCTAAGTGTCAATCACCTCAAGGGCAAAAATCCTTGGGCTCCCACCCCTTCGTGACAAAACCGTGAGGAACTGGCTCCCCAAAGCGGACAAATACCGATTGGTGCGAGTCATGTACTCACAACTCATATTTTAAAATTTTCCATATAAAAAATAAAAATAACATTGTTTAGGGTAAACTTTATACTGCACAGCTTTTGGTCTTGTTTGAGAATTCATTTAAAATAAATATTACCATTAGAAGTCGGATATTATAATTTGATGGACTTTGTTTATTTTATTGCCTACTAATTAAATGTCACATCATAATTTTCACAACTCATTTTAAAATGTTTTCTTTCACCATAAACATAAGTTATTGAATAGTTAGGGGCTGTTTGAGATTTGTTTATTTTGCTAAAACTGAAAATTTTTTGTTGAAAATACTGTAAATAAAGGTAAAAGTTAGTTGAAATAGTACAGTAGGGGACCTATGAATAATACCAAAAAGTGCAATGAAACTTATGAATAGTAACAAAAATAAGTTGAATAATAAAATAAGTTGGCAAAAAAAAGCTATCCAAACACATCCTTACTACAACATATAACTTTAGCCATATAGATTATCCTTTAAATGAGGAGTAGGTAGATGGTTTAATAAAACCATCTAAACCATAAAAAAAAGGGTACATGGTTTAAAAATTATAAATATAACTTGTTTATTGTGCTTTCCGAACCAATATATTTTTTAAAACCTTTAAAATGGATGTTTTGATGCAATTTGTTTTTTGATTTGTGAGTCATGCCTTCTCACATGTTCATTTAATTATGCATTATTACGAGTTTACTTTGAAAAAAAGATACATTTTAACCTAAAAACTATTCTGATAACTTACGACCCTAAGAAAAATACAATACTTAACTGGAAGCCAATTAATTAACTTAAACATGATCGAAAGGCCATAGGCTACAATTTTTACTTCCAAAAAAAAATTAATAATAATAATAATAAATGGATTACTTAAATTGGAAGTCAAATAACTTTAAAATGTTTATAAATTTAAAAATCACAATTCTTGAACATCACTTGTTTGAATAATTTTTTTTTAAGAATTCATTCATAGATTGTATAAAAAGGGCACAAGGGTTTAAGTTCTACTTGTTATTTTTAATTTTTTTTTTTCAAATAAATAAAGAAGTAAATTCTAAAGTGTGAGAAGAATGATGGTTTGGAAATTTGTCATAGTGATAATGGATTTGGTTATCCTTATACTTGTTCCAGTTCATGCTAAAGATTTGGCCTCTACCACATTCCTTCCCTCTTCTCATTCAATCTCACTCCCTTATTCTTTTAAACTTGGTAAGGTCCAAATGACATTGTCTGCTTGCATTGAAGAAATAATTGAAAGATGTAAGAAAATGCTAGAAGTAAACCCCATAGAAAGTGTTGGGTGTGTTACTAGGAGTTTTAAAGATTGCATGCATGAGAGGTTTCCTCAAGACAGACTGAAGATGCGATACTATTTTCATTTATAAGCATATGGATAATAAGTTTGATTTTCGAGACTGTCTTCTTCAATGGTATGAAATTTAAAAAAAAAAACAATGAGTTGTCGCTCATATACTGAATCTATGATCTAGCTCCAATTTTTTATAAGGTAAATAATTTTATAAACCATTTATCTATCTTTCTTTAGATAAGTATATGCACAGGCATGAAATTTTTTTTTTTTTTTTTGAGCAACCAGTACCTTTTCATGGATACACTCATTCGGTTTGGACCCATCTTAAACATTAGCCTAAGATTATGCCATTACCTACCTGGACTAAGGTTTGGATATTATGTTGGAGAATGATCATACAATTGAAAATAGTAAAATAAATTTGAGAGAAATTAATTGAGAAAAACACTGGGGATTCAAAGATCCACCACCTAATATTTTATCATATGACCTTGGATTATTTTTAACTCAATTAGGGTAGAGAGTCAACTCGCCTAATCGAAAGGTAAAATAATTAAGCACTCAAACAAGGTGTAGCATAGATTGAATATGAGTGATTGAGCAAATAATTCAATTGGCATGCTTTGAGGGAGATTAAGCATTCGATATATTTTTAAATCATAACGAATCAATGAGTTCAAACATTCGACATATCTAAAAATCAGATTAAATCTTAAGAACTTGTCAACATGCAATGGTTCAAAATAGTAAAATCAATCTCAAAATTCAATCATCAATTCATAGAAAGCACATAGATAATCACAAGAACTCATGTTAAAAATATTAGGCTTCACCTCTAGCCCTAGTTAGGGATTTAGCTACACATAGTTATGCAAAGTAAATCCATAAAACAATGCTAAACACCAAAAAAAAAAAAAAAAAAAAAAAAAAAAAAAAAGAAGTAAAAAGTTAAAGGGTTTTTGTGCCTCTAAAAGCTCACCCCGCTCTCAAGAAAAAGGGGAAATCCCTTCATTTTTGGAGTTTGTTTTTTTACTGTCTTTCTAGATAAATTTTGACCTCAAAAATGATATTTTCGAATTTATGGTGAACTACAAAGTTGTAGTTTTTCGAGTATGTTTTCCATGGCCACAAGAATCAGATCAATCAGACATTTTTCAATTTTGGATTTTATGAATTTCTTTCTTGCTGTTTTTATTTTCACACACCTTTTGACTTGTGTAATGCTTCAAAATCCATGCCTCGATTGATCTTGACCCTCGGACTCTCTTGACTGCATGTCTACATGATTAATTGATTAGTTTTAATATCCTAAAATAGAAAAATACATGTAATGAGTATATTTTAAAGAAAAATTTCAAACTAACATGTTTAACTGTATTGTAAAAATAAATATAAAATAGATGTGATGATACCAAAAAAAAAAAAATTAGACAATAGTGTAATTTTAAGTAATTATCACATACTTCATTTACAATTGATCATCTACTTGTCATTGTAGAACATGTTCTTCTACATTTTATTTATTTATTTTTTAATTCTTATATTCAGTCTATTGATTGAGTTGTATGTCATACTAGGTGTGCTATGGTTTCAGATACAATTGGAGGAATCTCAGGATTGGTCCAAGACATAGTGGTCCAAAACATAGAGTTGATATATGGAAAACTTCAAGTGTCTCTCATTTTAAATCGTGTTGTTTTAAGGTGTATAATAATATTGCTTAGGGATACTATGATACCTAATTTTATATTACCGTATATTTAAGTCATGAAAGTTATGTCAATTTGGGTATTTTGAACCCAAATCCATTGTCTCGTGGTTGTTGAATATTATATTGAAATATATTGATTTGTCATGTACTTTATTATTCTATCTATTCTTTGTATTGTGATGTTAGATGGAGTCAAGAAAGATATGATGTTCGATTTGAAATCATTTGATAGATGAACATTACACTCTTGTTGACATCCCCATTTTATCTTCCCTAATTGCCAATTGAATTGTAATACGGGGATTATAAAAAATTATCATTTTACACCTAGTTTGCTTAAGTTGATACAAATTAAGTTGATTAAGTTTATTACTTCAAATCATAAGAATTTCAAATGTGGATCCATCTTAAAGAAGGTAAAAATTACCTTCATTTTGAAGATCACGTATTAAAAGGATATTTGATTCGATTAAGAGGGCGTTTGCCCTCCGCGTTTCTGCGTTTGCATTTTCTCCATTCATGTTTTCTCCTTTTTTTTTTTTGGCCCGCATTTGTTGACTTTTGGGGGACAAATTTTACTGTTATAAACAGTAAATACACTGTTCACGTACTGTACTGACACTGTTTACGTATTAAAAAATATTAAAAATGGGTCCCACGGTACTATTTACCCATTTAAAAATTATTTTGCTACAGCGTTTTCAGTTTTCAGTTTTCAGTTTCAGCAACAATAAGCTCAATCCAAACGGACCCTAAGATATTACAAAATCAAATATTCGACCAAACACTTGGTCAATTTGGTTTTTAAACTGGCCCGTAAGATTTATTAGGCTTATTAAGGATATTCGTTTGGGAAATTGAATGAGTGGTTCAGAGGGTAAAGAATGGACCTATTTGGGGTTAGCCATGGACCCAAAACTTGGGTTTACATAATGAGTTGGAACACTTTTAATGTTCCATGAGCAGGCCCATGCGCTGGCCACAAACACAAATAAAAATACTAAGTTGATCTGCTGCATTTGTCACAAAATATGGACAAGGTGGGCTATACCTTTAATTCCAACTGACCATTAGCTGTTTCTCTTTGGTAAGACCCAACACTATCTCTAGTGGTGTTCATAATGACACGACCTTCTAGATCCTTCCACGATGTCTTTCTTCGAGACCCTAGTGTTTGATTAGTATGTGGATGCTCTTACCTAGATTGGTTGTTATTGTCTATGACAACATTCTTGTTTTCTTTTTTAGCATTGTCAATAGAGGATCGAGCTTAAGGGTGTGTTTTGTGTTATGTTTGGGTTTCAATGAGTTGAGGTTAGTTTGTCTGCGTAGTGTTACTACTAGGATTTTGAAAATCCTAAATTATTTTTATTACTAAGGCAAAAATCATGTTAACTATTAATATAGATAAGGAAAAGTAAAATAATGTTCATTATGTTCAATGAAATCAAGAATTCTAATTCAGAATAAATGTTGAAAATGGATACACAAAATTTGGTCAAATATAAACATTAATAAGAAAAATAAGAATCTACTTTAATTTCTTAATTTCAGTTTGTGGCAAAAAAGACCAATGCTAAATTCAATTGAATTTGATTACTAATAACTAATACATAGCATGAGAATAAGTCATATAATGTGCCTTTTTGACAATGCAAAGACAGACATACAAATCTAGACAAAAAGTTATAACGTGTATTAAGTTGAAACTAATGCACACGACTTGTGTCCCTACTAATGTATGTGTAATTGCAGATGCACATTTCAGCACCGAAAGCTCTTTTGTATATTTAATTAGAGCATTCACAGCAGTGGAGGCAAAATTTTAGCTATTTAGCTACACAAAAAGTCACTTTATTTATTTTACCTATACATATACTGCAGCAGTGGATTTATTTTAGCTTTCAACACAATAAAATAATATAAACACCACAATAAAATATTATAACTACTACAATAAAACAATAAATTCCACTACCCAAAAAAACCAACCACAACGACCTCTACCATCAGCACTGCCACAACCACCACCACTACCACCACCACCAGGAAGCAAAAAAAATAAAAACCAAATCACCAATCTTTTTCCACTGCCACAACCACCACCAACACCACCAGCACCGGCACTAGCAGTCTACAGTAGGGAAAAAAAAAAAAAAAAAAAAAAAAAAAAAACCCAAATCTCCAATCTTTTTCCTCAACCATGGTCACAACCACAACCACAACCACCACCACCGCCAGTCCATAGAAAAAAAAAAAAAAAAAAAACCCACTACGAGCAAGCACTCCGATCATGTCGGCGAGCTGGGTCGGCAGAAGGGGTGGATCGGCGATAGACCGGAGTTGAGAGAGTGAGAGGCCGAAGTGAGAGATCGGAATGAGAGAGTGAGAGGCCGAAGTGAGAGAGTGGGAGGCCAGAGTGAGAGAGTGGGAGGCCAGAGTGAGAGATTGAAATGAGAGAGTGAGAGGCCGGAGTGAGACCGGAGTGAGAGATCGGAATGAGAGAGTGAGAGGCCGGAGTGAGACCAGAGTGAGAGAGTGGAGACCACAGTGAGAGAGAGTAATTTTCAGAGATGAGAGAGAGAGAGAGAGAGAGAGAATGAGAGTTATTATTTTAATCTCACCGGGGATTAAAATAATATATATATATATTTTTTTTGCTCCTCATGAACAGTGCACATCTATTTTTAGATGCGCACTGTAGCAATGGAGCTAAAATTTTTAGATTTAGCTCCACTGCTGGAGCAACATTTTAGCAGCAGTGTAGCTATATTATAGCAATATAGCAATATAGCTACACTACTGCAAATGCTCTTACGTTGTGATTGATTCTGTTTGCTTATAGCTTATACCAAACGAAGTCCTACATTAGACATAGTGGTATATATATTAGGATATACTTTTGGGCAAGACTTAGGTACAGTATTTAAGTACTATTCCTTAGGTTTACTTCTTAAGATTATGTTATGTAGATTTTTTCTCATGGAATGAAAGTGTATTTTTTAGTTAAGCGGCCATATGGATAAATCTTAAAAGGAGAACCTAAGGAACAACACCTAAGGTATTTTTTCTAAGTTTTATCCTATACTTCTAATGCATCAGTTCACATACAAAGCTAAAGAAACCGAAGTTCATGCAATCACGTACACCAAAGCGACCAAAAAGAAAGAAAAAGAAAAAACAGTGAAAAGAGAATTAAGAAAAGCAAAGGTTTTAAGTAGTGGATACCTATGAGAAGGTCAAGGACGAAGAACAAAAGGAAAAAGGGGAGGAAAGAAAGGAAGCTCTATTGCTTGCCAAAGAACCCAACAGGAACCTCCATTTCCTCTGTACGAAAAGGTTGGATTGCAAAGAGGTTGTGGCTGGCTTCTCTCATTACTTTAGCATCCTATCCTCTGCACGAACAAAGTAAAAGTAAAGAAACAGAAGCTAGACTAGTCTACCAAAATTGAGGGTCTATTTGTTATCATTGTTTAAATAACATTATATGTATTTTCACACACTTTTTCACCCATATGTATTTCTAAAAAATACAAATAACATTATTAGAACAATATTATCAAACGGATCCTTAATTTTTTTTTTTTTTTTTTGGTAGTTTTAAAAAGTTCCCACATTTCGGATCAATTATTCGTGGATTTTGGTAACATTGTGCTCAAAGTGAGCATCCCGATTGGTTCACTTTAAGAACAATATACTTTCCATATTCTTGCACTTACTTTGAGGTGTTCCCAAGATTAATTGCGTGAATGAGGTGTTTTTGGAAATCATTCAACATCAAGTTTTTGGTTGTGCTTTAACTTGACCATAATCACTTCAATTTCATGGAGGTCTTATTCCTTGGAGTTTTACCTCTTGTTTATCCCATCAAAACCAAATTTATCATTTTGATTTATGGGGTGCAAGCTGCTTCCTATTAGTTCTGCAATGTTGTATTTTCTCATCTTCTTAGGAATGACAATAAGTGTGTGTTTGGCAAAAAATAATTTTGCTAACTTATTTTACTATTTAGTTTATTTTTACTACTATTCATGGCTCCACTGCACTTTTTGGTACTATTCATGAGTTCCGTTATACTATTTCAGCTAACTTTTACTTTTATCTACAATACTTCCAGCAAAAAATTTTCAGTTTCAACAAAATAAGCAGATCTCAAACAAATCCTAAGTTTACTTACTTGTTAGGTAAACATGCTTTAGGCATTTGTGATTTTTTTTTTGCATGGATGTATCGGTCAATACTGGTGTACCATTTTGAAATTACCACTATATATATATTCAATTAGAAAATCATAATAAATTATTAAGATTTTTTTAAAAATTAAACCCTTCATTAATTTTTTTAATGTGAATAAACCCTTAATTACTTCTTCATTAAATCTTAATCATATTTATTTATAAAAAATAAAAATAAAAAAAAAATAAAAAAAAAAACTGTTTACATTGACCCATTAGAGCATCTACATTGGTGGTACTAATTAGCTATATTGCTATTTTTAGCACCATCAAATACCAAAATGTGCCTTACAATGGTGGAGGCAAAATTATATTTTTTTGCTCCACAGTTACAGTGCATAGCTACTTTTGGATGTGCAAGATAGCTGAAAGGTAATTTTTTTTTGTGCGTTTACACTGCTTTTGATTATTTTACTCATTTTTATTCTTTCTTTGATTCTTATTTCTCTTCTTTTGCGTTCATACTACTATTGTTTGTGCATTCACACTTCTTTTCTCATTTTTCTTTTCTTTTTTTATAGTGTTCACATTGCTATATATTATTTGTGCGTTCACACTACTATTGTTCTTTTATTCTTATATTTTTTCTTTTCTTATATATTATTTTTTTATTTGTGCGTTCACATTACTATTATAGTAGATATATTATTTTATTATGTTGAAAGTTAAAATAAATCCACTGATGCTGGATGTTATGTAAAATGAGTAAGTAAAATAGATAAAATAACTTTTTGTAGTTCTAAATAGTTAAAAAAAAATAGCTCCACCAACATAAATGCTCTTAATCTAACAAATAAAAATAATAATGGATATAGTTTAAAAACATCACCAAAACAAACATGCATTAGAGAATAAAATATTACACGAATTGGTGTACACTTTAGAACCACAAAAAGATGAGTTAAAAAAGTAAAAGGAGGCTGCAACATGATAGGGACTTTTGTAGTTTTAGATGCTCCTAACTCAGATGAGCTTTGTATCAAATTAGAATCTGATGCTTATGGTTTGTACTCTTTATGGCTTGTAGCCATTACTTCGCCTTTTATGGCTAGCTAATCTATGCATATCATCCTTTTCAACCGAAAAAAAAAAAAAAAAAAGGTAAAAATAGTACTTAAAAAAATCTTCACACCTAGTATTTACTCTATGACCTGATCTACCCATCTTATCTGGCTAACTCAAGCAAACAAAAGAAGTAAAGTGACATAAAAAAGTAAGAAATGTCAATCAAAGGTGCTGGAATCAACCCAAGGTTTGGAAACAAAAGTCTAAAAGTTAAAGCTTGACAAAAAGAAAAAGAAGTAGCAGCAGTAGCACTAGCAGCTCACGAAGAAGATGATATGCAGTTAACGAAGAAACAGGTGGTTGACCAAGAAGACACACTAAAGGCCAACCAAGAAGAAACAACCATGGTCGACGAATAAGACACAGAAGTGATAGACGAGAGAGAATACAATGAGTCAACGAGGTGAGATGTGTCTTCTTTTTTCTAATCATACTTGACTCATGGAAATACAACATTATTTTACCACTGTCAATCTTTCCAATACTTTGGAGGGGAAAAAAAGTTTCAAGCTGTGAAATTTTTCATATTTTCGTGGTATCTCACTTTCTTTTAGAACTAGTCTTTGCAAATGAACACACATTTTAAAGTAAATTGAAAAATCTATGCATTGGTCCAACATTTTCTTCGATCGGATGGTTGGAATTTTTGGTCAAACTTGTCAAACCTTATATATAGTAATACAACTTCTAGATTTCGCCTAATTTGATTAACTTTCATCAAGTCGTAGAACTTTTGGAATATATTTTCCTGAATATTTAAAATGTGCTGTCACTTTAACTAAAGTTATTAAAAGTATTATTTTTCACAAAAGACTTTATTTGACTAGAAAGCATACCTGACACCACAATGATAAAAGTGTTAAATTTGTCTTAAATAAAGCATTGAATGACATAATTAAGATGCTATAAAATGACCATAATCTTCTATACGAAAAAAGATAAAGGAAAAAAAAAGACTAATTTTTTTTTTTTTTTTTTTTGAGAATGAAAAAAAAAAGACTAATATTTAGAATATGTGTTAGGATTCTCTCCATCCAATTCATGTTGACTATAAACAAAATTTTAGACGTGAAATAGAGTTTTTCAATTTAAAATGAAAATGGAGACAATCAATTTTCTGTGGGGCTCACATTGTCAATTAGTAATAACTTTACTTTCAGTTAGATCAATTATTGAAGTCTATTATCGTTGAATAATTTTTTTTTTTTTTTGAGAAAGAAAAAAAAAAAAAAAAACTAATATTTAGAATATTTATTAGGATTCTCTCCAACCAATTCCTGTTGACTATAAACAAAATTTTAGACGTGAAATAGAGTTTTTCAATTTAAAATGAAAATGGAGACAACCAATTTTCTGTGGGACTATCACATTATCAACTAGTAACAACTTTACTTTCAGTTAGATCAACTAGTAAAGTCTATTATTGTTGAATAGAGTTATAAGGATCAAATTCAGCACACACTAAAAAATCAATTGATCATTTCATTCTACAGGTAAAGAATCCTATAAATTCAAATTTTACCATATTTATCAAAATAATAATAATAAAACTACACTTTAAAGGTAGCTTCGTGCAATTCAAACGCTGTAAATCAAGCAATTCAGGGAGGTCCGTACTTGGAGTTTTGGGGTTTCCGTACTGTATTAGTATAGTAGTAATTAATTACTCTCCAATTACTATAATAAATACCAAAATTGAACGTCTAATTGACTCTTCATATTCCATCCTTGATATCTGGTTTTGCACAGGATTCTGTACCACTTTCATCGGTAATGGGCACATACACATTATCCATGGATTATAAGTATAAGCAAATTTACAGAGGGAGGGAGAGATTGATACAATTATACAATGGGTAAGAAAAAAGAAAAAAAGATACAGCACTACTCCAGCTCTCAGAAAATATTGTTGGTTGGTGAAGGAAACTTTTCATTTTCTGCATGTTTAGCTAAAGCATTTGGCTCTGCCAGAAACATGGTTGCAACTTGTCTTCATTCTAAAGGTAAAACCGACATTAGTTTTAATTTGAATCCTGAGAAAGCATGTTGATGCATGGATGAAGATTAAGTCCACTAAATCTGCCTCATTGTACTGATCTTCTAGCTAATATGTATAAGTAATACTAATTTATTTGTTTTAATTTGAATCTTTCAGATGCTTTAAGGAGAAAGCATCAGAGCTCTGGACCGCACTTGGTGGAATTGAATAGAAGAGGGTGTTTGGTGCTGTATGAAATTAATGTATATGACATGAACCAAAATCCCAGCTTAATGTCCATGAAATTTGATGTGATCATCTTCAACTTTCCTCATGCAGGCCATTGTGGGCTAAATGAAACAGACTATTTGCTTATAGAGTAAGTGTGAAAATACAACATACTTTTTTCTATATACACCCAATTTCCTCTCTTACACATGTTAGTCGTACATCTTCAATTCTTCATTATATTTGCAATGTACATAATTTTATTAGTTGTCACTCTTTTATTCAAGAGTTCTTAAATCTGCAGAGTTTCTGAGTTATTGTTCCACTTTTTTCTAACAGATGAATCAAAATGGTGCAGTGGCATTTGGGATTTAATTTAATTTTAATAAATCATTTTCTTATTTTTGTGGTGACCATAGTGTGTAATATTCATATTCTACCATTGATAAATTTAATAGGTTGTCTTTGGGATTTTGGGTTTCAATTGATGTAGAATGCACAGAAATCTGTTACAAGCATTTTTCAACAGCGCCCGTCATATGCTAACCAGAGGTGGGGAAGTGCATGTTGCGCACAGAGATGATTGTCCATATAACAGGTGGAAGATCGAGGAGCTTGCAGAGAGAGCAGATCTATATTTGAAAGAGAAGGTGGATTTTAATGCGATTGACTACCCGGGCTACATCAATAAGAGAGGTGGTGCCGTTCGTTGCGACGGAAAATTCCCTCTCAAAAGCTGCTTCACATTCAAGTTCTGTCTCAAGGAAAATACTTCTCAAATGCCTGATAACTTGCTGGAAAAAAAATTTAAGGGCATGACACTTGGGCATGTTGTGATTTCGGGTTTGTAGTTGGGTTTGTCTCTAACATTATTCAACGACAATCAAATAATTGCCTGTCATTGATGATGTGAGGATTTCAAAGGATTTGACACTTGCTAGTTGTTATAAGGTGTCCAATATAATGTATAAGCTATATATATATATATATTTAAAAAAAAAACAAGATTATTTCTCTGGTTGCCTGGTAATGATAATCAAACAAGTGACACTGTCATTGATCTCGTGAGAGGTGAAAGAGGGTTTGAGAGGTGCTAATTGTTTTGTGGTGTCCAAGATAATGTCGGATATATCTATTTTATTTACAATAGTTTTCACATATGTTGATATAAATTGTTATAGTTGGTACATGGGGATGTCCATTAACTTAGGTGGTAGACCAAGGTGAAAGTCCAAATCACAACAGACAATTTCAGCAGTTGTGATAAAATGGACATTACTATAGTATTATATGAAGTCTAATGTATATTTTGCTTTCCATATTATTAGGGAATTCAAAATCGTATTACCTCCCTCCCATCTCATACTATTCGTTATATTTAGAAAATTCAACTTTTTAAAAGAGATCCATTTAATGTATTGATTTTTAGTTAGAAATGTACAAGTTTTTCCCGTAAAAATAAAATATAAGTTTCCAAAATTACCCTCATTAATTTAGGAAATTTTGTTGTCCTACTCTTACCTTGAGTGTAAGCAAAATAAAGAACAAGTTAGGAAATTTTGTTATCCAACTCTTACCATGAATGTAAGCAAAATAAACCTGCAAGTAAAATTATCCTTATTTTACTTGGGAGTACAAGCAGGACAACCTTAATCCTACTTTTAGTTAAGTATTTTGTTGTATTTAATCTTTCAATGGATGTACTGTAATAAAGTTATAAAGCTGGAGTCGAGGAGATTCCACTGTGCATTATGGATCAAGTTAGTTCTATGTGTTCTCTATTTGTTATATCTTTTCTAATAACACTCGTGTGTGTGTGTGTTTGCATATGCATGTTTTAGCAGAGAAGGTTCTTTTGTATATATATTAATTATGTGGTAATTAATTATGTTTGTTTATATCTGTTACATTAAAATGATTAAATTCAGCCAAAAATTTTTGCAACTTAAATGGTTAGCACCGCCTACAATCTGCAAAGAAGACATTTAAAGTTCAAGTCTCCGTTTCCCGCATTAAATTTAAAAAAAAAAAAAAAAGATTAAATTTACATTTTTCTAACACTTTATACTTTTTGGAAAAATTCTCAAGTTTTTTACCCCACTTAATAAAGTCAGTTTTTTCCCCTAAACCAAACTAGACCACACCTAATCCTACATAGACATACTGGTATAAGCTTCTATTGCATCAGTTCACAACTTCACATACAAAACTATTGGGTATGTGAATTACTACTGAACCAAAGCAACCAAAAAGATAGAGAAATTAAGAAAATCAAAGGTTTTAAATAATAGATACCTTAACGGAGGCCAAGGACGAAGAGCTAAAAGAAAAATGGCAGGAAGGAGACGAAGCTCCATAGCTTGGCCAAGAAGCCAACGCAAACCTCCATGACAAACAAGGAATTTTGGGTTATACTTGAAGGGCAAAAATGGAATGTTAAAGTTATAAACAAATATGAAAACCATGAAAACTACACAAATCCTTGGGTAGCGGGAACTCATCTTTAGAGCAAGTCTTGTTAAGATCTCTGAAGTCCACACAAATCCTTATCTGCCCACCTTTATTCTTCACAAGAACTATATTGGCTAACTATTTTGGGCATTTGATTTCTTCTATAAACCCTACTTTTAAAAGCTTGCCCACTTTGACCTTGATCTTTTCTTCAAAATCTAAGCGATACTTCCTGGCTAGTTGTTTCACAAGCTTGGCCTTGAGATCGACATTCAGTTTATGTGTTACCAGCTTGGGGTCCAAACTTGGCATTTCTTCATACTTCTAAGCAAAAACATCTTTGTATTCCTTCAACAAAGCTATCAACCTTCTCTTTTCTTCCTTTGGTAGAATTTTGCTTATCTTGACCATCCTTTCTTCTCCTTCATTGTTGAGATTGACCTCAATGAGTTCTTCTTGAACGTTCCTGACAATGTCGTTCATACATTTAGGGGCTTCTCTCAAGGGTTCTCTAACTACATGCACCCTTTCTGGCTATTGAGTATGGTTAAAGGGGTTAGGCTTGCCATTCTCCCAAACCCTTTCCTTTAACCTTTAGAACTCGTAGACCACCTTGCCATCAGGCTTGGTGATCTTTCTTATATTAGGAGGCCTATCAGGTTCCACAACTTCACCATCATCTTCCTCCTCTCTCTTTAATACAGTGGCATTGAAAGGGAGGATCATGTTTTCTTCCTCAGGTTTGAACTCCTAATATAGGGCTGCCTCTGCATGGTGAAGTTTTGCTCTATCATAAGGAATTTTAGTAGCCTCAATGGTCATGGGACTGCCTTTCCAGATAACCTTCACACATTAATGATATGTGGATGCTACAGCTTTGTGTGCCTTGAGCCAAGGGCAGCCCAAAATGAGATGGTAAGAAGTATCACCATTCATCACATGCATAAGAGTACGTGCCCTGATAAGCCTTACCCTAAAATTCAAGGACGCATGCCCCAAGGTGTGCTACTGTGATGCTCTTATCCTTCACACCTGGAGCGGCTTTAGAATGATCCTCTCTCATGGAATACCCAGGCCATCCAGCGTTGGGAGGGGAAAAATGTTGGTTGAAGCACTAGTATCCACTAAGGCCCTTTTGATTTGGGAGACTCCTAGGAAGCCGGTAACTATAAGGGTCTGTTGCCATCAATAGCTTGGTTTGCGAAGTCCTTTGAGGAGAAAGTCATTGACTTCTTGGTTTCTTGATAAGCTATTTGCAATACACTTCCTTCAGAAGTAGCCATTCCCTGGCTTCTCTCTACCACCCAAGGCAAGGTTTGTGCTGCTTCTCTCTTAGCTTATGCTTTGAGGCCTATCCTTTCAAGAAAGGAATGAACTTTATCATTTTTCTAGATTCTCAACGCCATCTCTTCATCCTACATAGGTGAAGGTGCAGAATTACTACTAGTTGTGCTCACAACTTCGTCTTCCATAAGGTCTTCATAGCCTATGAAAGATATCATAGCTATCTCAGGTATGTGCATCCTTTGGCCTATACGCTTTCCATTTTTGATGACTAAACCACCCTTAGCCACCTTCTCATGGAATATATTTCTTAGAGCATAGAAATTCATGGTGTGGTGGTCACTCCTTCTATGATACCTACAGTAAAGTGCACCTCGCTTTTCCTCCTCTGTTGTCTCATGTTTACATTCAAGCAAGACCACCACACCATCCTTCACCCAGGCATCTAGGATGCTATATTGCTCTTTTGCTGAGATAGAAAAAGGAGGAGGAATACTGCTTCTTTCCCTTTTCCTGCCTTTGGTAACCTTCTTTGTCTTTTCTACCATAGCTGCCTCTATCTTTTTGCTCTCCTTCTTCCAAGATTGTTTAGGAGCAACTGTGGTTTGTGAAGTCAAGACCTTGGAAGGTTTCTTCACTGACATACTGGTTCTTCTAGCATCCTCCACTAGTCTTGTGAAGATAGGGATCTGCAAGTTATCCAAATAAGGGTCGTATTCAAACGACATACCAACAATACAAATATCCAAAAATCTTTCTTCCTCCACAGGATCATAGTATATCAACGAGAGGTCTCTGAGCCTATGAATGTAGTCCAGTAACCCCTCAGAGACTCTCTGCCTCTCTTGCTGCAGATCTGGTAGCCTTTCATCCACAGTAGAGAATTTTTTCATAAACTGAATAACCATATCATTCCAACTAAGAAATGACCCTGGTAAAAGGCTAGTATACCAAGTAAAAGCTTGACCTTACAGGGACTTAAAAAACTCCCTAAGTCTCAACTCTTGGTCATGAGAGTGAGCAATTAGAGCATCTATATACCTCCTGATATGCTCTCTGGCATTCCCAATCATACCATCATCTTTTGGAAAAATGGGAGGGTGTAGTTAATGGGATAAGGCTTTCAAGCCATCTCCTCAACATAGGGAGATCTCATATCAAAGTAAGCACAACTCTTTGCTTTTCTAGCCTCAAGCAAAAGTTCGCCGAGAAGAGAGGTCCGACTATGGATAGGTGTAACCTTTGGCATGAGATTTATCAACTAAGCCTGGCTATTTATAGCCCTTGGCTTAAGGTGGCGGTAGGCTTACCCACCCCGTTGTCTTAGCAATAATTATTGGTTCAGTTTTAGATCAGAATTAGACCCACTCTCGTATAAGAGGGTAGCCTCCCCATCTTGTTTGTTAATCTACCCGTGGTGCTGGCTTTGATTGCCCCTACTCTTCTCTTGTCTTCAACCGTTGAAAAAAAAGATCAAACTCATCGAATTGAAGATCAGAATTGTACCCTCTGATAACTGCAACATCCTTCCTAGTTAGGTATGGAGATGCTTGAGGCACATTGGGCTGTGGTTATGCCCTTTGCTCTTGATTGAGAAGTGGACCTTGGTTTTGAGGTGGAACAAGGGTTGACCTTTCAGTCTCTCCCTGAGGTGGTTGGCCTTCTTGTGGGGTTTGAGGAGTGGATATCCTCTGGCCCAAGGAATGGAACTCTACCCACATAGTGGCTTGAGAATGTTGGAGGTCCTTGTTAGGGTAATATTTTCCATGTAATTGGTTAATCCTTTGACAAAACGCACTTTACTTGTCAGTGGGTAGATCTAAGTTGGGTTTAATGTATCAAGAAGTATGTTGTCCAAACATATAAAACATTATCATTAAAGATATGAAGTTTGATACAAGAAACAAGTGAAGAAAAGTTGTTTCATTAAAACTCGACATAAGCTTGACACTAGCTGCTATCAAGGATTAATGAAGAAGCTCAACACAAGCTTAACACAAGTTCAATCTATCAATAATTACAATTTCAAAATTCTCAGATCTGAAATTTGGCCTATGATGACATGAATGATTAGTGTTTCTCTCTCTACAAACCTAGTCATATATAAGGCTTATTTTAAAAGTCATCAAGTACGGAAATGGAGACCTAGAACTCATATACTCTATGAGAAGCTACTATGTTTATACGTCTTAGGGTCTTGTAACCAAGTGTTTTCTGAACTTTATCATTTATGAAGTGAAGAATTTTGCAGCCAATAACAATCAATCAAGTTGCTGGAGTTAGTCACATACTAGGATCCGCACAAAGGAGTTAGTCATGGATTGGAGATTTCTTTAAAGTGAAAAAGTCTAATACAAGAGCAAGTTCGATTGGGTATTGAAGCGAAGGTTTAACTGTAGGTTGGTGTTTTGGGATAGGCTATAGTAGTGGTAAGATTCCTCATATTTGTAACTGCTTGATTATTGATTAGTGGATTCTTGAGAGTGGTGACCTGAAATTTACCCAGTGGGGTTTTTGCCTTGTGAGAGGTTTTCCCCATTCTTCAACAAATCATCATGTCAATTTAATTTCTACTGTATTTAGTTTATTTGGTGAAGTGTTGGTGCCACCATGAATTAAATAACTGAGGTCAATCTATTTTAACCCAACAAGTGGTATTAGAGCAGACACACTTTGATTAGGTTTTAATCTATGTTGTGTAATCCATTGACCCCTGTTGTCATGGATACAAATTACATGAACAAAATTTTTTTCTATCAGTTTCTCTTGTGATACTAACATTGATGTTCTTCAGTTTCTTAGGACATGTAAGTCCGACACTTATTTGAAATTGATGTTCTTGTTGGTTGAAAAAGATATGTATATGGATGATTTGCTAGAATTAGTTTAGGTAATAGAATAGTTGATTCTCAAAAAAATGCAAACTTCAAAGAAGATTAGACTGTCTCAAAAGGGGCATACGCAGGGTTGTTGGTAAAAGAAAGACAATAGCTCGATTAATGTTGTCTAGCAGAGGTTGCAAAGAAAGAACCTTACTATATGATCTGGCTAATAAACATGAAGTATGTTTCATGATGCATATTGATCTTAAAGTAATCAACACTCCCAAACTAAACATATTGAGATCCGACATCATTTCATTCATGAATTGGTTGAAGATTGCATTCTCACTCTTGAGCTCATTAACATTGATGATCAAAAGACTGATCTTTTCACAAAGCCTTTGAATGGTCGTCGATTTGAATTCTTACGCCAAAACATTGGTGTAATCTCTTTGGAGTAATCTTTCTCCTTCTTCCTCATGCATTTGCATCTAGTTTCTTGTGTTTTTTCTTTATATGCTTGTTTGTTTGTGTTTTTTTTTTTTTTTTTTTTTTTTTTTTTTGGTATTTGCATTCAATAAAAAAGAAGAAGTAAAAACAGTGTGTGTTTGTGTATACTGGTACATGTGTACCTTGAATGGCCAATGAAATAAGGTTTCTTAACTTTGTATCACTTGTAACTTAGATGAGTATCTTTATGCACAACTAAGCAATGTAAGCTTTATGGCTTGTTGTGTGATTTGTATGATTTGGTTAATCTTTTATCATTCATATCTTTATAACTTATTTTGAGGGGAAGGACTAAAAAATCCTAAGAAAAAGACATAAATAACCATCTCACCAGTAAAACTCATCAATCATAAAACATTTGTGTGCAATTCATAAAAGTTGTGCTCGATAAGGTGTAGCACTTACATAACAAGGAAAAGATGTTTGGCTAACATAAATGGGTATTTCTCTTCTCTCTCTTATATGCCCATGCAGATATGCCTTTTTATACTTAAAAAAGAAAAATATGCAAAGTACATAAAAAATAAAAAGAATCAAAATGCTTTTAAATATTGTTGGGTTAAGATAGATTGACCCCGATTAATTATTTCAATTACCCAAGTTGATTAATTAGATCAAATTACATGCAAATGGTGGAGGCACCAACAAATCACCAAATAAACTAAATGCAGCGGAAATTAAATTGAGTTGTGATTTGTTGACAAATGGGGAAAACCTCTCACAATGCAAAAACCCTCTATTGGGTGAATTTAAGGTCATCACTCCCAAGAATCCACTAATCAATAATCAAGCGGTTACAAGTATGAAGAGTTTTACCACTACCTTGGCCTATCCCAAAATATCAATCTACAGTTAAACCTTTGGTCCAATAGTCAATTGGACTTAATCTTGTAGTAGCCTTCTTTCCTTTGTTGCACAAATCTCCAATATGTGACTAACTCCTTTGCACGGATACCAGTATGTGACTAACTCTATATCAACCCTTTGATTGTTATAGTTGATTTGCAATAGCTTCATATAGAAACAACAATATGATCTTCAATGTTGGTGCTAGAGACTTTGCTTGGTTACGAAACTCAAAGGTGAACAAGAAATGTAACAATATCTCTTTCTTTTGTAAAAGGAGGCTAGGGTTTCAAAAAGTGTATGTTTTTAGACCCCTTAAAACACAAGTTGTTTAACCTAGTTATTTAGCCAAGTGATTACTTAGATAAATTATTTAGATCTAGGTTAAAACACATTCAAATCATATCATGTAAATAATGCAAAAATATAAAGAACACACGATACGATAACCCAGGAAAACCAAACCGGTAAAAAACTTGGGAGGATTTAACCTAGCTATCCTCAAAGTAAAACAGATCCACTATGAAAGAATTGAAATTTGTACAATAGAATTTAGGCCACTAACATCCTATTACTACCTCTAGTAGAAAACTTACTACCACGATCACGTGACAACTCCGAGTCCATGTACTACTTCTTTCCTTGATCCACTACAACTACAAGTTCTCCTACTTGTGACTTTGAGAATCCATTCAAAGGTTTTAGATCTTCTTTAAGTTCTCTATGCAGCAACTGAAGCGATCACCAAGTTCTTTACATGAATCTTGATTTTGATAACCCTAAGTGTGTATGAAGGTAAACACCTCTAGATCTCACAAGAGATTCAACACATAGCACTAGTTAGGGTTTTTGCTTTTATACTTGGAGTCAAACATAAAACCTTACACGTCATATAGGCTTGGGTTGAATTGGAAATTCTGCAGAAAAATAAATCTGCACGAGATTTGATTGATCGAGTCTAATTCTCAATCGATTGAGCCTTGTAGATTTAGTCCAATAAATTCTGCAATCACTCAATTCCAATTTTACAATAAAACACACTTTTAGCAGCCTAAACCTAGACTCTATGTTTCGATCATGGTTTGCCAATACTATACAAATTGAAGTTCTATTACATTTAGTTTCTAAAGTCTTAGAACATAACAAAAAGAAAACCTTATGAAGCTTTATAGGGTTAAGGTTTTCTTTCTCCACCTCTTTATTTAAATAGGATCTTAATAGGCCTTTTTAATGAGCTCTTCTATTCCAATTAGGTTTACACAAACCTTAGGCTTTCCTAGTCCTATAAGTATTATACATACCTATAAACAAATAGCTTTTTAGAATTAAAACATTGCAGGCTATATTAGGAATCTTGTAATCTCAATAGATCAAGAGATATCGAGATAGGTATAGAGTTTTAGTAAATCTCGATAGATCGATAGGTATCGAGATGGTATCGGGACTTGCAGATTCACTTCTTCTTGAGCAGTTCTTGAGTAATCTTCATATCTTCAATGTAACCACTTGTAATCATCATCTCAAACCTACTTAGATTTACCCAAATAAAAGTAAAATGCATTTTGTCATAGGATATGCCAATTACTTAAAAATATGAACCTAACAAATATAATTGCAAGAGTGTGGGAGTTATATAATGTACCTCAAAGGTGATGGTCCCCATCAAATGGTTATGATTGTGTGTGAATGTTCTTGATTTTCTTATCTCATTGTTTTCATATGATGAGACACAATGTGATTTGGTCAGCACAAGGAATATATGTGGTAGTATAAGTTCACTAAATTTTCTTAACTTGTTTTTGAAAAAAAAAAAAAAAAATTGTTTAGACTTGTTTAGTGTTTTGGATCTAGGATTGCTTTGCATCTAGAGTTTTTGGGTGTGTTTGAGTGCATAACATGCTTCTTTGATGTTTGGTATGGTGTTTATTGTGTTTGCATTCATATCATGTCTTTTCTCCCTTGAAAATTCATGTGTCTGTGCTACTCGATACTAGCTTGACAGTAGTCTCGATACTAGCTTGACACAAGCCTCTTTTATCGAGGCTTTCTAGGTTTTTCTCGATACCTCTCGACATATAGCCCAATCTATCGAGCCAAATTTTTGAACTCTTTGTCTAATTAACACCTCCTCGACACCTACCTTGATACATCAAAGTTTTTAGCTGTCAATACCTCTTCGATACTTCTCAATCTATCAAGAAGCCTGATTCTATATATACTCGAGGGGTCAACTTGGTTTCATTCTCACTTAAACACTTGACACCTCTTCATTTTCTCTCGATCCAAATGCTTCTTTTTAACAAAAACCCTTCTTCCAACCTCAATTTTAGCCCATTCTAAGCTTCAATTCATTGGTATGTGGTCTTAATCCCTCTTTTTGTTTATTCTTCATGCATTTTCACGCATTTAGACCTAGGTTTTCGATAGTTTTGGGAAATTTTGGGGGGTTTTATGATTTTGCTAAAAATTTTTGGTTTGGCTTTGTTGTTTTCATGCATTGCATTTTCTAGCATTATAATCATGTTTTCATGCATTCTAAGTTGTGTGCTTGATTATGAACTATGAGTGATGTAATTTGAATTGGGTTTTTTTCCCATGATGCAATTTATTTTTGCACATAAGCTGCTCATGCATTGCTCCTTTCCTTCTTCTATTCCTAAGCATATCTTCTGGTTATGTTTTGTTTCTCTCTTTTCTTTAGTTTCCTACTATGGCACCTAAGAAGTCTATTCCTTTGGAGACTCCGATATCTCATCATGGTTCCTCCTTTTCTTCTTCTCTTCCTTCCAGAGATAGGTTCCATGATTCAGAATCCCAAAAGGATTTTGAGGCGAACTTTTGCCATAGGGCGATTTATTGGGAATGCCTTATTGTTCTGTCTGATTTTCCAGAAACTTTCTTACCCGGTGCATTTAGCTTTTGGGGTTTGGAATCTCTTTGCGAGAAACCCTCTAGATGTTTTAGCGTGTTTATATAGGAGTTCTACTCCAACATACATGCTATCGATACCTCTATTCCCCAGTTTAATACGGTATTCTGAGGAACATGTATCGTAGTTGCGCTAGTGCTCATTTTCGATGTACTACATGTCCCTAAGGTAGCTCATCCAGACAATCCTAGTGCACCTTGTCTCTGTTCTATCTCTCGAGAAGAGCTAGCCTCACGTTTTTGTGAGCACCCTATGTTATAGGTTATTCTCTTAATTTCACCACTCATGACTTTGCTAAGGGTCCAAGGATCCTTAATATGGTAATGACTTTTTTTCTCACACCATGATCACACTATAACACTATCACTGAGCCTCGTGCTCGTTTTATTTTCTCTCTCTTGAAGGGTGTCTCTATAGACTTTCCTTCACATATGATAGTATCTATGATAGATATCTATCGAGACACTGCTACACGTGATAAACTAATCTTTTCTTCAGCTATCACACACTTTCCTATTCCTTCTTTACCTTTTTTTAATATCATGGGTGCTATTAGCAAGGAATCTATACAGAGAAGCGCTGCATAGCTGGTGGCCAAGGCCAAGTGGCCTTGTCAGGAGCTTACTCTCGCTCAGCAAGAGGAGGCTGCTTTTTGAGCTGTGGAGGATGCTACCTATGCCTCTCGACCTTCTCCCTCATTTGCTCCACCTTATTCTTCTGAAGTAGAGGCAGCTCTTGCTACCATCTTAGATCAAATTTAGCTCATGCGTGCTGTTTTTGGTAGTTGTTTGGACCATCTTACTGATGAGATGTGTCAAATGAACACTAGGATTTTGGGAGGCCGCTATCTCCCTTTTATGCTGGTGTTAGGTGTCCACGCTAGGTGCATTTTTCACTCTTCCCCAAGCTGGTCACATCATTGGCACAAGCTAAAGATGATCGCCCTCAGCCAACATTTTCCTTCCTTTTCTTACAGCTAGCCCACGTGTAGGGTCTAAATCCAACCACATTAGCATTCACACATGACTTGGCTGGTGTAATGTACAAATACTATTTGCCTTCTTGGAGAAAATGACTTCAAATATCTTCTGAATTGTCGGGCAAATAATGACTTTATTTTTTGGGCTTGAAAATCAACATGGTTGGGCTTAGGAAACTGATTGGATTGGGTTGTAGGCTTATACTGATACTCGTCATGCCACCATGTTTGTAGCTGCCATTTTACTCCGGTGTCATACTCCCCCTCTTGAGAAACACTCATCCTTGAGTTTAAGTTTAAATCATCCTAAGTTTTTTCATCCAACTTCATCACTATTACGCTTGAACTAGACTTTCCTTCCTTGAGTTTCTTACAAACACCAGCTAGAAAAATCATAAGCACCCTCTTGAAACTCCAAAATTCTTCGTTGAGCATCAACTTTCATACTTACTCTCACTTGATTCGAGAAGGTAAGAGAACAATAACATGAATTAGATTTTTGTCATGAACAACTTCAAATGGGGGTTTCGTATCTTGAGAAATAACAAGCTCCCATTTCCTTGGATGCTCTCTCTTTGAACCTCTCAGCAAATTTCCAAGAAGTCTATTCATAACTTCTTAGTGATCATCAACTTGAGAATAGAAAGCACTAAAGAAATCCAATCTGCCACTTAAGAGCTTCCAAAGTATTCTCCAATAACAAACAAAATGTTCATCACAATCTAAAGTGACTGTAACACATAAGTCAAAAGAAAAGAAAAGAAGAAGAAGAAGAAGAAGAAGAGGGAAGTCAGATTTTTTTGGTGTCCCACGTGCCCCACCTACCCCTCTATCCACCACCACTCATTCTCTCAAATATTCCTCACTCTCTTTGGCCAGCTATAACTCATTTTCTCTATTTTTCTTTTTCATTTTCTCACAAACACAACAAACACTCCTCTCCCACCGGTGTACCTTCTTCACCACCATCTCCACCATTATTTTTCCGACAAGATCATCGGAAAATCTTTAAGAACCTCTAATCACCTTCATATCTTTTATTTGAGGTAAAATCTCTAATTTTTTTAATGGGTTTATATGCTTTTGCTAGAGGTTTTCTATATCTAAGCTTTGATAATGATACCCTTGTGATTTATGAGCTTTGAAAGTGATATTTATGTGTTTATATGTATGGGTTTTGTGTTGGTGTAATTATTTGATGAGTGGATTTATAGTTTTTACAATGGTGGCTATCTAAGTGGTGAAGATTTGGGGGTTTTGGTTTTTTAATGTGAAATAGATGGTGAATATAATTTTTATTGATTATTTGGTGCTAGTTAAAGATTCAAACTGTTTGTCATGGAGAATATTATGATTTTGGTGTCATGGGTCTCTTGATGATGTTATATAAATCTTGTGAAAACTACTTATAAAGTGTTGAGTTTTTGATGTTAGTAGTAATACCTTGAATGATTTATGAGAATAAGTTGGAGTCTATGCCTTGTAATTAATTTGTTGAGAAACTTTGGAAGTGGAATATGTTATATGTGAGGTTAAATACTAGGCTTGCCTAATTAATTGCTGATTTGGAAACTCCTAAATTGTAGCTAGACGCAATATCAAGTCTGATGCTTATTGAGATAGGTTTGCTTGATATTATTTAGTTTCTAACTAATTTCCTTTGGAACTTGGATAATTAGGTTTTTTGCGGGCTACAAGGTAAGTAGCTTCTTAATGGGATTTTTTAGAACAATAATCATATTGCATAAAATGTTGTTTTTGGGTTAAACACATTTTGGAAAATTGTTTATGGAAACTATATTTTCCTAAAAAGCGTTATGTTGTAACCTTAATGCATGTGATTATTAATAAAAAGGGCATCATCTTTAATATTGCATATGGGGAAATGCATGAATGTTTGGCATGGAAAAGAAAAACATCTTTGAATTCCTTTGCTAATGGATTTCATGGTTTGTGGTATTACTTGGAAATACTAAAGATGCTTTATATTAATCTGTATTATTTGGGAAATTTATGCAAAATATTTATGACAAGAAATGGTTTTGCGAACTTTGAGAATACTGTGGATATTTGGTTATTGAAATATTTTATGAAATTACTTGGAAGTGAACTATGTATTTTAAATACATTAGCTTGTGAGCTTTTGATGTGGTTTTGCCATTGTGTCATGATATTGGTGATTACCCTGTCTGTGTGACGACCATGTCTATGTGACGACCCCGTTTGTGTGATGACCCATCTATGTGATGACCCTATTTGTGTGATGACCTTGTCATTTGGCCTTGGGTAAGGTTTTGGTTTTGAAATGATATTAGATATTTTTATGGATCACAGTGAATAATATGTAGTTTCGTAGTTATTTTGGGAAGCTTGGTTTTACATTATTTCTATTATTCTTTTCATGTCATTAATGAAATTTATTTTGCATAAATTAAATGGAAATTCCCAAATTATAGCATGTTTTGTGAAATACTCATTATCTAGAGACTTGCACTTCCCCTACCCCCATTAATTATGCTACTTACTAAGTTTTGTCTCATCCCATTCTTTTATAAACTTTTTCAGACTCAACAATGATCGTTTTGAGATAGGTTTTTGTGGCTAGCAGTAGTTAGACTAACTACTGATGGAGGTTGGACATTTGTTATGGTGATTTTTAGATATACATCCTAGAGTAGGCTTGACTCATTCTTTTGTATCTAATAGTGGTGATGACTTTTATTCCTACTGATGGGACAAGTTGATGATATGTAATTATATTTATTCATACCTCCATTCTTGTGTGGCCAATGGTCATTGTAATTATTGCATAGAGTTCTGACTTACTTTGGGAGTATTTTTAAAGAAATTATTATGATAATTCTTGATGTTGGTACTTGATAAGAATGATTTGGATTGATTTGTCAAAAAGGAAAAAAATCTACAGGTGCCTTTGAGATGTTTTTCTCATGCTTTGGACCCTTTTGAGTTTGGGGCGTGACAATGATGGACTCAAGAACTCCATTCAAATGAAACTCTTCTTTGGAAAACAAAGCTACTACATGAAATGCATCAATAGAGTTCTTACAAGGTATGATATAATCTTTCTTCAAAAATTGATCAACCTCAACAAAAATGCAATGACAACCATGCTGTCCAGGCAAATTAAGAACAAAGCCCATAGAAAAAAGCTCCCAATAAGTATTAGGAATCAGCAAGAACAAATATGAACCTGTATTTTGGACTCCTCCCTTGGCCACTTGATATCCAAGACATATCTATATAAAGTGAGCAACACCACTCTTCAAGTATAGGCAAAGGTTGTATCTTTTCTTCACAAGATTTTTCATTTTGCCTTGATCAAAATATTCACAAAATCCACCAACAAGTAGTTCTTCAAACATTTTGCAGATCCTTCAGATTGGTATAGCCAATTTCCCCTAAAGAGAAAGTCATTCATCATCAAGTACTCTTGACTCTTTCCATCTCTTACAACATTCGACACCTTAGACAAGAATGGATCCATTGCATAACAATCTGGTGTGAGATTAAGGCCAATGATCTCACAAGAAATAATAGCCATCAAACCATATTTTTGACTCAATGCACTAGCACTTGGTTTAATTAACTAGTTTTATGCTATGAAATCAAAGTAAACTTCTTGAAGTAACAAGTACAACTTATATGCCTTGGATTGAGTTTCTTTTGCACCTTTAGAAACTTGAAAGCCTTAAGATCAGAATAGAGAACAAACTCCACTCCATTGAGATAATGCTCCCATTGCCCCAAAGCTTGTACAACAACAAACAACTCCCCAAAAATCAAGTAGTCCAGCTTCACATCATTGAACTTCCCACTGAAATAAGCAATTGGCCTCCCTTCTTTGCATAAGCATGACACCTATGTCCACACTAGAGTCATCACACTCCACTTGAACTGCTTTAGAAAGTTCTGGTAGTGCTAGTAAATAAGCTTCAACAAGTCTGAACTTCAACTACTGTATACCTCTTTTTGGCTTTGCTAGTCCAATGGAACTCCTTTTTCTTCTAAGCATCCTTCATTAAAGTAATAATGGAATTGAAGCTTTTGATGAAGCGATTGTAAAATGAAGATAAAACTTGAAAACTTATCACATTAGTCAGTCTTTTAGGAGTAGGCTAGTCAAGAATATCATTTTTCCCTTTTATCCTTCAAGTTTATGCCAATAGCACTCACATCATACACTAACACAACTTAATCTGTCCTTAACAAGCACATCCCAAGATTGATAAACAACCAACTTTCTTGAAGCATTTGAAAAACACAAGGAAAATGCTTTAAGTGTTGAATTCTGCCATTCATGTCAATCAAGACATCATCAAGATACATCACCACATACTTTCCCACAAGATTTTCCCAAAATTGAGTTATTAACCTCATGAATCTACTAGTTGAGTTAGACAACCCATACAACAAAACAAGCCACTCATTGAGGTCAGCTCTGATTTTAAATGTTGTCTTCCATTCATCATGTTCTTTAATTCTTATATGATGATAGTTGCTGCCTAGGTCAATTTTAAAAAAGACCTTAGCACAAAACAGTTCATCAAGCAAATCGACTGTAGTATCATTAAAACACATCCTCCAAATTTTAGTCCTTTTGGAAGTTAATAAGATTGAAACAACACAAGGACTAATAGACTCCACAATCAAATCCCATTTCAACAATTCTACAATTAATTCAACATGTTCACAAGGTGGAATTCTATAATGAGGCTAGATAGGAAGAATAACACCTGGAATGAACTATGATGTTGAATATCACAAAGTGGAGGCAAACTAGCAAGAACCTCTTTTGGAGTTAAGCCATTGAATCCTTTCAACGAGGATTGAACTTCACTCAGAACATAAGTTGTTGGTTCCACATCCTTTCCCATAGCAGCCATAGAATAGAAAAGCTCATCTTCTTGGGTAGTCATCGCTGGTTGGATGTCAAAACTTTCAGCACCAAAATCACCATCTTGATTGTCTTCATTTAAATCAACTTTTGATTCTTCATTATAAGTTGGCTCTTGAACTTCATCATAGCGCAAAATACCAATCTACCGTAGCATCTTCTCTAGAGCACTCTTTGATATCTTCAAATATGTTTGAAAGGGAAAAATCCATATGCCATGGATTCTCAATAGTAGGTTCTGAAATAGAACTTGAATGGTCATCATTGGAAATTTGGAATCAACTTCTTTGCAAACAATTGAACGTTTTCTCCCAAAATTTTGAATTGGAGAGGTTGGTCACTGATGAAGGATCTTATCCATCCTTTGATGAAGATCTTCACAAAGTCAGATTGTACACTTCTTAATTGTCTTGGAGCCATCTTGAACAAGAATAAGCAAATTCGTCACTTTCTGACAGATTGACGTTTGCTTAGTAAATTGCAAATATCTCACTGTAGAAAACTCGAAATCATGATTTTTGTTGTTGTTGTTGTTGTTGTTGTTAGAAACTAGAAAGGTAGATCTTTCCATAAATATATGGCATGAACACATAAACTTCATGAGAAAATACAAAATTCACGAAGAAGATGAACAATCAATTCTAGAATAGCATGAGAACTTCAATAGACCCAACAGGAAAAAACTTGCTGTAATACCAACTGATATTGGAGTTGTAAGGGGCAACCCAAACTTAATCGATATGATAAATGAAGATAGGCTAGATAAATATATTTTATATTTTCTGGTTTTATAAGATAATGAAAACACTCAAGAATCAAAGGATAGATAAGTTCACCACAAGTAAGAACCCAAAGGGATACAGATAATACCAACCAAGGAGTTTAACTAAGGATACAAAATTATTTTAGCTTAGCACTTTATGGGATACAAATTAACACCACTCAAGAGATACAGAAACCGATACTCGGCACCTAAAGGAATCCACCCAAGGGATAAGAGTTAATTTAGAAGAAATCCAACTTCTGAAAAACACAAGGTTTTTAATTATGCAAATAAACTCTAAATTTTATTTGATTCAGCCACAAGGTTTAAATAGAACTTGGAACAGTCTCCCCAAGCATAGGAAAATAAAAATAATAATAAAAAAACATTCACTTAACTTGACTAAAATCAGATATGACTCTTAGAAACTTGAAACACAATAAAATACTCGTCTGCTTAGGAGAAATAAAACATAAAGTCTGATTCATCCTAGGAGACACTAATTAAAGACTATTTTGACTTTGTTATTAATGATAAAAAAAACATTGAAAATAATTGGCTGTTATTCTAATCTTCAAGGAAAGCTTTTGGGCCGAACTGACATCAGATTGTTGGATCTTGGTTGGAACTTGGGACACTCAGGTGTTAGGAGGAATAAAACATAATGATTGGATGTTTCCTAAGAAACCAACATTAAATACTCTTTGACTTCTTGGAGAAAATGACTTCAAATATATTTTGAATTGTCAAGCAAATAATGCTTTATTTGCTAGGCATGAAAATCAACATGGTTGGACTTAAAAAATTGATTGAATTGGGCTGTTGGCTTATACTGATACTCCTCATGCCACCATGTTTGTAGCTATCACTTTACTCCGGTGTCATCAAAGCAGTCCATCCATATGGATACAGTATTCCTCATGATTGGATTTGCGAGGTTGTAGCTTTTTGGGTCTTTGTAATATTAAACTTACCGTCTCCATAGCCTAATATCAAAAAGTCATGGCCATGCAAATGCCACGGATGTGTCTCACTTGTAGCATTGGTCGTAGTGTTTGCATTTTTGAAGTATAATATCCACTGTGGTATTGAAGCCTATCCTATAAATGGCATTGCTAGAAGTGGCATTTTTATTCTCAGCAACACTGTATATGTCATAATTTTCAACATCATAAGTATCCGGAGGTGGGCTTTGATCAAAAATGTATCAGTGAAATTATATTTTAATTGAACAAGGAAAGGAGTAAGTGGAAGGCTAAGTGATATTTAAAGACTAGCGGTAAATACCATTGACCAAATTTTGTGTGTTGAAAAGCACAATGACAATATCCGATGTGGGAGGTGGTGCTGTGACATAGTCAGGGTGGGCTTTGATGGCACGGCTTTGAGCCAATTTTGAAGCCGTGTCATTCCAAAGAGGACCAGTTGTTGGTTCTGTTGTTGGGCATTTGTAGTGATAATTTGGATGGTAATTGAAGATGCCTAGACCAGTTGGAGTTGAAGGTTTTCTGCCAATAGTATTAGTTGTGATCCAATCATTTCTTTTAGAGTCTCGGTCTGCTTTTACTATCACTGAGTATGTCTCACCAGAATTTATGTATAGGTTCTTTGTTACAAATGGCTCAACAAAGCTTCCATCTGCTTCAAACACAGTCATGCTATGGCCCCGCAGCGCTAGCATAGATCAGAAAGTATGTCATAAAACTTAATGACATATTAATTATGTGGTAACCCAAAAAAACACTAGTCACTAGAACAAATCAAGTTCCTCGTAGTCACTTATATAGCCTAACTCAGCCTAATAATTGTCTGACGTGGAACCCAACACACGCCAAAACAACAAACACTTATGTAATCAAATGGAGATAGTCCAAGATATCAAAAATTACCTCAATTTCAAAGCTCAATGCCGATAGGGAAGTCAAGCTGGCAATCCTTAGTCTATATGTTTTTCCAGGGACTACTATCAAAGAATAGAGAGAGCAATCTGAATTTGTTGCATTACAAATTCCGGAAGCTGTGTCTGCAGCAGAACAGTTGAACCTTCCTCTTCCATTTATCAAGAGTGACTGAAAAGTAGATTAAGAAATATTATTATGGTTTTATGTGAAACCACTTTTCTATTTTTATATGTAGTATGATGAAATCTGTTACCTGTGGTTCTCCTACCCATTTAAAGGGTATGGAAGATAAGCCTACGGCTTCTTCGCAAGTACTACTGATGTACCAATCTTTAAGAAGAATGGTATGGTCATGATCATATAGGTAAAGGGCTCAGAAACTGCATCAGGTATTTTTACAATAATGAATCCATACATCCCTCCTGATATTTGCATTCCATAATGCGCATGGTAAAGATATGTCCCGGCCTACATTTTCAAAAACATTGTGTTAGGAAGAAAAAAAAAAAAAAAAACAGACAAAACTGTTGGTACTGAAAATCTGAATGGATCTTTCCGCAATGTTTGCTAATTAGAGACTTGCACTCTCAACTACAAACTTGTAATCCAAGGTTTCTCCGGGCATAATTGCACATTGAGTAACCCCATCAGTTCAAGCATGCCAAGGTGTTCCATACTGTAGCCAAGCAAGCACAAACAAAGATGCAATAAAAAAAGTTTGAAATCAAACATCTCAATAATTAAGAATAGTTCAGTGCTAACTTTTTTGCCTGTTTCTTTGTTTTCAACAGTGGGGTTCAATAATATGAAAAGCACAATGGAAATAATGACAATACCTGTCGGATTCCATGCCAATGCACTGTAACATTCTCAGTTAACATAGTGTTGTTACGTGTGGCTTGCATTTGGTCCACTAATAAGTGGTCGAGTCTTATTAGGACTCTTGTTATTGGATTACTTTCAAACTAATACCCAACCGGACTTAGATATCCAAGTTCAACTTGGAATAATAGCAAACTAGATATCTTTGAGATTTAGAGTTCCACTTGAAGCAGTTTGTCTTTGCTTGGATTAGTATTTTGCACGTGGGCATAAGGAAATTGTATGTAATACAATTTATATTCCACTTGCATCTTAGTTGACTAACTCTATGTATAAATAGGACGTGTTGCGGCAATTGAAGAGAAGAAAAAAGAGAGTGAAATAGAGAGATTGATTGCTGCAAATTTGTGAGAGTTCTCTAGTTTAGAATAGGGTACAAGGTTTTCTCTATTCTTTGTTATTTGTAAGAGAGTTATTAGGTGTATTGCGGATTGGGTGTGTGTAAGAATACTGATATACCAACTTGTATATCTCCATATTTGATTAGTGTAATTTTTTGTCGTTGCCCGTGGATGTAAGCCAAAACCTGAACCATGTAAATCCTTGGTGTTCTCTTGTTTGTGTGTTTTATTTTATTATTTTATTTATTTTGGGTCTGCTTTGTTTCTATTGTTTATTTCTTGGAGATCTTTCTATAGTTATAATATTTTCACAATTAATATTGAGGTGGGAGAGCTATTTGGAGGTGCTTTCCTACAACTAATTGGTATCAAAGCCTAGGTTCATTACCTAGGCGTTTGGATTTGTTCTCTTTGGAGATTTTGGTGATTGATTTGTGAATTTAATTATTGAGGAGAAAGATGTCAGGTGATTCCTATACAAAATCTTCGGCAGAGTCCTCTAGAAAAGCTTTGGTAGATTCCTTTAGAAAAGCTTTGGCAGAGTCTTCTGCAAAACCTTTGACAGTTAGAACGATGGTTTCTAATGCCAAATTTGAGGTATAGAAGTTTGATGGAACAAACAACTTTGGCATATGGCAATGTGAAGTTATGGATATCTTGATCCAACAAGAGTTGGATATTGCTTTGAAGACAAACCTAAAGAGATGTAAGACAAAGATTGGGACAAGATAAATAGACAAGCTTCCGGCACCATCCGTTTGTGTTTGGCCAAGGATCAAAAGTATTTTGTTATGAGAGAGACGAAGGCTAAAGAGCTTTGGAAGGTGTTAGAAGATAAGTATATGATGAAGAGAGAACTGTTTATATTTGAAGAAAAAGCTCTTCCATTTCCAGTATTGTCCATGTATTTCTATGTTTGAGCACTTTAATGATTAAAATAAAATACTTGCTGATTTGCAAAATTTAGAGGTTGAGATTAAAGAAAAAGATAAGGCTCTCTTATTGTTGAATTCTCTACCTGATACTTATGATCATTTAATCGCAACACTATTGTATGGGAAAAATGAAATTAAGTTTAATGATGTGTCCAATGCTTTGACTAACAATGAATATCGTAAGAAAGATAAGCAGGCCTACATGGGTACAAGTAGTGAAGCCCTAATGGTTAGAGGTAGGTCTGAACATAAGAAGTCTAGTAGAAGAGGTAGATTGCGCTCTAAGCCAAAAGGATCTACAAAGAGGAAAATTAGGAAGATAAGTGTGCCTTTTGTAGCAATAAGGGGCATTGGAAGAAAGATTGCCCACTTTTGAAGAATAAGGACAAGAAAGATTCTAATGCTAATGTAGCAGATAGTAAGGATGGAGATTCTAATTTTACATTGACTGGTTCATTATTTGTTTGCTATTCAGATGAATGGATCATGGATTCTGCTTGTACCTTTCATATGTGTCTGAAGAAGGAATGGTTTTTCAATCTAGATGAGTTGGTACATGGTTCAGTCCCCATGGGTAATGATGAAGCCTATGAGATCTTTGGGATGGGTAAAATCAAGCTAAAGTTGCATGATGGAATAGTTCGCAATTTGGCGGAAGTTCAAAATGTACTAGACTTGAAAAAGAATCTAATATTTGTTGGTTTCTTAGAATCCAAGGGATTTAAGATTACCATGGAGAATGGAATTTTGAAAGTTTCATATGGTGCATTTGTAGCATTGAGGGCCATTCGTAAAAGGAATATGTATTTCCTTGATGGAATTACTATTGTAGGTGGAGCAACCACAACTTCTGATATTACTAGGGAGGTTGCTTCGGATACTACTAGACTTTGGCACATGTATTTAGGCCATGCCAGTGAAAATGCTTTGTAAAGTCTCGTAAAGCAAGGTTTGCTAAAGGGTTCCAAGACTTGCAAGTTAGAATTTTGTGAGCATCGTGTTTTGAGAAAGCAAATTAGATCAAGTTTGACACTGTAGTTCATCAGACAAAGGGTACACTTGACTATGTACACATAAATGTGTGGGGTCTGCGAAGGTTGCTTCTCTTAGAGGTAAGCATTATTATGTTACCTTTGTTGATTATTACTCCCGCCAAGTTTGGGTTTATACTATGAAGCACAAGGATGAGGTTCTTGATGTATTTTTGAAGTGGAAGAAATTGATTGAAACTCAAATAGGTTGTAAGATAAAACGGCTTAGATCTAATAATGGTGGTGAGTACAAGTCTAATCCATTTTTGAAAGTTTGTCAAGATGAAGGTATTGCTTGTCACTTCACTATTAGAGGTACCCTACAACAAAATGGAGTGACTAAAAGAATGAATCGTACTTTGCTGGAGAAGGTGCGGTGTATGTTGTCTTAAACAAAATTAGGTAACGAATTTTGGGATGAGGCAGTAACGTATGCAAGTCATATCATCAACCATTTTCCTGCAGTTGTGAATGAGGGGAAAACTCCCCTAGAGGTATGGTCTGGATCT
Source organism: Quercus robur (assembly GCF_932294415.1). Lineage (NCBI taxonomy): Eukaryota > Viridiplantae > Streptophyta > Magnoliopsida > Fagales > Fagaceae > Quercus > Quercus robur. The sequence goes on from NC_065537.1 coordinate 25,400,776, forward strand.
CCTGCTACTAATTTTGATTCCTTGCGCATATTTGGTTGTCTTGCATATTTTCATGTGAAGGATTCAAAATTGGATTCTAGAGACAAGAAAGCTATTTTCTTGGGTTTTGGTTTAGGTGTAAATGGATATAAGCTTTGGTGTTCCAAGACAAAGAAGATGATTCATATCCAAGATGTTACATTTAATGAATCTAAGTTTGTCAAGCCTATTAAGTAGGTGGAGGAGAGCATAGTTGAGAGTGATCCGTAGCAAACTTAGTTTCAAAGTATGTTGACATAGATAATGATATTGTGGTTGATGAGGGAAATAATTTAGATGAGAGTGAAGCTCTAGTTTTAACATCTTCATAGTTGACAAAGTCCATTGTAGTGAGAAGATCCCAGCAGGAAATTCAAAAACCAGCTAGATTTTTTAATGCTGTAGCTTATGCACTTCCAATTGTTGAAGAAGATATTCCATCCACCTATAAAGAAGCTGTATGCACATTTGAGAGTGGTGAATGGAAGAAGGCTATCAATGAGGAGATGCGATCTCTTCACAAGAATCAGACTTAGGATTTGGTACAGCTTCCTAAAGGCAAGAAAGAGATTGGGTGCAAATGGCTCTACACAAAGAAATGAGGACCTACAAGAAAAGATAATGTGTGGTTCAAAGCTAGATTGGTTGCTAAAGGATATGCTCAAAAATAAGGGATTTACTACAACGAAGTGTTCTCTCCTATTGTTAAACATTCCTCTATTCGTATTTTGCTAGCTTTGTTGGCACAATTTGATCTCGAGTTAGCACAACTTGGTGTGAAGACAGCTTTCTTGCGTGGAGATTTGGAGGAAGAGATTTACATGTCTCAACCTCATGGTTTTGAAGTTGTTGGTAAGGAGAATTGGGTTTGCAAATTGAAGAAATCATTGTATGGATTGAAACAGTCTCCCCAACGGTGGTATAAGTGGTTTGATTGCTTCATGATTGGGCAAAACTACACTAGGAGATAGGGCAGAACTACACTAGGAGCCAGTTTGATCATTGTGTATGTTGGGTTAAGATAGTTTCACCCTGGTTAACTAATTCAATTACCCAAGTTTATTAATTAGGTCAAATTACATGCAAATAGTGGAGGCACCAAAAAATCACCAAATAAACTAATATGCAGTGGAAAATAAATTAACACGTTGATTTGTTGACAAATGGGGAAAACCACTCACAAGGCAAAAACCCCACAGGGTGAATTTAAGGTCACCACTCCTAAGAATCCACTAATTAATAATCAAGCAATTATAAGTATAAGGAATCTTATCACTACCCTAGCCTATTCCAAAATACCAGCCTACAGTTAAACCTTCGCTCCAATATCCAATGGACTTGATCTTGTAGTAGCCTTCTTTCCTTTAATGCACAAATCTCCAATCTGTGACTAGCTCCTTTGCACGAATCCTAGTACGTGACTAACTCCACAGCAAGCCTTTAATTGTTGTAGTTGATTTGCAAAAGGTTCACATAGAAACACCAATAAGATCTTCAATGTTGGTGCTAGAAAATTTTATTGGTTACAAAACTCAAAGACGTATAAGAAACGCAACAAGAACTCTTTTGTTTGGTGTAATAGAGAAAAATTTGTTACAAAACCCTAGCCCCATAAATAGAGTGTTTCTCTCTCTAAAAAGCCTTCTAATAGATGGCTTATGATGGTCTTTAAATATCGGTTCAAATAGATCTCAATTCGGGATTCAAACGAATAAGTTATGAGTTTTTTAGCGTTGTTGATTTTGCTAATCCACGAATAGATCGAGCTACTATTGAGCTTGTGTCAAGAGAAAAATTTCAATAGTTCGAGCTTGTGTTGAGCTTGTATCGAGGATGCAGTAAGTTTCTAGCTTCTATTGAGAGGTATCGAGCTGCTACCAAGGTACAAGGTGAAAATGTGTTTTTCTTGAGTTTTTTTATAGCAAACTTTATGTCTTCAACTTGGTTTTCAATTACAACTTTAAGACACATAATTTGGCATGGTTGACAATACCAAAACACATGACTCTGACAATCTCCCCCTTTGTCAATCCATGACAAAACCTCTAGTACAAAAGTAAGCCCAATACAATAATAACCCAAATACAATGAATGAACCCATATTCAAATACACTAGTCTATCTAAAAACAACTAATCTTGAGAAACCATAGCATGAACTAGAATTGACTATTTTGATTAGCTTCATACCTCTCTTTCCTGAAAGTACTTAAGAAACATGTTATGCACACCATGTGAAAAACAATGACAGATAGTAAACAAGTAAATTGCATTTTGTCATAGGATATACCAATTACATAAAAATACGAATCTAAAAATCTCCCCCTTTGGCAATCCATGGCAAAACCACAAGAGTACATTGAACGTCCTAGAATACATTCTACTCAAGATTACAAAAAAAAAAATAAGCCTAGTCTAAAAGATCTGAACCTTGGAAGTTGCTGCAAGAAGAAGGCTCGAAATCTTGAGTTGGCTTTAACTTGTCTTTCTTGAAAGGCACTAAACAAGATGCATCAAGGTATCATCTGGAAAACAATGATAAGTTAAATAAAAAAGAAACATGTGTATAAAGTGAGAAAAGAAACAACACATGTGAGATAAAGAGTGAAACACATACATCATCATTATTTATAGAAACAACACATGATGTATGTAAATGGTTACAAACCAAAGACACAACACAAAATATATCAATATCAAAATGTATCAAACTAACTCTCCCCCTAAGTTAGTTACGTCAAAGATTTTCTTCCCTTTAACATGAAGTTCTCCTCCTAAATCTATTACTCCCCCTGAGGAATGAACTTCAAATCTCAAAATTTTCCCCCTTTTTGACATGATTGTCAAAGGGCATAGAAAGCCAAAAAAAACTTGACTGAAGACATATAGAAAACTGGCATAGAGGGTATGAGGAGAACAAGGAACCATAGACCTACAAGAAGAACATGACAAGAAGTTGATATGGACACAAAGGGAAAAAAAAATTCAAAACTCAAAACTCCAAAAGACTTTTTAAAGCAAAGACACAAATTTTTCTTTTTTCTTTTTTTAAAAAATAATAATAATACTCACACTAGTACAAGAGTAACTTTAAATGGCCAAAACACATTGTACTTGTACATTGTATCAATAATAGTAAAGAATCGCGTGTTGTGTGTGAAACTTTTGCAAGAAAGTATAAGTGTCACACTATATGAAGAGCAATGATATTGGAGAATCAAATACATCCACACATAATCACAACTGTTTGATAGGGACCATCTCCTTTGGGGTACATCATATAACTTTCACATCTCCTAGAAGCATGCTTGCAACCATATTTAAAAGAATTTTGATTCCTTTTGCTTTTCATATTCTTTGCATATTTTTCTTTTAAGTAAAAAATGGCATAACATGTATGGGTATATAAGAGTGAGAAAAGAAATACCCAAATATGTTAGCCAAACATCCTTTTCTTGCTATGCAAGTACTACACCTTACCGAGCACAGCTTTTATGAATTGCACACAAATGTTTTATGATTGACAAGTTTTAGTGATGAGATGGTTATTTATGCATTTCTCTTACGATTTTTTAGTCTTTCCCATCAAAAAGAGTGATAAAGATATGAATGAGAGAAGATTAACCAAATCATACAAATCACTTAAACGAGTCACAAAGCTCACATTGCTTAGTTGTACATGAGGATGCTCATCTAAGCTTCAAGAGATACAAAGTTGAAAAACTTTGTTTCAATGGCCATCCAAGGTATACAAGTACCAGTATACACATTCACACACTGTTTTTGTATTTTTCAAAATTTTCAATTTTTTTAAAGCAATAAAAGATATTAAAAAGAAAACATATGCAAAAAAGAAAAAAAGAAAAAAAAAAGAGATGCAAAAACAATGCAATGCATGAAAGCATGATTCCAAAAACATATAAGAAATCAAGCATGAAAGTCCTACTTTAGATAGAAAAAATTAAAGCAAATGACAAATTGAAAGACAATTAAGTCTTAGGATCCTTCATCACCCACATAGCACGAGTTTTTGGCTGTGAAGATGAAAATGCACGTGTCTTAGTATGACTACTAAAGGACAAAGAGGAATTAAAATTCCCCTAAAATTGAGTTAAAAAGCTCAAAGCTTTTAATAAATCACCAAGAATAGGTATAGAGCCTTTAGATAAAGGATGAGACCTATTGGATACTCTCTTATGAGGGAAAAGTTTAAAACAATTAGGATAAGTGTGACTGAAAGCACCACAATGGTGACAAATATGAGTAGTTTTAGAACTACTAGGCTTCCTAAAGGAAGTCTAACCTTAGAAGTTGACAAAGACCTAAACTTAGGACAATTTGGCCTAATATGACTAACAATATGACAATGATGACAAGTGGGGAAAAATTCAGATTTTTCTTTCAGTCTAGAAGGAGTTTTAGATATAGGTTTAGAAACTTCAACGTCAACATCGAATTTTTTACCATTGTCTATCCTAGCAAAATTAGCTTTCAACTCTTCATTATTCCTTTTAAATGGAGGAATATAAAAATCTTTTTCTTTTGAGTAAAACTCAAAAACAAGTTTAACACTAGTTAATTTTTCAACTTCAGTTTTAGATTCAACTAGTTGCTCTTCCAAACTTTTAATTTTGTCCACCTAAGATGAAAATTGATTTTTTATTTTTTAAATTCTCATTCAAATTATTGGCTCCATCCAATTTTGCAATCAAATCATCTTTTTCAAGTTTGACCTATTTAAATTTGGCTTTTAATTTTGTAGAACTTTTAAGATATTTCATACAAAATTTTTAAAGCTTACAATAGGCATCTTGAATATCATCATCATCATTCAAAACAATATCATGCAAATCAAAATAATCAAGAGTATTCATGACAATAGGAGTCAATGGATCACACAGCAAAGATTAAAACCTAATCAGAGTATGCCCGCTCTAATAGCACTTGTTGGGTTAAGATAACTTGACCCCGGTTAATTAATTCAATTACCCAAGTTGATTAATGAGGTCAAATTACATGCAAATTGTGGAGGCACCAACAAATAAACAAATAAATTAATACGAAAAAAATAAATTAACACAGTGATTTGTTGACAAATAGAGAAAACCTCTTGCAAGGCAAAAACCCCACTGGGTGAATTTAAGGTCATCACTCCCAAGAATCCACTAATCAATAATCAAGCGGTTACGAGTATGAGAAATCTTACCACTACCTTGGATTATCCCAAAATACCAACCTACGGTTGAACCTTCGCTCCAATACCAAATCAGACTTTATCTTGTAGTAGCCTTTTCCTTTGATGCACAAATATCCAATCTGTGACTAATTCCTTCGCACGGATCCCAGTACATGCCTAACTCTAGAACAATCCTTTGATTGTTGAAGTTGATTTGCAACCGTTTCACATAGAACACCAATAAGATCTTCAATGTTGGTGTTAAAGAATTTGCTTGGTTACAAAACTTAAAGGCGTACAAGAAATGCAGCAAGAACTCTTTGGTTTGGTGAAATAGAGAAAACTTGGTTACAAAACCCTAACCACATAAACGGGGTGTTTCTCTCTCTAAAAAGCTTTCTAATAGATGGCTTATGATTTTATTTAAATACTTGTTCAAATGGATCTCAATTTGGGTTTCAAATGAATAAGTTAAAGACTTTTTTGCGTTGTTAATTTTTGCATATTTGCAAAGCTCGATAGACCGAGCTTGTGTCGAGCTTGTGTTGAGGAGGCAGTAAGTTTCTAACTTTTATTGAGAGGTATCGAGCTGCTATTGAGGTACATGCTGAAAATGTGTTTTTTTTTTTTTTTTTTTTTTTGAGCTTTTCTTAAGCATACTTTGTGTCTTCAACTTGGTCTTCAATTACAACTTTAAAACACATCAAAACTCAATAAAAGACATATAATTTGGCATGGTTGACAATACCAAAATACATGACCCTAAAAATCTCCCCCTTTGTCAATCCATGACAAAACCTCAAGTACAAAAGTAAGCCCAATACAATAATAACCCAAATACAATGAATGAAATACACTAGCCTATCTAAAAACAGCCAGTCCTGAGAAACCATAGCACGATCTAGGATTGACTGTTTTGATTGGCTTCATCCCTGTCTTTCCTAAAGGCACTTACCAAACATGTTATGCGCACCATGTGGAAAACAATGACATATAGTAAACAAGTAAATTGCGTTTTGTTAATAGGATATGCCAATTACATAAAAATATGAACCTAACAGTGTATATCTTCATAGGCTTTCTTATGGATCCTATATCTACTTGCTTTTATATGTAGATGAAATATTGGTGGCATGTAAGAACAAGGCAGAAATGGAACGATTGAAGACTCAGTTGAGTTCAGAATTTAAGATGAAGGATCTCGGTGAAGCAAAGAAGATACTTGGAATGGAGATCGTAGGAGATAGAGTGAAGGACACTGTTCATTTGACACGGAAACAATATTGGACTAAAGTACTACAACGTTTTGGTATGAATTCCAATACCAAGCCTGTGAGTACTCCTTTGGCCCCTTATTTTAAGCTTAGTGCTTCTTTATCACTGCGTACTAATGAGGAGCGTGAGTACATGGCTCATGTCCCGTATGTGAGTTTGGTTGGTAGCCTCATATGTGTAATGATGTGTACTCGGCCGGACATTTCACAAGCTATTAGTATGGTTAGTTGTTATATGCATGATCCAAGAAAAGGTCATTGGCAAGTAGCTAAATGGATCTTGAGATACATCTTGGGAACTATTGATTTGGGTTTGAAGTTTGAGAGAGATGATAATGTTGGAAGCCACTTAGTTGGTTATGTTGACTCGAATTTTGCTAGTGATTTAGATAAGCACCGTTCTACTACAGGCTACATGTTTACCCTTGCTAAAGCATCGGTGAGTTGGAGGTCGACATTGCAGTCCATTGTTGCATTATCAACCACTGAAGCTAAATACATGGTTGTGATTGAAGCCATTAAGGAGGCTATTTGGCTACCTAGTTTGGTTGAAGACTTGGGAATTTATCAAGAGCATGTCTCTATTTTTTGTGATAGCCAGAGTGCTATTTATTTAGCAAAGAACCAAGTCCATCACTCTCGAACTAAACATATTGATGTTTGCTTCCACTCTGTTCGTGAAATTATTGATGAACAAGATATTCTTCTTAAGAAAATTGGGACTGCAGATAATCCAGCTGACATGATGACTAAGCCAATTCCTTTGCACAAGTTCAAGCATTGCTTGGACTGATTGGCATTTGCAGTTTGTAATAGCCCTTACGGGTTTTTGGTGGTGACGACGGAGAAGTTTTGATTGTGTGGTTTGATTGGATTCAAGCCAAGGTGGAGATTTGCTATGTGTGGCTTGCATTTGGTCCAATGATAAGTGGTTGAGTCCTATTAGGACTCTTGTTATTGGATTACTTTCAAACTAGTACCCAACCGGCCTTAGATATCCAACTTGGAATAGTAGAAATTAAACTAGGTATCCTTGAGATTTAGAGTTCCACTTGAAGTAGTTTGTCTTTTCTTGGATTAGTATTTTGCATGTGGACATAAGGAAATTGTATGTAATACAATTTCTATTCCTTGAAGGACTTGCATCTTAGCCGACTAACTCCATGTATAAATAGGACATGTGTTGCCGCAATTGAAGAGATGAAAAAAGAGAGTGAAATAAAGAGATTGGTTGCTGCATATTTGTGAGAGTTCTCTAGTTTAGAATAGGGTACAAGGTTTTCTCTATTCTTTATTATTTGTGAGAGAGCTATTGGGTGTATTGGGAATTGGGTGTGTGTAAGAATACTGATACACCAACTTGTATATCTCTATATTTGATTAGTGGAATTTTTTGTCGTTGGCAGTGATGTTGGCCAAAAGCTAAATCACGTAAATCCTTGGTGTTCTTTTGCTTGTGTGTGTTTGTTTATTTTCAGATTTTGGGTTTGCTTTGCTCCTATGGTTTATTTCTTGGAGATCTTTCTATAGTTATAATATTTTCACAATCAATATTGAGGTGAGAGTGCTATCTGGAGGAGGTTTCCTACAACAAGTGTTTGTAAGCCTAACAACAATTGTATCACCTTGTTGTGCATAGATTGTAGGCGCCTAAGAATCATCGTTGATTTTTATAGCTAGCTTCTTATAGCATCTGGAAATTTATTGGTATACTTTACATCTCAGACGTGATAGTGAGTTTTTGCCTCAACAATTAGAACATTGACTGAATAAAAGATACAGAAGACCAGCAAAGAAATATATATACAGACACACATTAGTGTTCATTACAAATAGCTTATTGTGTGTAACCGGTAGTGTGCAGTGTGCACTAGTCATTACCCTTATAGCTAAACTTTTGTCTATTCTTTTAGCTTTTTAAAGTTACAATTTGAAATAATGACAAGCTCAACGTATTTTAGGCTAAATAGTTACTCAACATCAATGTGATTATTACCCAAGTTAGCTATTTACTGTGGTTTTCAAATGTTGCATCAACTAATTTTGAACAATAGCCAAAAATATTAGTCCAAATAAGGTGATAAATAACCCAAATAATAACAAGATTAGACCAAGAAACATCAAATGAACAAAATAATCAACAAAAAATAATTTAAAGAAAAAATCCAATTATTTTATACTCAAAGTTTGTTCAACCCATTTCATAAAAATAATGTCTAATTCCATTAAGTACTAAAAGAGATACTATGATCATAAGTTTTCCTTGGCTGCACTGATAGCTCTGCTCTTATCCTAACTATGCAAAAGAAATAGCTCTTGAGATTATTAAACCCAAGAGAATATAATTGCTATTACTGAAAAGAAGAACACACAACCACAGTTTTTTTTTTTTTTTTTTTATATCATTTTTTAAAGAAAAATGAAATTAGAGATTATTTTTATGTGATGTGTTGAACTAGTTACAAATTTGAGTTATTAGGGTTTTTTAATTTTTTGTTTTGAATAGTTCTTTTGTTTAATAATTTGTTAGTTTGTTGTTGTTTGGTCTAGTCTAGTTTTTGTTTGGGGTTATTTTTGTTGTTATTTGGGATCTTTTTTGTTTTTGTTATTTAGGTTTTTTTTGTTTGTTTGTTTAAAGGGTTAAGGATTATGCTTTGGGGCCGGAATTATGTTTGGAGTAATGTTATGTCTATAACAATTTCACAACAAATCTTATAAGAAAAACTATTATTAGTGGGTAAAAAAATTATGTAAGTATTAGGTCTAAATTAGAATTAGTAACAGCTTACCACAAAAGATTTCTTGTAAAATTATTCTGAAAATGTTATTGATATAACATTACTATTTTTTTTTTTTAAATTTAAATTCTTATAATTCTCAATTTAGGGTGTTCAACATTTTTATTAGGGTGGTCAAAATAGGTTAGTTTAGTGTGTGTGGATATATATATATATATATATATATATATATAAACACATTAGTGTTTTTTAGGAATCGCTTGTTGTGCGTAACAGGTAGTGTGTACTTGTCATTACCCTTATAGCAAAACTTGTGTCTACTTTTTTAGCTTTTCTATGTTACAATTTGAAGTCTTGACTTACTCAGTATATTTTAGGCAAAATAGTTACTCAACATCAATGTGATTATTACCCAAGTTAGCTATTTATTGTGGTTTTCGAATGTTGCATCAACTAATGTTGAACAATAACAACAAACATTAGTCCAAATCACGTCAAAAAATAACCCAGATATTAGCAAGATTAGACCAAGCAACATCAAATGAGCAAAATATTCAACAAAAAATAATTTCAAAAAATCAAAAAAACTAAATTATTTTATACTCATAATTTGTTCAGCCCATTTCATAAAAATAATGTCTAATTCCATTTTCCTTAAAAAGTACTAAAAGAGATACTATGATCATAAGTTTTCCTTGGCTGCACTGACAGCTCTGCTCTTATCCTAACTATGCAAAAGAAATATCTCTTGAGATTATTAAACCAAAGAGTATATAATTGCTATTACTGAAAAGAAGAACGCACAACCACAGTTTTGTTTTCTTTTTGTCAGTGATCAGATCATGCAAGAATAATGTTCGACCAAGATTCATGTACCCCGTGCTTGACAACGGATAAAGGTTGCTAAATATGATCACCGTGAGTAGCCTTAATTCTGGAGATAGAGAGGCCACACTTACTGACTTCTCATTGGATGAGAACTCCAGGTTATCTCCTAAAGCTTCCCAAAGAACCTCCTCATCCGGATTCAGTTCATCATATACCAGTGGTATAGGTAATATTGGCTGGTTGATGTGTAGGATTTCTTCCAAGTAGACGAATGTAATTGAGAACCTCTTCCCTCTAACCCAACACTTGAGCTCCTCTCCTTCAACAATGGCATTGGCATAAAACTCTTTCACCAAGTTCTCGTACGCATCATCAAGATTGCAGAGAAGAAAATTCCAATCCTTAGTGGCAAACCATTTTGGAATATTGGTGTCAAGGAGAGATGGCTAGTCAGCGGCTCTTTCAGCCAACAGTAGAGCCTTTCGAAAGTAGTTCTGATAGGTCTAAAACGTAGCATAAGATCTGAACTTGTCAAGCTCATACACTCCTGTTGAAAATCGAATCCTCTTTGACTTAGGTGAAGGGTTATCAACATCAATCACAGGCTCTTTTCCTTTGCTGTTGCCTCCTTTCACGGCTGAGGTCTTGAATGGAGACATCTGCACATATAATTACCAAGCAAGAGACGAACAAGTGCAATAACACAAAAACAAAACACAAACATGATTAGTTTCATGTTAGTCCAAAACACAAGTATAAAAACTTAAAACAGAGCATAGCACAGTTAAAACAATATGCTGAATGTCACGACCCAAATCCATAGAACATGAATTTAGATGCACGACTAACCTACTAAACTTATATAATTCCATAAACATAATTAATCCAAAATAAATCAATACTCCAAAGAAATAATACTCTTAAAAACCTCTTACAAAAAAAAGTCTAAACTCCCCAAATGGGAAATAATCTCCATAAAAACATGAATTAAAAAATAAGGTAGCTAAAATTCTATAAGTCTTCAATGCATACTGAAGTCGCCTCCAACTTCTATGCTCTACCTTGCACCTTATAAAGCGACCCAACGGTTCTAAGTTTCCTACTATACTTTAATCTGAAAAATAGTAATTGATGGGGTGAGCCACACATCTAGTAAGTAATTATACAAAATACACAACGGAATAGAGTCAAGCCAGGCAAGAGTATTTTGATTTTTCACAAACTCATTCAATGATATCAAAAATAATTATTCCAACACATATAATGAATCATTTAATACAATTGTAATCACATCTTAAAATCATTAGAAACCACATACATATAATTCATCAGAGCACAGTGTCACATATACACATCACATATTCTCACATACAATCCTGTGAGCGGATACCAACATCTAACCCCTGCTGGTGAGGGATCAACACATATTCTCACATACAATCCTGTGAGCGGATTTATGCATATATCTGATCAATTCTAAAAACACTTATTTTGCGTCACATATCACAAAGCAAAATTTATACAAAATATAATAATTCACTTGATATTAACAATTTCTTTTCAAATACAGAGGCATATCAAATATCACAATATCGAATAGAACATAAATCAAGGATGCTTGACTATCTTAGGGAATGAATAAAAACTGAAGAGTTTATATAAATATTTTTACAATTCTTGAGTAAGTTTGAAAACCCAATTTGCTAAAAGAAACGTCTTAAATACCCTTTGAAAAATAAGAATATGACTTGAGATCACATGGTTTTAAACAAACTTAAAGAACAAGAACCATTTTAGAAAACTTACATTAAAACTCAATTATTTTCGGAAAATAGTTTAGTTTAGAAATCATATTTTAAATGGGATTTGGACATTCAAAACTTATTTAGAATTCGAAGTATCTCTTTATTTAATAGTCAAAATTTCTCTTTCAATGATACAAAAATACTTTTGACAACTTTAGAAAATACAAGTTTGAAATACAAGATTTTTGAAAACTTTTAACTTCTAAGAACCTAATGGACAAAACTTGTGCATATTATGCATAATTACTTACAGCACTTGAATCACTCTGAAAGTCCAGCTGAAACACCCTCCAAATAGTCTCAAAATACTCTTAGATGGGACCTAGAATCAATCATGGAAATTACTTAATATCTTCCATAAAATATAAATCTTACTAACCTATACAAGCTGACTCACAAGTAAGATACTTTGCTGAACTAAATGATAGCACTAATGCCAAGCATCTCTACCCAAAAATGTGTTTCCTTGAATTTATCAAACCCATAGGCAGCAGCTAATACTATAAGATTTAAATATATAACCCCAAAGAAAACTGTGGGCCGAATCTATTATGACTTTGCTCAAGGACTTAATTTCATTGACCCTAATGGATTTAATACCACAATATTTTGGGATGAAATTACAATTCGGATAAAAGAAACAAATCTGTCATTAACCTTTTAAAGAATAGTAGACGATGGACCTTAAGGTATCATTTTGATTGGAATTAGTCAACACCTAGGCAATAGACCATTAAAGCTACAATAAGAAGAATAGGACCCTGACAAAAGTGAGAGATAACAAGTGACATAAGGGTGGGGTCAAGTACAAAATTTCCAGCAAGTTAGAATTAGAGTTATGGCAACCCAAAAATTCATATGGCCCGACAAAAGTGACGCTAGCCTTATACATGGGTTTAACAATTTCGGCTTTTGCTCAAGGTCCGAACAGTGACAATCAAGATTTCTGAATAATTGAAACCACGTAAAACCATAATCTAAGAAATTACCAATTCAACAATCTACACATCACTAAAGTTTCTTTTATAATAAAATTCTAACTTCTTAATTCTTGTTTCTAACGGTGAGAAATCATACCTTGAACAATCTAATTGCCCTTTCACTTATATGTGCTATAAACTCCAAAGAAAAACCTCTTAGCCTCTTTGATAAAACCCTTTCTATGAAAATCCTGATTGTCTCTTCTTCTACCCTATAGTTTGTATTAAAGATGTGGGCTTAGTGAGGTAGCGGGCTGCAATTACTAATAAAAAGAAAACCTATGGCCCATCAATTATATTTAAAAGAAAACTTAATAATAACCTCAAATAAAAGTATGCGGGGTATTATACTGAAAATGCTAAACAATGTAAACATTAGCTAAATGTATGAATATATATAGCAACTGTGCATGTGTGTGCATGTGTTGTGTATGTGTTGTGCATGTGTGTGCATAAGGTAGTGTAAGGTGTGTGACTAGTGGGTGCCTAGTGTGTGCTAATGTGGTGCATGGCATGGCATTCAGGCACAAATTGGGCACATTGTGTAAAACACACACCTATTGACCAAAACATGTCAAACATGTTAAATCAAGAGTAAACCCAAGCAATGGAACTCATTTGAGCCCAATACAACACAAAATGCCACTTGAGCATTTTGTTAAACACTTGGCATGCAACATTACATTGCATGAATGAACAATGCATGAACACATAGAAAAATGCCTTAATACACGCTTAAACTGCCACAAGGGGCCAACATAGATACACACAAACCAAATGGGTTACAACCCAATCAAAATTTTGTAAAACTTTTTTGGTTAAAATCAAGAACCTAACACTTTTTTTTAAAAATCCCCAATTTTTAAAAACCTAAGTTAATTTCTGCATAATCTAAATGGAAAAGATGAAAAGAATGTTAAGAACATACCTTTGAGATTGATTTTGCAAAGATTTGCTTGAAAGTGATGGGGTTTTGAGGAAAAAACAGTTTTGGGTTAAGAAGGGTTCGAGAGAAGCAAGGCAAGGGAAATAGAGTGTTTAAAAAATTGTCGCATCTGCCTTATAAAACTGAAAACATGCATTTTTCGCAGGTTAGATAGTTGCGAAATTAGTCGCAAAAAACACCATTAAAGCACAGAAGCTTTCGCGAGAAGCTTTTAGTCATGAAACAGTCGCGAGACAGTTGCAATAGCCTCTGTATGAAACTTGTGTTTTTCTAGTTTTTGCCTAAAAATCATTTCGCGAGAAGGGTTAAGTCGCGAGATAGTCGCGATGCTCTCTATATGAAATTTGAAATTTCTAGAATTCCCTTAAACACTTTTCACAGGGAGCTCTAAGTCGCGAGCTTTTCGTGAAACTGCCTCTGAACCAGTTTTTAAAGAAAAACACAAAAAGGCATTTTAAACAATGTTGAGGACCAAAATTTCACAAGAAAGCTCATTCCATGAAAAGTAAAGAAAGACCATGGGTCTTAACAAAAGAAGGCCTAATTCATGCAGCAAGAAGAATCAACATCAAGGCCCTATGCATGTTCAAATTTCCAGCAAAAAGACCATTAAAAATCCAGCAAAATCCAGTTAAAGAACTAGGCCAGGATACCCAAAGGCTGCCAAAGGTTCGAGATCCTCGAGACGTGCAGCACAGCTAAAGTGGGATTAAGACAACTCAAAAGGGGTACCACAAAATACAAGAAATGAAGAACATATATGTCATTCTCAAGCACCCAATAGTGCAACAAAGAGCCAGAAAGCTTGGAGAGTGACAATTCATGAACAAAAAGCTGGTACCTCGAGGAACCCAGAATGAAGAACTATAAGGGGAAGTAGTTGGGAAAGCCTTCAACCCAACATGAACGGATTTCGCTCATTTGGGAAAAATAACAAAAAGGAAGGATGACCAAAAGCTGAGTCTAAAAGATAAGAAGCCTTGAAAGAAGAGAGATTGAAGGTTTGCTACCAAGGATGCCCCAGAATGGAAAGTCAGCAAGTGAATTTTAGGGAAACAGTACAAAAAGAGGAAAACTATGAGAAATAGGAAAAGAACCAGCCATCAAAATAGCTGGCATAACAAGGGCTTTGATACCCAGGGAGCCAAGGGGGGAGAATCAATGGTACTCCGAACCCTAGAATGACACTATCAAAGAGAGAAAGGCAGCCAACATTGAAAGGAGATTCAGTAATAGGGAATCAGAATAATAATTATTGAGAAAACTTTGTCAAAAACTCAAAGAAAGTAGAAAAATAGCGCCCGGTATCCCAGAACAGCCACTATAGAATATAAACTTGGATTCAAAGGGATTCAAACTTTGCAAGTCTTAGAGGCTTAGATAGCCATCTAAGTCTGTAATTTTTGAGTTTATTTGGACCTTGTAACACATCTTAGTAAGCATATTGTAGTTCACAATTAAGAAAAATAATGAAATATTTCATACTGATTTAAGGATCCTTAATAGTTATTTCGCGTGTTTCTTTATTATATTGCTTTCCTTTACTGCTTTCTTGTTGTTCAATTCATATATTCTTGCTTACTAGTTTTCCTTTTACTCAGCCAAAAGCTGAGTCTTTTTACCAGGGTCCTCACTTCAACTTGGGCCTTGGACACACTTAGCCTCCAAAGAAACATATGCCAAAACATGCACACATCAGGTATCATTCTCTCTCACAAAAATCTTTCTCACCTAAATATCTTGGAAGACAATGCCCAAGCAAAGTCACTTGAACTTGAGTTCCAAATCCCATAAGTCTTGTGCAAAAGCACTAAGTCTGTGAGAATTAGGGCCAGGATCCTCGTGGCTGAATTATTCTCATGAAATTCATTTACATATATGTATATGTATTAAAATGTATATCCTAATCTAAGAAACTAACAATTATTTAAAGATATGTGTATTATATAGTGTGTTCTTATGTAGGACCTATAGAGGTAAGGGAAAAGACAAAACTCCATTGCATAATAAGCATGGAGAAAGATGATGTAGTTCAGAGAATTAGCATTCTGGGTTCTTACAGGCCTAGTACCCCTAGGAACCACGACAATACGCCCGGGATACCACGACAGTATGCCCGGGTTACCAAGTGAATGAACTTTTTAAATGTTTACACAATAAACGATAAGCCTCAAATACTCTATTTCAATCTCTTTCTCATTGTGAATATTATGAATAATTATTTTACTTGTTTCGTAAGAGTAAAGGGTCATTTTATGACACTAAAACACTTATAATGGTATTTTATTACTTAGGTGAAATACCATTTTGCCTTGAGGAGCTTTATGTGACTTGTGAACAACTTGGTTCGTAATCAACCTCCATTTAGCTGTGGTGAACCAAACCCAGTCCACCAAAACAACAAGAAAAGGGCCCAGGATCCTTGTTTCTATTTGCAGTAATTTAGGAACTGTTTAGTGGTTTTAGTCTTGCATTGTATAGAGTGGAGATAGCTTTAATTGGATAATTTAGATATACCTAAAAGTTACACAAATTCAAAAACAAAATTCATTCTAATGTGTGTGTGTGTGTGTATATATATATATATATATATATTAGTAGCTATTTAGTAGGGTAGACATGTAGAAGGATTTTAAAAATTGGATGCGTTTAGTGCAAATGCAGTTAGAAATAGATAATCGTGGGTAATCTTTTTTTTTTTTTTTTTTTTAATTAAAACCTAATAAGAAAGTGATGGGTGTTCTAAAATTTAGTATTTGATGTTGTTGACCCTATTTCGAAAAAACTCACTATCTATTCATGAGGTGATCATGATGTTGATTTCAAAGACATTTGTAAGAAAAGTTACTAGATACTTGATGAGGGTATTTTTTTTTATTTTTTTTAATCCAGTTGAAGAAGAGGAATTCTCTTATAGATTGTTTGTTTATATATATATATATATATATATATATTATCTAGACGCTAAATTTTGTTTTTTCTATTATCTTCTTTAAATGATGTTTAAACCCCCATTAGGGCACAATATGGGTATGTCTCATAAGAGTGGTGATGGCTTAGAACTCTCACTTCTTTATGTCGAAGGATCCATTAGCCTTGAAAGAGATTAGACTCTATTTAAGGTGGAAATTAAAAAATAAATAATAAATAAAAATAATAAAAAAGCAACATTTTAATGAACTTTACCATATATATTCCAAGCTTTTACTTTTATGTCATTTACATTCCAAGTTTTTATTTTTCTTTCCATTTAAATTCCAAGTCTTTACTTTTAAAGCTCTTTATTTTTCTGCACATATTTCATGTTGTTATCTCTTTATTTTTCTTGTTGATAATGTGCTATATAGAAACGTTCTTGGGTACACATCTCCCCTACACCACTATTCTAAGAAAATACTTTTTTATTTTTTTAAGTTTTTCCAAAATTTTCAAGTGAATCTTTCACACAAAAAAAGTCTTCTTTCTAAAAAATGTGTGAAACCCGAAACTTCAATATATATATATATATATATATAAAAGATGTGATTTCAAAATGCCTTTTCCTTTCCCAAAAATATTTTCAAAAGGATTTTTCTTAAATAAGTCAAAGTTTGCTTTAAAAAAAATGTCTTTTTCAAACAAATATGAATTCTTTTTATAAACAAAAGCTTTCAAGACAAAAACCTTTTCTTTTCTTTTCTTTTCTTTTTTCTTTTTTTCTCAAAACCCAAAATTGGCAAGTAAAAAAAAATTTTCTTCAAAATAATATTCTTACCACGTTGGGTTTTTCTTAAAATGTATTTTTCTTCTTTTTTCTAAAAATCTGAAAATCACGTTTTCTATAATACTAATAATAAAAGAGGGATGTTTTTGCCATGTTAAAAAAATGCTTTGTCATTCTCTTTTCTGAAATCCAAAAAATGGCTTTCAAATAAATAAAATGCTTTCAAAAGATAATGTTTTTAACCAGAAAGAAAATGTTTTCTAGAATTGTCACTTTTCCAAAAAATGTGTTTTTTCTCCCAAAAAAATAAATAAATAAAAGTTAATAAATGATGAGGTTGAGCTTGAATTGAAGTGATGATGGTTGATGGGATTTGGCGGGAAGGGAAATGTGAGCGTTGGAACTTGGAGTTGGAGTTGGGAGAAAAGACAGTCGGAGAAGGAAGATGTAACATCTTCGCTATTGTCAAGCAAAGTCTCCTCCGGAGAGCGAGGCCTCTCTGCCAACTTGGGGACTCAGTGGATTAGTAGCCTGTTTGAGACTTGCTAGAATATTTTTGACTTGTTGGGAGCAAAAAATTCTAAGAACGCGTCATAAAACCACGCTCTTACAACAATTGTACATGGCAGATTGTCAGTGATAAAGAAAAAGTGGTGGATTCATACAAAAATGATATGCAATCCGTCACAGTCTGTCACATAAGATAGTTATGGCAAAAGTTATGGCTTTTTTATGTGATACTAGAATTACTTCACTGAGGATTGTTTATTTCACCCGTTATTCTAGAACCACAGCCTTTAGCATGCTCTCTCCTATACGTATTTTATATGACAGCCTTTATCATGCCCTCTCTTGTACCTATTTTATATGGCAATCTTTACCATGCCCTCTCCTATAACTATATGGCAAATTATGATCTCTTAGTCCACTTCAGTTTACAGGTGAGCTAGCATGAGATTTGTGGGTGACTTGTGGCCTAAAGCCCCGTAATTGGTAATTACTTGCTAATTTTACCGACTAATAACAAAATGAGCTTGGTGATTTGATAACATAAGTCTTATCATCAACCCATTAAGAACTAATAGTGATTAGTGAATCTATAAACCCCTCCCTCAAATTGTAATTTCTGAAAGTATCTCATGAGACATTTCTAACATAATATGTGAAATACACACATCATGAGAGAGATGTCTCGTGACCGTCTCATAGGATAACTTTTCACATAGTACATACAACATGTCTTTCTTAATTCATTCAACTAAAAGTTCCACATGTTATTAAAGACATATTACAGATATGTCTATGCAGAATGCATAAGAAAATTATCAATGAGATGATTTCCAGATCCATTGACATTCATTTTCCCTCTTCAATTTCCTTCCTAGGTCCAACTCAAAAGGTTCATTTTCATGACCATCTTTCAATTTCAACCCTCAACTTTAAGGTTGCTATTCGTATCTTTACATTTTAGTTGAATATAATTTAAAAGTTGAAAATAAGCTCTAACAAAGGAGCCCAGAACTCAAATTCACAATTGCTTTGCACTATCAACGCCAGGATCAGAATTTGATTGACAAGCATTCCATTGACAATTACAACATCATGGAATATCACATGAAATTCTGAAATCATTTCAATTTCAGCACCATGCTAATACCTCACAAGTTCTAAAGTCTGGTAAAAGGTTTTGTAGAATCTCTTGGTTAGATAGAATTCTACCCTAATTACAATTTCTTACCATCTTTTGCCAAAGGGCCTATCCAAACTTTCACTAGTAGAGATGCTTTTAGCTAGCTTCTTCGAAATAAAGCTATCCTCCTCCAAAGCTTTTAATTTGTTCTTGATTGCAGCAATTTTTGCAGTTCGACTCATCTGTCCTAAACTACTACTAGAAAGGCTTGTCTTATGTGAGTCACCCACACCTTTGGACAACTTCTTTGCTGTTTCCACCAAGTGTTTCTCACTAACAAGACGGACAACCAACGGGCACCCAAAAGCTAATTTTCCATGCATCTTCTCCTTGGCCAATTTAGCTTCCTGCATACTTACTTTAATGGTGGGAATCAGGAAATGCTTGAAAAAAAAAAAACCAAAAAAAAAAAAAAAAAAACAAAACAAAACAAAAAAGAAAAAAAGAAAAACACAAAAAAAAAAAAAACAAAACAAAACAAAACAAAACAAAACAAAAAAACAAAAACAAAAACAAAAAACAAAAAAAAAAAATTTGAAAAAGCAATCAGCTTACCTCTTTTGTGCTATACTGGATGAAAGCAAAGCCTCGTGGCTCACCGCGTTTTGGGCCACAAGTATGCCACAGAAAGTCTTCCGCTACAATCTTTCCAAAGGGAGAAAACATCTTTTAATCAGAGCAGCCCTGAAAAAAAAAAATAAATAAAGGAATTAAGGGGGTGTTTGGTACATGTTTTCAAATAATAATTTTCAGTTTTTAAACAACATTATGCGTATTTTTACACACTTTTTCACCTACACGTATTTCTACACATGTTTCAAACAACAACTTTCAGCTTTTAAGTGCATATACCAAACAACACCTAAGCATGCGTTTGGATTGGGATTATGTGAGTGTTTGGATTTGCGTTTTCTCCCCCTGCATTTTTATTTTTATTTTTATTTAGCGCCTCTTGCACTGTTCATGGGGCATGAATAGTACATTTAGGCTTATGAACGGTAACTTGCATTGTTCATGCACTTAGATTACACTATGTTGGAGACATTGTGCACGCACTGTTCACGAGCCCCAAAACTACTTTATTCAGAAAAAATATTAAAAAAGGATCTCACAGTACTATTTACACATTTAAAAATTATTTTGCTACACTGTTTTCAGTTTTTAGCAAAATAAGTTGTATCCAAACGGACCCTATAAATGAAAATTATTTCACTATTCAACTTATTTTTGTTACTATTCATGGGTCCCACTGCACATTTTGGCACTATTTATGAGCCTCACTGTATTATTTCAACTAACTTTTACCTTTATCTACAGTACTTTCAGTAATAATTTTTTAGTTTCAGCAAAATAAGCGGTATCCAAACACATCCTAATATTTTAATATAGCGGAGAAACATAATTCTGGGTCAAATGTATCAGCCCAACAAAGAACACAAAGTCCAAAAATGTTCCTTACTCTGTTATTCTCAAATCAAGGTCACCGACGTAAAGCTTGCTTTGGGATCAATTGTTTCATTACGAACCATTACCAGTATGTACTTGTGGAGCAATGAAGACTCTAAGTGTTGCACATGATAAGGCCTATGTTATGAGGTTCTTGATGGGGCTAAATGAGAATTTAGAGATAGTGAGGAGTCAGATTCTCATGTCTGAGCCATTTTCCTCAGTAAGCAAGGTGTTTTGGTTCTTCAAGAAGAGTCTCATAAGAACATTGGACATGGTTCTTACCTTCACACCAAGGCCTGATTTAGTTGCAATGTATGCTAACACCAAAGGTAATTCTGGTAATTAGGGTAGTAATAAGAAGGAGAGACCTTTATGTACTCACTGCAACATGTTTGGGCACACTGTGGACAAGTGCTACTATTCATGAGCTTCATTGCACTTTTTGGCACTATTTATGAGCCCCACTGTATTATTTCAACTAATTTTTACCTTTATCTACAGTACTTTCAGTAATAACTTTTCAGTTTCAGCAAAATAAGCGGTATCCAAACACATCATAATATTTCAATATAGCGAAGAAACATAATTTTGGGTCAAATGTATCAGCCCAACAAAGAACATAAAGTCCAAAAATGTTCCTAACTCTATTCTTCTCAAATCAAGGTTACCGACGTAAAGCCTGCTTTGGGATCAATTGCTTCATTATGAACCATTACCAGTGTGTACTTGTGGAGCAATGAAGACTCTAAGTGTTGCACATGATAAGGCCTATGTTATGAGGTTCTTAATGGGGCTAAATGAGAATTTTGAGACTGTGAGGAGTCAAATTCTCATGTCTAAGCCATTTTCCTCAATAAGCAAGGTGTATGTTTTGGTTCTTCAAGAAGAGTCTCATAAGAACATTAGACATGGTTCTACCTTCACACCAAGGCCTGATTCAGTTGCAATGTATGCTAACACCAAATGTAATTCTGGTAATTAGGGTGGTAATAAGAAGGAGAGACCTTTATGTACTCACTGCAACATGCTTGGACACACTGTGGACGAGTGCTACAAACTCCATGGGTATCCACCTGGATACAAGCACAAAGGCAAGCCCAATGTCAATGCTAATTAGGTTTCATATCCACAAGGCAATGCTGTTGAGACTCCTTCAAATGCATTTATTTAGTGTCCTATTTCCAAATGCTCCCCTCAGCAGCTCAGCTTTCAACAATCCTACTTTCCAAGTATCATCGTTGGGAACAATGAGTGTGGCTGAAGTGGAAAGCTCATCCCCTAAATCTAGCACAAACTTTGGAGGGATTCTCTGCAATCATCAAATTAAGTATTACTTCTTATTACATTAAGTGTACGTTTGGATTCGGCTGAAAGCGTCTGCGTCTGGCATTTTTTTTTTTTCACGCGTTTTAGGGACAAATTTTACTGTTACGGCTACTGTTCATGCACTGTTCATGAACAGTAGCCGCAATATTTGACTTGTCAAACAATTTTCAGCCACATCAATGTGTTCCGTGCACTGCTCACGGGACCCACAAACCTCACTTTTCA
This sequence comes from Quercus robur, assembly GCF_932294415.1. Classification (NCBI taxonomy): domain Eukaryota; kingdom Viridiplantae; phylum Streptophyta; class Magnoliopsida; order Fagales; family Fagaceae; genus Quercus; species Quercus robur. The sequence goes on from NC_065537.1 coordinate 25,422,932, forward strand.
GGAACTTTTTATTAAAAATAGGTCCCACGGTATTATTCACATATTTAAAAATTATTTTGCTACAGTGTTTTCTAGTTTTCAGTTTCAGTTTTCAGCTGTATCCAAACGGACCCTAAGTGAAATCAAGGGAACATGTGCTTCCATGAGGTAGATATAAGGGATTCAAATCATTAAAGTTGTAAAATGAATGAATTTCATGCAACATGGAGTTATAAGTTCCAAAAAAATCTTGTCCTGTACTAAAATAAATCTTGAAAAGTTAGAATTGGAGTAGTGTCTAGATTTCAAGAGCAATTTCTCATGACAGCTTGGAGGATATGGTGTCACAGAAATCAAAGGGGTGTTTGAACTATGGAACAGGCCACAAAGTGATGTAGCCAGATCGAGAAGCAAGTGACTATTTTAATGAGTTTAAGACCAATTTTAATTTGACACAGCAACTTTTAAGGATTAGGACTGTTCTTGCTAATGTGATTGAAAAGACAAAAGCGCTGCACAGTTTTTGCTACTAGGAAGTTGGCTACAGAAATAAGGAGGGAGGCCAACAAATCAGCTCATAAATTTGCTAGATATATATTCACAATGCAATGAAAAGTTTGTATGTAGAGGAGGCCCCAGGCTATCTAATGGACCAACTAAATGGAGATGTAAAAGCACTTGAGTTTGAGGCAATAAAGTATTAATCTATCTTTCTTTAAAAATAAAATTAAAAAAATGAAAAAAAGGAAAATAACCTTTTTTTTTTTTTTTTAGAAACAAAGAAAAATCATTGTAGCAACATTAGCTACGATAAATTAAATTATAAACATTGTTCACAATAATTTATTTAGGACTAAGTAACAAACTCAATAGGCCCAACCTCTAACACAACAAAGATGGATCTCTTGAAAAAACCCTACAAATTTGAGGAACCCATTTAAAAAAAGGGCAAAAGCAAAAAAAAAAAAAAAAAAAAAAAAGATGGGTCTGATGACAAAAGCCAACAATTCGACAAACCCATCATAAAAAGGGTGCAACCGCATGCAACATACAAATATAACGACAAGAACACATTCCACAGTGAAATTTAATATTTTACAAAATCACAAAGCAAATAATATGAATTCAACACCATTTTATACAGCTATGGAGGCTCGGTACATTACCAGTTTCATGTTTTCAATGGTGGAGGGGAGGATGATCTTGAAGAAGTGTGAGGGCTATTGGCTAGTACTCGGGTGAGATGCACTTGCTTTAGGTTCCATGAGAAAACAATGAGTCTAGCTAGCTCCTTGTTTATTTTTGTGTTTGTTGTGGTGGTCAAAATGGGTGACTATAAATTCTAAAAGCTCTATGTGATCAGATTTGAGTAAATGAGGTAACGGAGTTCTATACATATAGAGTTCAATCAGTAAATGAATGAGTGAAACAGTAATTCTATATATCTATTGCTCAGTAAAAATGAGTGTGTGTGTGTGTGTGTGAGCTCTAATAACGGTTCTATGGCTCTAGATGAGTGATGATGTAAAAAAAGAGAAATTATGTGAATTATTTTTTTGTCACATGTTAGTGGCAGAACTTGCAGGATAAAAGGACAAATATGTCAACTGTATCATGTTAATTATGCATGGAAAATGCTAAGATCATAGCTTATTGTACAATTTTTGTGACTATTTGTCATGTTGCGGGTTATAAGTGGTAGAGGAAAAATAGTGTGTCTACACTCTACCACTCTCAATTCACCACATAGTAAATTGTGACAAAAATTGCACAATAAGCTATAGTCCTATCATTACTTACAACGAATAATAACGTAGGACACTACAAGAAAAAATGTTTACTGCAACGAAAAAAATCATTGCAATAACATTAGAGTCATTGCAATAGTTGATACAAGATGTTGCAATAAAATTTAAGGTAATAGGTTTATGCAACAAAAATTTTTGTTACAATAAACTCCAAATATTTTAATAAAAAACTTGATGCAATGATATATATATTTTTGTAATAAACAATTTACTATTTCGAATATCTTGTAAATATAAGCTATTATTTCATGAAACTTGTTAAAATAGATTGCAAATAATTGAACAAAATAAGTCAGATTAAATTACTGCAATTATATCTTCATTGTAATAGATAATTAATTCATTTTGTTACTGTGATTGACTATGAAATAATTGATACCAAGTTATTGTAACGATATATTCATTGCAGTTACGTGTTTGTCATTGCAATAGATTGTAAAAGAATTAATATCAAATTATTACAATGATAACTTCGATGCAATAGCTATTAATTCGAAATTTTCATTGCAATAGATTGCAAAAACAATTGGTATCAATTTATTGCAATGATCCTTTCATTTTAAGTTATTTCAAAAAAATTTCCTTATATATTAAAGCTTCTATTGCAGCTGAAAATTATAATTTATTATAACTTATTATTGTTGATACAATAATTTAACACTTTTAAGTTACTATTGCAATCATTTTAACTTGTAGATGCGATATTTTGTCTAAAACTACTATATACATATTTCGTTGTATTAACACTTGATGTAATAGACATTTTTTGATGTAGTGGGAATAGAAATAGAAATAGAAATTAATACCTCTTTGTACAGTTTCCCCAGTATGTTCTATTTTGTCCCTGTCTATATCTCTATCTCTGTAATATCTACATACTATATATTTCACTACTACTTAAACACCATTTTATACAACTAGTGGAGGTTAGGTACATTACCAATTTCATGTTTTCAATGGTGGAGGGGAGGATGATCTTGAAGAAGTGTGAGGGCGATTGTCTAGTACTCGGGTGAAATGCACTTGCTTTAGGTTCCATGAGAAAACAATGAGTCTAGCTAGCTCCTTGCTTATTTTTGTGTTTGTTGTGGTGGTCAAAATGGGTGACTCTTAGTTCTAAAGCTCTATGTGATCAAATTTGAGTAAATGAGGTAGCAAAGTTCTATACATATAGAGCTCAATTGGTGAAAATAGCCAAATACCACGTTTTGGCAAAATTTGCGGTAAACTAACACTGTTTCAGAAATATTTAGCAATCTACCACTTTTTTAGTACTCGAGTTTCACATAATCGAGTTTTAAGTACTCAAGTTCAGTGAACTCGAGTTCCTAGTGAGTCGCAACATGGCATCGCTGACCTAGAAATTCTGTAATTGAAAAAATAATATGATACTCAATATTACTAAAATCAAGTACTTCTTTAGAGTACTCGAGTTTAACCCTTTTTTTTTTCCTACTTTTTGTTTCATACAAAAATTTTACTTAGGAATGGCCTTACTTTACTCTTCACCTTTTCCAAATGGCCGAATGGCCTTACTTTATATTTCTTCATCCTTTTCTTCTTTTCTTCCTTCAATGTGTCTCACAAGTTTAACATCACATCATCATTTATGTGGCGTGACTTTTGTACATCCCTTCATAAATGTTGCTAGACTTTTGTACATAATTATAAAGAAAAAGATGAACCCAATTCTTCTCTTTCGTTCAAGCTACTCCAGCAAACCCATTTCACTTTCCTGACTTCTTAGCACTTGTCCAACAAGCTCATTTAATGAGCCAAGCAAAAGAGTGGGCTGGACATGTGGGTGTCGGCACCCAACAGTAGACTCATGCTCAAGAAATACATTTTCAAATATGATACAGTGTCTTACCTATTGGATAGGTGGCTTTGTAGGAAAAGTTTTGTATGAGTACCGTATTACTTTTTACGAAACAAAAGGTAGAAAAAAAAAAGTACTCGACTTTGATAAGCTCGAGTACTATAAAGAAGTACTCGATTTTTGTGATATCGAGTACTGTATTACTTTTTTAATTGCACAAATTCCAGATCAGCAGTGCTACACTAGCGATTCACTTAGGAACTCAAGTACTATTTAGAACTCGATTTTTTGAAATTCGAGTACTAAAAAAGTAGTACATTCCTAAATATTTTCAAAACAATGTTAGTTTGCCACAAATTTTGCCAATAGTGGTATTTGGCTATTTTTGCCCGTGGTGTAGGTAGGATGGGTAAGTGATAAATGTTGTATGGTAAAATCAGAAAGTCACACTCTTTACTTATACAATAATAGTTATGTGACTAATACAATAATTTATCCAACATTTTACTTATTAGAAGACAATGAAATACATTAAAATTCTTTTGGGGAATGTTGTATTAGTTAACTGATTGTTAAAATAAACCAACATTAAACTATTAAACTTTAATTACGGAAACAATATTTCATAACAATTCTAAAATAGCTGCATAGAACAACTTAACATAAAAAATCAATAGATAAATATATGAGATACAAATGGATAAATAAAAGGTTTGTCAAGCAAGATGAGGTTTGGAAAAAAAATAGAAGTCTATCTATATCTTGTGATAATGAGGAAGACACAATAGGTATTGATAAGGGTAATTTCTATCTTCACCTTCTGATCATGATGAAAAAGCAACCACCAACAACCTATAATGATATAGCACATCAACCTATTATGATATAACACATTAAGGGAAATAATTAATAAATCAACCAAAGAATAAAACATACATACGGACACATAAACAAAAACAGAACTCTCACTAAAGTGTTTAACTTCCTTAGACAATGTGGCTCAAGCCACAGTAAACCCTTACATGTAAATTATTTTTGGGGGGGGGGGGGGGGGGGGAACCCAATGACTATCACACTTCACAGCAAAGATTGAATAATTATAAAAATGGAAAATAAATTGAATTGAAATTAAGTCAAGTCAATGTCAATATAAGTTTTTAAAAAAAACATTTTTTTCACAGCAAATTTAGTAAAGAAAATTGAGTATAGCACATACACAGCACTGAAATAGTGAAAAGTAAAAACAGAGATAAAGGGAAATATACATAAAGTTTGAATTGTAACACATCCCAGTATAGAAAATAGTCAAAAAAAGGAAAAAAAAAAAAATTCAAACGATCCAAGTTCAATCAAACAAAACTATCAATTTATATAAACAGAAAAGCTAACATGGTAACTTCACTTTTTTGCTTAGCATCAAAACAAAACAATTAATTATGAAATTCAAACATTACTCCAAAAAAATAAAGCCTAAAGCCTCATCCTTGGACTTGCTCACGGTCCTTGGTGTAAATAAACCTTCTCACGCTTTCAAAAATCTTCTTAAGTACCTCTTTGTTTGATTTTTGAATGCCCTTACAAACACAAAATGTCATTGAGAAGCATTTAGAAATTCACCTAGTGAAAGATTTTAAAATTCTGTACTTTGAAAAGTTAAATTGAAATCTTACAAACATGAGAATGTACTTAGTGACTCTAGTGGAAAACACTTGAACTACATGACTAACCCTCCAAGATAGCAAAATATTATAACAAATTAAGATGCATCAAACATGAAAAGAGCAAGAAACTAAATACATATGAATGGATAAATAAGAAAGGATAACACATTAAAATTTAAAACAACAATTCCATAGCTAAAGATTAAAGGGTTATTCAAATTGTTCATATTATTAAACTCATGTCTCAAAGGAAACAACAATTTCTGAAATTTTTATTGATTCAATTCTTTTAAAAATATTTGTCACTGTCTGTATTTCGCTATATACCTGTTGGTCTGTATTTTCTGCAATTTGCATACTTGTTGCTATGAATTTCTCTGCGCATACCTATTGGTCCGTACTTCTGAACTATTTTCAGCTTCTTGTTCTTTTTGTTTTCAGCTTGTTGTTTCCTCTGTATTTGTATTTTAGGGCCGTCTTATATGTATTTGTTTTCATCTATTATCAATAAATAGGAATGAAAATCCAATTCAGATGCAAAGTCTACAATCTTAGCCCTATTGATCAAATATGGCCAACCTCATTCTACATTACAAAGTGTGTGTATACCAACGAAATACAATTTAAAAATAAAATTGACACAATCATTGCGATATATGAACTATATGGGGAAAAAATCTAATACAGAGAAGTATATACTGGAAAAACTTGATAACAATGCTAGAAAAGAAACATGAGAAACGATATTATAAAGGGAAAAAATGTTTCAACAAAAAATTTAAAACAGAATAAATAAAATGAAAGCTTTAAAGTGTAGAGATATAATCAAAACAAATTAAACCCAAATATCCCAAAGGAAAACCAAATCCAACACAAATAATGGATATTAAAAACCATTCTTAATCCAAATTCCTTATTCAAAACCAAATCTAAGCCAAACAACTTAATGCAATCCAATCTAGTCAAGATACCCAGACCTAAATCAGATTTGATCCCAAATTTAAAAAAAAAAAAAAAAAAATTAAAAACAAAACCAAAACACCAAAAAACAGAGACTAACCGGTGGAGGGAATGAGTTTGACGATGGCAAAGGGTTGGATTGTCGCTTGATGTAGTTGAGGGTAGATTTCTCTCTCTCTCTCTCTCTCTCTCTCTCTCTCTCTCTCTTTTAATCAAACCATGTTTTCTGTTTTAAACTGTGTAGGTTGCACAATAAATAGTTAAAATTTAAAGGCTCAAACGGTGCAACGTGCGGTATTTTGTAACTTTCAAATTGTAAGCGTGGCAGGTTTTTAAGTGGGCAAATTTCCTAAAGTGTCATCACAGCCTTAATTACAGGGAAAGGCTGAAGCAATGGAAGTAAAATTAAAAGTCATATGAAAGAATTGCAGGTTCATACTAAAGCAATAAACCAAACATACTACTACCATATAGATCTTTAGCAAAAGAAAGTTCACAAACTATAGCCAAAAAATTGACCAAAAGATATTAAAATGATACCACTAAACTGGAAAAAATTAATCAAAATTATTTTCCTATAGCTAATTGATTTGAAATATACCCAACTATTTCATTTTTCATCCTATTAAGTGTCAATGGAACTTAAAAAAAAAAAAAAAAAAATTTGTCAAGAACTATATAAAATCATCTATCACCAAACACTCAACTATATCCTTATTTTGTCGTATTCGTGAGTTTCAAAACTGGGCAAGTTGTACATAAATGAATCAATCCTTGAGAATGCGCACATGTTTAGATTTTTTGAGGAGAAACAAAAATTTTAATAGTTGGATTCACTACTTCCAAGATGATAGGCCACAAACTGAATGACCCCTTGTGATAGAAATTAATTAATTAATTAGCCAAGTTATTAATTAATCAATTTATCATGCAAACGCGTGGTAGCACAAACAAATCACCAATAAACTAATTATGTAGCGGAAAATAAATAACATGGTGATTTGTTTACGAATGGGGAAAACCTAACGGCAAAAACCCCACCGGATGATTTTCAGGTCACTACTCCTAAAACTCCACTATTATCACAACAAGCGGTTACAAGTAAAGGAATCCCAAGTACCTTTCCAACCTACAGTTGAACCCTTATCCCAATACTCAATTAGACTTGTTCTATAGTGATAGTTCCCCTTTTGATGCACGACTCCCAAGTACGTGACTAATCAATTGCGCGGATCCTAGTACGCGACTTCAATCACCAACTAAGAAGATTGTTGGTTGCAAAGTTCTTCAATTCATCCACTCGATGAAGATCAAGAAGATGCTTGGTGACAAAACCCTACGATGCACATACACAGCAACTTCTTTAAGAGAAAGAGATGAACTAGGGCAAGAATTTCGTCTCCGGTCACAATTTGCTTGAACAAAGTTTGCTCAATGCTTGTGCAACTTGTGAACTGTTTGACGACCCTTAAAACAATCCTTTTATATGTCTAGAGTTAGGAGAAAGAAAACCCAAAGACATATTCACGGATCCCAAGAAAATCATATCAGAATTCTGAAATTCTTAAACCTCGACAGATAGAAGATGTCGAGCAGGTGTCGAGAACACAGGCCTTTGAACAACTTTCTTAAGCTCGATAGATGCAATTGTCGAGCTTTAATGAATTTGCACTATCAGCTTGTTTTCTTGGACAGACTTGAAGGCTTCAACACTTGATCTTGAAACATGGTTTCTTGAAGTATTTAAACACATCCTAAGTCTACCCAAATACAAGTAAAGTGCATTTTGTCAAAAGATAAGCCAATTACATAAAATAGTGACATATGTTCCTAACAAGTAAAACAAATATGTCCTAACACAAGAGTCATCTGAAAGATTAACTGATCTTTGTACTGATCATGGCAATATACACTTAAGCAATTATATTTTTTAAAAAATTAAAAAAAGATATATGTAAAGAAACATCCAATAGATGTCCTATAAATAAATAGGAAAAAGTACAGATTAACTCTTATAAGAAAGACATAAAAGTATAAATGCATCTTTAGTGACAAATTGTTGTAGGCAAAAAAGTGGTATCCAGCAAAGAAGATATGATTCACAACATTGGCCACGTTTTGAATTCTTTCGTCCCCTCACTATGCAGATTGTAAAGTTAATTACAGAATAGCCCCAAAGCCAATTCAATTCTTAATATCCAAAACAAAAACAAATACTCAAACAAACAAATTCTAATTTTCTAACCTAAATACTTGAATCAAAGCCAAATCTAACCCAAATGCCTAAATCCAACCAAATACCCAAACATAAATCATACTTAATGCTCAATTTTCAGTGGTTGGAGACCAACTATGGTGGTGGTCTAAGATTTATCTCTATGTCATTCCCTTTGTGCCTTACTACCATCTCTCTCTCTCTCTCTCATTACTTTTTCTGTGGGTTTTTGTATTTATAAACTCTAAACTACATAAAGAGTATTTCATAAACTGCATAGAGAGTATTTCAAGAAGAAAAACAATTGAAGTATAAGCATCAGATTTTAAGTTAAAACATAGATATATTGAAGATTGAAGATGCTAATTTGAATAGGAGAAGAAACAATGAGATGATGTGAACCTTTCGTATATGTTGCAAAGAGGAGATGGGGGAAGAGCACAAATACAAACAGCAGATGCCAGAGAGAGGAGATGGGTGCAAAGCACGAACCCATCTATTAGAACAGGTCAGTTTAACTCTTCTTTTGGCTTAAAATTATGCCACAATACACTGCCATCTTTCATTTAAAGAGCCAATTTTGAGAAATTCATCTAACTCTTCTCAAATTTATGTGGAAAATAATTGTTATAAAGTCCTCTATAAGTGGATTATCAAAAAATAAGTCCTCTAGAAGTGCACAATTGCAGCAATAAAGATGAAGCAAACATTAGACACATTAATTCCAATGCTTTTAAGATTTCTAAACCTTGATTATCCAAAACCAATTATAAATTCCCTAAAACTAAACCAAAATCAAACACGAAATTAATTGAATTCAAATACTCCCAAAAGTTTTTAGTATATTGAGAACTAAATCGAATCAAAACCTAATGTAACCTAGATGCCTAAAAAGTCTAAAACAAAAATAGAATATCATGCCCATTGTCAAATTGTAGTACTTTCAAAATGTAGCAAAACCAAATACCATAGTTTACTAAAGACATAAACCGATATTGTGGCTGCTTCAATGTGTGAATCCCTTTATTTATAAGCTTTTTCCACCCATAATTATCTTTCAAAATAAACGTTAAAAATATAAGAGGATTAAGAAAATTGATCGAAGAAACGTGGTACATTACACTATAAATTAGGCAAAAAAAAATACTTCCATCATTCATAAATTGAAAAGAAATCATCTCAATTGAGTTAAGTACTATATAAAGCCTTGAATTACTGAATTTTCTTATGTGACTACATGACAGATTCTCTACTAATCATCTCAACTTGTTGAATGAGTTAAATCAAAATGAGTTAGTAAACTTTAGAACTCGAAGATCAAGACTAGTAAAGGTCCCAATCAAACAAAATTTTACTTGCAGATGTTTTGTGAAAAACTCCATCTTTGATTCAGTATTTTCTAGTGAATCATGTGTGTTTTTCCACCATATTCGTCTTCCTTTGAAAAATTGCCATTTATGGCTTTATATAGTCGAAAAATAAAGGTTTGGGGTGGCTTCCAAGTGATGTGGGATTTGTTCCAAACCAGAATTAAGTGAAAAATATTTCCTTACATAGTTTCTAAAACCCTAGCTGCATACGTATGGCTTGAGTGTGCATACGCATACACGTGTATGCATGTGCGCACACTTTAGGGTTTCCTGCGGCCTTTATTTTCCTAAAATAGTTTTATTCTTCCAAAAATAAGTTATATTTTCCACAAATACTTTTTCAAGTCAATTTTTGTTTGATTAGGCCCTAAACCAACCTTGGACTTTAGAGTACTACCATCATTAGGGAACGGGGGTAAGAGTCATAAGGGGTACAAAATGCGATGTCTATAGATGCCCTTCTTTTGATTTATAAGCTTTGCTAATAGAATCAAAATAATAAGAGACAAAATATTTTGTTTCAGCATACAACTCAGGCCTAACCCACACACACAGTGAATAACATGCATACATGGGGCGGGGTGCAACTCCGTAAAGTTGCGTGGGGTTCGTATGTCTGAAGTCCCATAGGCGTTACTCAGGAATGAGTAAAAACAGGTTTACTATCCAAGAACCTGGTTTGCCAATTGCAAGCAAAAGGCGAGTGACACACTATCCTAGAGTCACTAAAAAAGAAAACCAAACATGGCCAATGGCTTCAACCATCAACCAAGCAAACAAGATGCTCTTACGAGCTAAAATGATACATATATGTGGTGTCCATTTAGGGCTCTTGCCTCAAACTTTTTGTTAGGATGTATGTTTTTCACTTGTTAAGAACATATGTCATGATTTTATGTAATTGACTTATCCTTTGACAAAACACACTTTACTTGTATTTGGGTAGATTTAGGATGGTTTAAATACTTCAAGAAACCTTGTTTCAAGATTAAGTATTGAAGCTTTCAAGTTTGTTCAAGAAAACAAGTTCAGAGTGCAAAATTATTAAAACTCGACAGCTAGCCCGACAGCTGCATCTATCGAGCTTAAGGAAGCTGTTCTTCATTCGGTGTTCTCGAAATCTGCTCGATAGCTGCTTGACACCTTTTATCTGTTGAGATTTAAGATTTTCAGAATTTCAATCTAATTTTCTTGGGATCCGTGAATATGTCTTTGGGCCTTCTTTACTCCTAAATCTAAACATATAAAAGGATCAGTTTAAGGGCCATCAAAGTATTCATAGGTTGCACAAGCTTTGAGCAAACTCTGTTCAAGCAAATTGTGACCAGAGACGAAGTTCTTGCCCTAGTTCATCTCTTTCTCTTGAAGAAGTTGCTGTGTATGTGCACCGTAGGACTTTGTGACTAAGCATCTTCTTGATCTTCATCATGTGGATGAACTAAAGAACTTTGCAACCAACAACCTTCTTAGTTGGTGATTGAAGTCGTGTACTGGGATCCGCGCAATTGGTTAGTCATGTACTAGGAGTCGTGCATCTGAAAAGGGAACTGTCACTACAGAACAAGTCCAATTGGGTATTAGGGTAAGGGTTCAACTGTAGGTTGTAAGATACTTGGATTCCTTTACTTGTAACCATTTGTTGTGATAATAGTGGAGTTTTGGGAGTGGTGACTTGAAAATCACCTGGTGGGGTTTTTGCCATTAGGTTTTCCCCATTCGTAAACAAATCACTGTGTTATTTATTTTCCGCTGCGTATTTAGTTTATTGGTGATTTGTTTGTGCTACCACATGTTTGCATGATAAATTGATTAATTAATAACTTAGCTAATTAATTAATTAATTTCTATCACAAGGGGTCATTCAGTTTGTGGCCTATCAAGTGGTATCAGAGCAGGCACACTCTGATTAGGGTTTAATCTTTGTTGTGTTGATCCATTGACCCCTGTTTGTCATGGATAGAGGACAGTCATTAATCATACCTCCTTTATTTGATGGAACTAACTATGCATACTAGAAAGTACGCATGAGAGCTTTCTTGCAGTCTTTAGATGAGAAAGTGTGGTAAGCTGTGGAGATAGACTGGACTATGCCTACTGAAGCGGCAGCCGATAGGGATGATGCCAAGATTAAGGCGGCAAACTTCAACAGTAGAGCTTTGAATGCGTTGTTCAGTGCTATCACCAATGAGGAGTTCAAGAAGATATCCTCCATTGAAACTGCCAAGGAGGCTTGGACCATTCTCCAGACAACCTATGAGGGTACGAAGGCTGTCAAGGACTCAAAACTTCAGAGGCTCACTACAAGTTTTGAAGAGATAAAGATGGAGGAGGATGAGTCTTTCAATGAGTTCTATGCCAAGCTAAAGGACATAGTGAACTCAGCCTTCAATCTTGAGGAAACCATTCCTGAACCCAAGATTGTGAGGAAAGTGCTAAGATCTTTGCCCGAGAGATTTCGTGCTAAGATTACGGCAATAGAGGAATCAAATGATATTGAAAAGATTCCTCTTATTGAGCTGGTTGGAAACTTGTAGATCTACGAGCTAGGGTTGACAAGAATAGGCAAGTTGGGTAAAAACAAGAGTATGGCACTGAAGGCCAAGAGCAGTGAAACAGATGAATCTTCTGATGATGAAGATTCCAAGATGAAGTCCTACATCACTAGGTAGTTCAAGAAGTTTATGAAGAACGCCAATGGAAAGGATTTCGACAAGGACCGCAGGCAATCCAGTTCTTCTCAATTTAAAGGCCAAGACAAAGGGAAGAAGAATGCTAAGGAAGGTGGTCAGTACACTGTTCCCTTAGGACCTAAGTGCTTTAGGTGTCAAGGGTTCGGTCACATGAAGCATGAGTGTCCTAAATACCTCAAGAGCATTGGGAAGAGCAAGGCACTTGCTATTACCTTGAGCGACATTGAGCCTGAGGATGATTCCGACAATGAGGATGAAGGAATCTTAAATGCCTTCACGGCCACGGTTAATCCTACTGATGGGATTGTTGAAGATGTGGTTGAAGAAGAGGAACTGGTGGAATCTAAGTTTGAGAAGATGGATGATCAAGATGACATCCATACAACCTATGAAAAGCTGTATAAGCTTTCTGAGAAGCATGAGAAATCGTATAGGCTAACCACCAAGAAGCTCAGTGATGTGGAATTTGACCGTGAAGAGCTTTCCACAAAGTTTGATGAGGCTAATCAGACTATTGGAGCATTGAGATTCGAGAACAATTTCTTGACTGAGAAGACCAAGAAGCTTGAAGCGGAGCTGTTTCAAGTCAGAGCTCAATTGGAGAGGACTTTAAGCGCAAAGCTAGATGAGATGCTAAGCATTCAGAAATCTGCTTCAGATCGAACAGGCTTAGGGTATGGTCTTTCTTTCTCTAATACTACTTCTTCTAGTACTACTGTTTTTGTTCCTCCTGCTAATAATGTTAAAACTAAGAACAATGAGATTAAAATTGAATTAGCTAGTGAGAACTTAGACAAGGGTAAATCTATCTTAGGAGCACCCCCTAAACTTGAGAAGAAAGATGTTAAAAACCCTAGGGCTAAGAAGGCTAACTCTCAAAAGCCTAAACAAAAGAAGCAGCATCTTTGTCATCATTGTGGAGCTGCTGGTCATACTTGACCAAATTGCTACAAGTGGCTTGCCACTTAACAGAGCAACGGCATGATAGCATCTGGGAACCAGAATCAGCTTTAATCCTCTCTCGCTCCCCTTGGTGATCTTCTCAAAGCCCTCATGTTCCTTTCGAACTTGAACGGTTTTAATTCTTCCCCTTCACCACCGGTTCAAGGGTTTGCTAGACGGAAAGGTTCTTCCAAGGTGTGGAAAGAAAAGGGCTCCAACTGATTCTATCACTTTCCTCTCTCTCTTCTTGTTTTTGTGTGTGCATTACTTATGTGTTTTGCTTTCATGTTTTTAGTCAGTCTAGTTTTTATGCTTTGTTTGTTTAACATGTTTTTGTTTGGTTATTTTTCAGTTTTTGCTTTGTTTTGTTTTTCTATATAAAAAAAAAAATTGAAAAATCAGAAAAATACAAAAATAGTTTGTGTTTTGTGTACTTTGGTACTTGTGTACCTTGGATGACCATTAAAACAAAGTCTTCTAAACTTTGTATCACTTGTAACTTAGATGAGCATCTCTATGCACAACTAAGCAAGTGAGCTCTGTGACTCGTGTTTGTGATGAGTATGATTAAGTTGTCTCTTAAACTTAACACACATATCACTCCTTTTGACGGGAAGGACTAAAAAATCCTGAGAGAAAGGCATAAATAACCATCTCGTCACTGTTGCTCGCCAATCATAATAAGACACCTGTATGCTTCGACATAGCAAAAGTGCAGTGTCAATGACATTTGTGTGCTTAGGCATGGTAAAATTTGAATGTCAAATATCATTGGGTATTTCTTTTCTCTCTCTAATAAGCCCATGCATGATATGTTTAAAAGAAAAATCAAAAGCAAAAAGATAAAAAATGCTTTAAAAATGATTACAAGCGTGTATTCTAGGAGATGTGAGAGTTATAGGATGTACCTCAAAGGTGATAGTCCCTATCAAGCAATTATGATTGTGTGTGAGTTAAAGTGAGTTTCTCATATCTCAAATCGTTATAACATGCATACACTTATGCAATTTTACGATGTTTTTCACACACAACATGCAATACTCTTTTCTATTCTTGATACATGTGCAGGTACAATGTGATTTGGCCATCATAAGGTTTTACATGTATTAATGTATGCTCACTAAATTTTCTAGACTTGTTTTTGAAATATAAAATTGGTTAGACTTGTTTAGTGTGTGTGTGTGTGTTTGTGGAGATCCATGTGCTTAAATTTTCATTTGAGAGATGATTTTGAGAGCTTAATATGTTGATTGGATCGTTGGTTGAGTTGCATGTTGGATTGCATTCATGTTTGTGTTTTTCACATCTCGAAAAATTGTTTTTAAAAGCTGGCTTGACACCTCCTTGATACCTCCTCGATAGCTGGCTATCTGTCAAGCTTCCTTAAGCTTTTTCTTATCGCAATCTCGCCTGCACCTCGATACCTGGTGGATCTATCGAGATTGGGTCTATATGCTCGATAGCTTCTCGATACCTGGTGGATCGATCGAGCTTCTGTTCTTAATTATGGTGTGTTGATCCTCGATACCTCCTCAACACCTCAGCTATCAACGAGTATTTCCTCGACACCTCCTCGACAGATCCCTCGATACCTGTCGATACTTGCATCTGTTGAGATTTACTGGCTTTCCTATATAAAGCCCCTACGCGATCCGGATCTCATTTCCATCGATCTGTTTCTCGATACTTCTCTGTTTCTCTCCCAAAAACACTCCAATCTCACTCCTATCTTAGTTCTCAAGGATTTTACAAGGTTTTTCAAGTTTTTTCTTCACTTGGTAAGCTTCTAATCCTTTCTCATTCATGCATTTCATGTTTTGAAACCTAGGATTTGGGGTTTTTGGAAATTTTTGGGGTTTTTCAAAATTGATTAGATTTCATTGAAATTTTGGGTTGGGTTTTCACTTAAATGTGTTTAAAACCTCATAAATTGTATCACATTAGCATTATAATGGTGTTTCCTTGCATTTAGATGTATGCTATATGTTTGTGTGCTGATAGGTTTGGATTAGGCTGAGCCCATGATGCAATTTCCTTTGCATGTCACATGTTCATGCATTTCCCATGCATACGTACTTCTTTTCAATATATTTGATATATTTGAAAATGTTTGGGACTTTTCTAATTGTCTTTCTTTCTCTCCCTTTCTGTTGTTTACGTTAGTCGTGTCTATGGCACTTAAGCGTAAATCCACTCTAGCCCGGAACCCTCTTCGTTCCGGTGCTTCTTCTTCGTCTGATTCTACCTTATCTCATATCCGGTTCCGTGATGATGATACCTTTAAAGAATTTTCGGAGAACTTTTCTAGACGAGGCATTCATTCGGAATGCCAAGTCATCTTGATGGATTTTACAGACACCGACCTTCCCTCTGTCATTCACAGTAGGGGATGGGAGTCATTATGTGACGTCTCGATCACCTGTCCTCTCGTGCTTATCCAGGAGTTCTACTCCAACATGCACGAGATTGATCGGTCAGTACCTCTTTTCTTCACTTGCATTCGAGGTACGCGCATTCCTATCACACCGCAGTTGGTTGCGGATGTGCTTCGGGTTCCTAGGATAGATTTTCCTAACTATCCTGGTTGTGAGCGTCTAAGGACTGTGTCCAGGGATGAACTCATGTCTGCTTTCTGTGAGTGCCCTACTGCTTGGGGTGAGCATCTTTTTACACCATTTCGGCCTTTTTCTAAAGGTCCTAGATTCATGAACATGGTGATGACTTTTGTTTTGCATCCCCTTTCTCATTATAACTCCATCACAGAGCCTCGTGCTCGGTTTTTGTTGTCTCTTCTTGAGCATCTTACTATAGACTTCCCTTCTCATTTCATTCTGTCTATTATAGATGTTCATCTAGATTCGGCAACCCGTAATAAACTCATCTTTCCTTCCGCTATCATAAGGATTCTACGCCATTTTTCTGTTCCTTTTCCCTCTTCCGACCACTTTATAGTCATGTGTGCCATAGATTGTGCTACTATTAAACATAGCGAGACCCAGCTTCGATCGTGACAGTCAGATTCAGCAGCTCCTTCCTCCCGTTCTGCTCCATCCCATTCGACTCCATCCACATCGGCTCCTCCTTCTTCTTCGGGCAATGTGTCTCTAGGAGACATCATGGCGTAGTTGCAGTCAATGTTGTCAATACCGTACCGTACCAGCCGGTACGACCGGAATATACCGTACCGGCCGGCAATCCGGTACAGTTGACACCTACGTTTCGTACCAGTAAAAATACCGGCCAATACCGGCTGTACCGGCCGGTATTTGAATACCGAACCGAAACGTAAAAAAAGCCTGTTTTGTTAATTTTGACATTTTCAAGGGCAAGATCGTAATTTTATTAAATCCTAATTCTAAAACCTTAGCACTATCCAGTTCCCGCACAACCCTTTTTCTTTCTTTCTCTCTCTCACGCTCTCTCTCAACTGCTCTGTTCTCTCACTCTCTCGCCCAATCTGTCTCTCACTCTCGGCAGCTCCGCTGCTCTGTCTCTCACACTTCGTTGCTCTGTTTCTCACTCGCCGCTGCTCTGTCTCTGACTCGCCGTTGCTCTATCTCTCACTCGCAGTCACTACTTTGTCGCTGCTACTCTGTCTCTCACTCCGTCACTCGCCGCCGCTGCTCTGTCTCTCACTCGCCGCTGCTCTGTCTCTCACTCTATCGGCCACTCTCAGGTAACATTTTGTCTTAATTTTTTATGTGTGGAATTATATTTCATGTGGAATATGATAAATAAAAACTTGATTACTATGTTTATGAATTGATAGCAAAATTGATTATTGTGTTGGTTCTGTGTTCATGAATTGATATATATTGTTGTTTCATTCTTGATTTTGGTCTCAGGTAACATTTTGTCTTAATTTTTTCTGTGTGGAATTATACTTCATGTGGAATATGATAAATAAAAAATTGATTACTGTGTTTATGAATTGATAGCAAAATTGATTATTGTGTTGGTTCTGTGTTCATGAATTGATATATATTGTTGTTTCATTCTTGATTTTGGTTAGCTTCAAATATTGGGTTAGTAATTTACAACTTAGTATGACTATTAATAAAAAGGTAACTAGAGTTATTAACAAATAATTGATGGTATATATGCAGTGTGAATTATGACTGAAAATCAGTCAAGTGTAGCATCTGGCCCGGCTGTAAGATCCGAGGATCCAGCATGGGCTTATGGCCGTGCTGTGCCGGATGCAAGAAATAACACCCAGTATACTTTTTGTTGTAAAATGATAAGGGGGGAGGAATTACTAGGCTCAAGTATCATTTAGCTGGGATTCCGGGTGATGTTGAAGCATGTAAAAAAGTATCTGAAGATGTGAAATGGCAAATGAAACAGTTGATTGAAGATTTAAAGAAAAGTAAACAGAAAAAAAGAAGAATGAATAAAGAAATTGCAAATCCCTATGATGTAGAGGAGGAAGAGGAGGATGATCATCATCATGTTGAAGGTAATAATGATAATGAGAGAAGGGGTTCAAAGAGTCATTCATCAGTTAGTAATTACAACACCAAGGGGAAAGAAAAAGTTGGAGAAAAGTCAAACATTAAATCCTATTTTGCTCCAAGAACAAAACCTGGTTCTCAACCATCCATAAGGTCTTCTTTGGCCTCAAAGCAAATGGTTGAGAAGGCAAGAATGAATTTTGCAAGATGGTGGTACCATGCTAATATACCTTTCCATGCCGCTCACTTTGTGTATTATCAAGAAGCTTTAGATAGTGTAACAACTATTGGGCCTGGTTTTAAGGGACCTTCTTATCATGACTTGAGGGGGCCTTTATTACAAAAACATGTGGGTGAAATAAATGATTATCTCTTAGATGTGAAAAATGATTGGAAAGTTTATGAGTGTTCAATTATGTCAGATGGGTGGACAAATCAAAAGAGAGCTCCAATCATTAATTTTTTAGTGTATTGTCCTAGAGGTACCATGTTTCTTAAATCCCTTGATGTGTTAGGCCTAACAAAGGATGCGGATACATTGTTTAAGTTGTTTGATAAAGTTGTTCAAGAAGTTGGGCCTGAGCACGTTGTGCAGTTCATTACAGATAATGATGCTTCTTACAAGTCTGCAGGAAAGAAGCTAATGCAGAAATATGGGACATTCTATTGGTCTCCTTGTGTAGCCCATTGCATTGATTTAATGTTGGAAATTTTTTTTGATAAAAGATATTTTCCTATCATTGATGAAACCATTCAAAAGGCTTAAAAGATTACCAAATTCATATACAACCACGGCAAGATTTTAGCTTTGATGAGAAGCGACTTCACTAATGGTAGGGATTTGATTCGTCCAGACATCACAAGGTTTGCAACTGAGTTTTTAAGTCTTCAATGCTTGACTAAGTTCAAGAAAGAACTTAGGCAAATGTTTACTTGTGATCAATGGGTCGAATCTCGACATGCTAGAGATGTCATGGGAAAGGAGGTGGCTGCAATTGTTTTGGAAGATAGAGAGTTTTGGTTACAATGTCAACAAATAGTGAAGATTAGTAAGCCTTTGGTTAGAGTACTACATCTTGTAGATGGGGATGAAAAACCATTAATGGGATACTTGTATGAGGCAATAGATAAAGCATAGAAGAATATAAAAGCAAGGTTGAAGAATAAAACTTCTGCATATATACCATTTACTATTGTCATTGATGCTAGATGGGATAAATAACTCCATAGTCCATTGCATGCAGCAAGTTGTTATCTTAACCCTGGAATCTTCTTTAGGCCGTCATTTAAGAAGCAAAAAGATGTTACAAAAGGCCTACTTAGTACCATTACAAGACTGGTTTCTGATCCTGATGAGCAAGATATTCTTAGTTCTCAAATTGAATCATACAAAAAGTCTTTAGGTGACTTTGGAATGCCTATGGCAATCCGCCAACGTGAAAAACTAAGTCCAGGTATGCTATATGTATCTATACATACATACATACATATATATATATATATATATATATTTCATTTGAAAGTTTGTTATTTGCTTTGTACTAAATTAATAATTTCTTTTATTTTTGGAAGTTGCTTGGTGGGAGCAATTTGGAAATGACACTCCGGAATTACAAAAGTTTGCAATTCGAGTGTTAAGTCAGTGTTGTAGTGCAACTGGTTGTGAAAGAGCTTGGAGCACATTTGAGTTTGTCCATTCCAAGAGGAGAAATAGGCTTGAGCATAAACGTTTGAATGACTTGGTGTATGTTCGGTATAATCTATTGTTACGAGAAAGGTATGTTTTTAAATATATTCAATTTTTATTTTGAATGATTAGAAAATGTCACCAATGTATGATATTGATTTTGGTAGGAACATTAGAAGGACAAAGGATTACTTGGATCCTATAAGCCTTGATAATATTGATTTAATGGAGGATTGGGTAGCTGAGGAATCTGAATTTTTGTTACTAACTGAGGAAGATGTGAATTGGGATAGCATTGAAGAACCATTAGCAACAATGACTTTAGAAGATGATAATGATGATGATGATGATGATGTTGTTCTTGATGAGGAAGATGGTGAAAATGATGTTGTGTTGACTGATGCTAATACTCATGTGTATTATGGTCCTGATGTAGATCCTTTTGAAAGATGGGAGTAGATCCTGTGTAATTTATGTTTATTTGTTTTCTTTGTGTGTAATGAACAATCCTATGTAATTTGTGTTTATTTGTTTTCATTGTGTGTAATGAACAATCCTATGTAATTTGTGTTTATTTGTTTTCTTTGTGTGTAATGAACAATTTTATATCGTGTTTTTTTTTTAGTTGATGTTAAAGTTTAAAACTATGAATTATTTGTTCTTAATTGAAGTAATGTTTTATGTTAAACATGAATTTTTGAGGTATTATTTTATGGTAAATAAAGATTTTGTGTATGTATGTGTGTGTGTATATATATATATATATATATATTAAATATATAAAATAGTGGTAAACCCGAAACGGTACACCAGTATTGACCGGTATCCGAAATATATCATACCGGTGGCCAAACCGGTATGGCCTCCGGTATGGTATTGACATCCTTGGTTGCAGTGCATGGATGCTCGCCTCGATACACTCTCTACAGAGTTGTATCAGGTGAATGTTTGTGTTGGTCGTATTGCACGATGACAGGCGTCTATGGGCGGCTTTGCTCTTGAGGCTACTCCTTCACCACCTTCTCTCGTGGCTTCTGCTTTTGAGGATGAGGATGACGATGACGGTGATGAGGATTCTACGCCATTTTTCTATTCCTTTTCCCTCTTCTGACCACTTTACAGTCATGTGTGCCATAGATTGTGCTACTGTTAAACGTAGCGAGACCTAGCTTCGATCACAACAATCGGATTCAGCAGCTCCTTCCTCTCGTTCTGCTCCATCCCGTTCGACTCCATCCACATCGGCTCCTCCTTCTTCTTCGAGCGATGTGTCTCTAGGAGATATCATGGCGCAGTTGCAGTGCATGGATACTCGCCTCGATACACTCTCTACGGAGTTGTATCAGGTGAACGTTTGTGTCGATCGTATTGCACGACGACAGGCGTCTATGGGCGGCTTTGCTCTTGAGGCTACTCCTTCACCACCTTCTCCCGTGGCTTCTGCTTCTAAGGATGAGGATGATGATGATGGTGGTGATGACAATGATGCTTTTGATGATGATGATGGAGACGCTAGCTCTGCCGATGAGATGTTTACTTGACACTCTTACCCTTTGTCATTCGTGACAAAAAGGGGGAGTAGTTTTGGTATGAGAGTAGTCCATCTTAGGGGGAGAGTTAGTATAGGATCATTTTGTTAGGGGGAGTGTTGATACATTTTTGAGGGATGTAGTGAGGATAGTATGTATCTTTTCTTTTCTTTCTTTTTAGATACATTACTCTCGTACATGAGGTCTTGTGACCATTTATAGTCATACATTGTACTTATTTCTTTATTTATATTGATGTATGTTTTTTTTTCAACTACCCTTTCATGTGTTGTTTCTTTTCTCTCTTTATACACATGTTTCTTATACTTGTATGCAATCTATTATTTCTGTTTCACACAAAGATGCCTTGATTAGTTTTGTTTAAAGTATTTCAAAAATACAGGTTGTCAAAGTCTACTTGCCATAAACTCTCTTCTTGCAAAGTTTTTCAAGAGTTTGTGTTAGGATAGATTTTATTGTATTCAACAAGTGAATATGAGTTGAGTGATTTATGACTTCTCTCATATGTTTATTTGTTTGTTGTGGTTTTGTCACGGATTGCCAAAGGGGGAGATTGTTAGGACATATGTGTTTCACTTGTTAAGAACATATGTCATGATTTTATGTAATTGGCTTATCCTTTGACAAAACGCACTTTACTTGTATTTGGGTAGATTTAGGATGGTTTAAATACTTCAAGAAACCTTGTTTCAAGATCAAGTATTGAAATTTTCAAGTCTGTTCAAGAAAACAAGTTCAGAGTGCAAAATTATTAAAGCTCGATAGCTAGCTCGACAGCTGCGTCTATTGAGCTTAAGGAAGCTGTTCTTCATTCAGTGTTCTCGACACCTACTCGACACGTTCTATTTGTCGAGGTTTAAGATTTTCAGAATTTCAATATGATTTTTTTGGGATCCATGAATGTGTCTTTGGGCCTTCTTTTCTCCTAAACCTAGACATATAAAAGGATTAGTTTAAGGGCCGTCAAAGTGTTCACAAGTTGCACAAGGTTTGAGCAAACTCTGTTCAAGCAAATTGTGATCGGAAATGAAGTTCTTGCCCTAGTTCATCTCTTTCTCTTGAAGAAGTTGCTGTGTATGTGCACCGTAGGGTTTTGTGACCAAGCATCTTCTTGATCTTCATCGTGTGGATGAACTGAAGAACTTTGCAACCAACAACCTTCTTAGTTGGTGATTAAAGTCGCGTACTGGGATCTGCACAATTAGTTAATCACGTACTGGGAGTCGTGCATCTGAAAAGGGAATTGTCACTACAGAACAAATCCCATTGGGTATTAGGATAAGGGTTCAACTGTAGGTTGGTAAGGTACTTGGATTCCTTTACTTGTAACTGCTTGTGGTGATAATAGTGGAGTTTCGGGAGTGGTAACCTGAAAATCACCCAGTGGAGTTTTTGCTGTTAGGTTTTCCTCATTCATAAACAAATCACCGTGTTATTTATTTTTCGCTGCGTATTTATTTTATTGGTGATTTGTTTATGCTACCACGCGTTTGCATGATAAATTGATTAATTAATAACTTGGCTAATTAATTAATTAATTTCTATCACAAGGGTTCATTCAGTTTGTGGCCTATCACTTTTCCAGGTGGCTCTTACCTTTGGGTGATTTCTGTCTCTATCTCATTCTTTTCAATTTTTGGATGGCTCTTGCCTTTGTCTCAAACTCTTCTATTCTGGGTGCCTTGCGCCTCAGTTTTGGTGTACATGTTCAATTCCAAGAAGGATATGTACTTAAATTCTGTATTCTTCTCTTCTGACTTACCTTGGGGGTTTATGCCTGCATATTCAATTCCCGAAGGATATGTACACAAGTATGGTGGTGATCTTGCGAGGAAAGCTCACTTGAGGGGCTTCCTAAACATGCATGGGGATTTTCTTGGTGATTCTGACTCACGGGGGAGTTTTTCTAAGTAGATTTCGCGAGGAAGTCTCTAATGATGTATAATTTACTAGGGATGATTCTTGGTAACTTTTGACTTACAGGGAAGTGCTTGATGATCCTGATCCACTGGGGAAAATTCATCTTTTTGGGACTCACAGGGGAGTTGTGTTTGTAATTCTGCTCACGAGGGACCTTTCTTGGTAATTCTTGACTTACTAGGGAGGATCTTGGGGAAGTCCTTGATGATTTTGATTTGCTGGAAAATTCTTCTTTTCATGACTCACTGGGAAGTTTTTTGATGGTTTTGACCCACAAGGGAGTTTCCTTGGGAATTTCTAATCCACTAGGGAGGATCTTGGTATTTCTAATTCACTGGATAATGTTCTTAGGATTTTTATGCTTTTCAACTCACTGAGGGGTATTTCTATCATTTCAGTGCATCTTTGTAACTTCTGATGTTTCATGACCCATTAGGGATGTTTTTGAAATTTTTCCTCACATTTCTCACATTCCGGGAGTCCACTAGGAGTGTCTTAAAGAATTGTATTTATTTATTTATTTATTTTTGCTAAACTACACGTAATTTAGTCATCATATGCCTTTCCCGCCTCTTCATTTTCTCAACGGTTACCAACCTTTTTTTTTTCTTCCCATTATCTTCATCTTCTTCATCTTTTCATTTTCTCTACAAACTCTTCAACTTCCTCTCCTTCTCTACAAGAGCCTCTGTCCTCTCCTCATTTCTTCATCTCTCATAATCTAAAACTCTAATTTTCTCTCAAACTCTCTCATCCTCTCCAATGGCACCCAAGACCAAGATGACCTCCTACTTGATTACTGGTGAAGTTTTCAACCTCGTCCATTGAGTTGGAGCCACAAGGCTAACTGAGTCCCCTCTATTGCTCTACAAGCCACAAAATCATCTTCCAGAGAATGCATGGATCGGATTGGTGAGTTTTTCAAAATTTTCTCATTTTGCTTTGATCTTTGTTTTAATCCGTTTTTAGACTTGTAAATGCTTGAGTTTTGTTGTTGGATGGGTTTAGATGAAAACTTGATGTCCTAGGAGTGGTAGGAATATGTTTAGGATGAGTTTTGATCCATGGTAGGCTGAAAATGCCGAAGAACTTGTTTTGTCTACATTTATGCATACGCATGCGTTGTGCATGCATGCATGGCCAGGCTATATGCGTACACATTCAAGCATCATGCATACGTGTTCATGTTCATAAGTTCATATGGATGCATGCCTTAGCATGCGAACGCATACATGAGCCATGAGTTTGTATACGCAAGCTGTGCGTACACATGATCATGCTTAGAAACTCTATTTTTTGTCCAGATTGATTTTTTTCACTTATTTTTATCCAATGTGACTCTTATGTTCCAGTTTTTGTCTTCTACAAGGTTTACTGCCTTACTTAAGTAGGGTTAGTGCCAGTTATCTATTTGCATGGTATCGGACTTTGATGGCCAAGATAAAGGCCTTGGTGAACACAGCCGACTTCGGCCCAATCATGCATTTACTAGTGCAGGCACTTGATGAGAGTTGGTGGGACACTACCCATACATTCCATATTGTTGGGAGGGAGATGACTGTGACTTCTCACGAGTTCCACCGAATGACCGGCTTGAGATCCAATGGGCCTATCATCAACTTGGAGAGTGATTCAGGCATTTATCTAGGCATAGACCTAGTAGGGTGTGCCTACTCTAGTGAGCGCATCTGTTACTTCAATCTGGAGAGGGACTACATTCCTCTTTCTCAGGCGATTCCAAATGATCGTGCTTGGATGGCTAAGGCATTTTTGCTGTATCTGCTAGGGGCATATCTCTTTGCCAATGGAGGTTAGATGGTGTCTCCGAGGTAGCTAGCTCTCTTTCGTGATTTTGAGCATGCTTAGGAGGCGAACTAGGGCCATGCTTTCTTGCCTACCTCTACTCGATCATGGATACTCTAAGCCGAAGGACTATACGTTAGCTGGCAGGGCCTTGGAAGCTCCTTAAGGTTAGACCCTTTTCTTTTTCTCATGTTGTTTCACAAATTGTACTTTGCACTCTTGCAGACTATATTTGTTTCATATGTCTTCTAGGTTTACAAACTACATTTCATGCTTTTGCAAACTGACCTTACACAACCCATTTAGAAAACATGACCCAAAATTATTAACATAATTTGATATTTAGGGTCAATTTGGATATCGTTTATTACTGAAAACTGAAAATACTGTAGTAAAATAATTTTTAAATATGTGAACAGTGTCGTGAGACCCAATTTTAAAGAAAAAGATGTTGAATATGGTACTTGTGGGTCCTGTAAAAAATGCACGAGACCACAGGAAAAAACGCTTCCACTGGGAAACGCGCAAAATGCGCTTCCCAAACGAAGGCTTATAAGAATATAAATTATAAAAATTAAAAACAAATAAATTCTACATAAAATATTTTCATAATAACAATATAACATCAACTAAAATAATAGTGTCATACAATTTGAAAGTTTTTGTTTCAATCCAATAAAGCTCTACCCAAATTTAAAAATACACAATAAATAAATAAATAAATATATATATATATATATATATAAAGAGTTTTTTTTTTCTTTATTTTTGGCTGAAAGGATTAGGACCCTAGTTTCAATAATAATAATAAAATGTATTAATATAATCCTTATATATATATATATATATATATATTGGTAAATCAATAGAAAACACCATATTTGTAAATATTTTTCAGGTAGGTTTTGGTTAAAGGACTTTCAATTGTACGTAGTCATTCTTCATTCTATATTCGTGTTGTGACTTGTGATTTACGAACATTTAATTTTCTCTGTAAATGAGAATATAAATGCAAATCTAGAAGTTGCCCAAGCTTGTCGGTGATTTGTAATCAATACGTAGAAGAGTATCTATTTTTAGTTAAATGTAACTCACAGAAGTCTATGTCTAAATTTTGGTGCATCCCAAATATAACGCTCTCGTGTTTGTTGAACATTAAACTTCAACAAAATTAGGTTTTCGAATTATCATATGAAAATAATGACTAGATATTATTGGTTAAAACATATCGAAGGTTATAGTTAAGGATCACAATCACATACCCCATTTCAATGATTTTATGCCTTCGTAAATGGCAACCATATAAATAAATTAAGGAAGAATGATTTTTTTTTTTTAATTTTTTTTTTGAAGTAATACATGAAGATGCATGCTTTTAAATAGGAGATATCTAGATTCTCAAAAAAAATAAAATAAATAAATAAATAAGTAGGTGATATCTTAGAATTCGTCTATTAGATAAGGGTTAAGGGGAAAAAAACTTGCTAAAGGAAATTTAATGGTAAGGAACCCCACAAAAAGTTTAAAAGAAAAAAAAAATCCCAAACTTCTACTGATTATTATACATATTAGGCAAGGTTTGTTAAGCCAAAAATATGGGCCACATCAGAGAATTTATTAATTTATATATATTTTTCACATATCAGAGAACTGTATTACGCTATTGTTATTGATATCTCAACAATATCTAGATATTGTAGCCAGAAAACAATATCTAGATATTAATATTAGCTAATATTTTCTATGGTATCTGATGATATATATTTGATTTTACCAGGTTGATATATATATATATATATATATTTATTAATAAATTCTCAAAATTTTCCTTATATTATATATATATATATATATATTATACATATAATATAGTTTACTTTATGACATATTTTTGTGGTATTTCTAGTATTTTCTATATTTGCAGAGATTTATTATGAAATCTAGGAGTGGCAATTCGTGTTCATGTGTCAGATTCGTATCATTTTAACTCATGCATATCCAAATATATGAATCAACATTAATCCGATATGTTTATTAAACGGGTCAAGATTTCTCAACCCTAACATGACCATTTATTAAACGGGCCAGTCATGTCGACCTGTTTATCTGATTTTTATCAAAATGAAGAAAAAAATTTATGAAAAAACAAACAAATAAATATTTTTAATATAAAATTCAAAACAAATGAATAACTACATCACAAATAATCATTTAAAACAAAAGCATATCTCAATATCACAAATAATAAATCACAATATGTCAAAGAAAATAAACTACAACAACTAATAAGTTTATATACCTATGATTTGAAGGATATATTGATAAAATTTCATTTAATTAAATGGGTCAGATGGGTTAAACTAGTTCTATAGGTTGAACACTAATTCAACCTGTTTATCAAATGGGTCCATCGTATCAACTCGAATATGACATGAACCTATTAAACCTCAACTCATAACCTGCTAATTAATTTCATGTTGTGTCGTGTTGGGTTTGCGAGTCATATCTAATTTTGCCACCCCTAATGAAATCTAATTTAATATATTGATCTTATATCTTTTCTTTCTTTTTTTCTTTTTATCTTTTTTTAATTTTTCAAGAAAAATAAAATGAGAGAGGATCAAGAATTTGAAGGTGGACTTCTGCATTGAAAACCCCAAACAATGCCACTAAATTAAAAAAGTGTTGGTAATATATATTATTGAAAGTTACATACCGATAAACATTCATGAGATATCTTACCTAGATTTTTTTGAAAACCAATATCTTAAGCGACCCATTTAAATACTTTAAGCTTTAGATCGAGCTCTTTCCTCTTTAAGACACTTCATAAAAAAACTCCCTAATGACTCACCTGACGCTTAATTCTAATACCGTAATACGTATGGAAAATTCTTCATCGGCTATACTATTGTTTATTTAACTAGCTACTTCAACCATTTTGTTTTTTATAATCAGCTATTTCAACCAAGTTGCTTGACTCCAGACTTCATTGAATCTCAACAACAATATTAATAGAGGGAAGCGCAACAAAACTTTATAGATAGTAACTTTTCCTTGTAAGGTGTCCTCTTTTTATGTGTATTATTTTTAAATTATTAATTTAGGAAAAACAATTTCCAGTTCAACAGCTATATTTGGGTTGTTTCAAAACCCCATTTATTGATGGGTGGATAATCTTGTAATGTCAGTTCTTTATTATCACGTGATGGTGCATTTTATTTTATTTTTATTTTTTATAACAACAACCATAGGAGAACAATGTTACATTTATTTTATTTTATTTTTGGAAATCTTGCTTGAATTGATAGTGCAAGGACTGAACAATGGAATTATAAATTTTTAAAAAATAATGAAAAAAAAAAAGTGGTACAGTAGCTACGAATTATATTCCTCAAAAAATGGGTCTTCACTCTTGTTTAGTTAATTATTATTTTTAATTATTGCCATCTCGAACCTATATTCAAATTATAATACAAAGTTTACCCTTTTATTTTATTTTTTTGAAAAAAAAAATTGGTACTTTATTCATTGCAAAGAAGTGATCAAGTGAATTTTTTGAATGCCTTTGGCACTCTTATATCTACATTATTCGCAATTTGAAATTTCTGCAACATTTAATGCAGTTTTACTGCTTATTTAATGTTAATTGAACCTCCTTAAGAATTCAGCGAAGAAAATACAAAACTATCCTCCATTATAAAGAGTACACTTGTTAGCAGACCCATATATAGAAGGTGTTGCCAAATGCCAATGAAGACGGTTTTCTCATATAACCGTAGACTCTTTGCAACAGCCCCATAATCTGTGTGTGCAAGTTAGCAAGAGAGAGAGAGAGAGAGAGATGAGGAGAAATACAAATGTTATTGGGTTTGCTGTGGCTTCCTTTGCTGTAGTTTCTGTGGTGGTAATAACAAAGTTTTCTTCCAAAGGACTGTATTGGTCTTATTTCTCATCATATGCAGGGACATGGACTACTTTTCTTGGGGTTACTTCTGATCCTTCTTCATCGCAGACAAATTCAGCATTCCCATCATTCATTGCTGTAATCTTCATTTTGTCTATAATTATTCATCCGTTTCTATATCTTCATTATTCATTATTTTACAGAGAAATGATGCATATATCCAATCCATTAGATAATTATTACTTCTACGCATATATGTGCGTGCTTAAATGTAAATTGTGTTCATGTTAGAGGATGTGCCTTATGTTACAAGTGCTGTGTAGGACAATAGAGCTAAGAATAGGAGAGATGAAAAACTGGAGAGGCTAGAAGCACGTCTTGATAAGGCTCGGGCTTTGATTTGGGAGGCTGGAAGGACAGATAACAGTACATTTGCTCTTGAAGATGCAGATTATGTTCCGCATGGTGACATTTACAGGAATGCAATCGTCTTTCATCGGTACTCAATACTATACATGTTAATATCCTTGATTTCTCTATATTGCAATTGTGGTGTTTTTTTTTTTTTTTTTTTTTGGGTAGACGGTTTGAATGTTTAATTAGAAAATACCGAGTTCTCTGAAAAAGCCATCAAGAGATAGTCAGACTGATATTTCCTAATTAAAGTAATAATAACAAAGTGATGATCAGGCATTCTAGAGATTATAGCCATACTTTGATTTAGAAGAACTTCAAAATTTTAGATCTTGAGATTGCCAGAAAGAGTTGGATGTGTGAGATCTATTCTCTCTCACCCACACTCCTAAATTTAGCATTAGGAGCTGACCATTCCTATACATCCTTTTGTTGTAGTTGGCTTTCTTTAGAAAATGATGATCATCAATCTCTTTCTCTTTTCTTTTTTTTCTTTTTTTTTCCTAAAAAAAATTAAAAGAAAATAGTGAAAAAGGAAATGTGAAGTTTGAACCACAAAAGATGCACGTATCACTAGACTATCACTCAAATCCCTCTGGTTTCTTTAAATGGGTATACTATCATAAACATTAGAATTGGTTTGGGCAAGTTAAAAGAATGGGAAACTAGTGACCCAAATTCCATGAGAGAGCTACATGATTTGTAATCTAGTGTCTCATACTCCAAGATCAGAAAATCCAACATATTAAGAGGGTGGATTAGTATTTCTCAAGCCTCATATGCGATCTATGAAGTCTTTGGTTCATAAATCCTAACAACTATCATGGGTTAGCCACAAAGAACTCATTAATTGTAATTACTCGATGTATACGAGAAGGAGGATTCACATATGGAGGAATAGTCAAGTATTCAAGATGTACTGAACACTCATATTAACACTAAAAAAAAAAAATGGTCAGAAAATCTCATGGTTGAAGTGCATGTGCAATTCTTTTTTGGTTACAATGAAACTCAAAAAATAAATTATATTTAAAAAAAAAAGGTATAAAAACATTTTGTGTCAACTATTACAACCAACTCGTTTCAACTGCGCAGGAGTTACCTCCTAATGGAACGCCTGTTTAAGATCTTCATTTACAAAGAGGGAGAACCGCCCATATTTCACAATGGTCATTGCAAGAACATATACTCTTTGGAAGGAATCTTCCTTAGCTTAATGGAAACAGATACCAAATTCCAAACTTGGGATCCCGATGAAGCTCATGTCTTCTTTCTTCCCTTTAGCGTTGTTATGATCATTGCATTACTCTTTGATCCAATTATTCGTGACAAAGCTGTACTAGAGCGTACTATTGTTGGTTATGTCAATCTCATAGCTCACAGGTATCCATACTGGAACAGAAGCCTTGGAGCTGATCATTTCATGCTTTCTTGCCATGATTGGGTAATTAACTTTCATCTATTTCACTCAGTATTGTGTTGATTTCCTTGGTCAAGAGATATTGCTAGAATTATAGTTTGTGTTGATTTCCTTAGTCAAGAGATATTGTTAAAATTATGGTTAAATGTCTGAGTTCATAATTTCTTAATACTCTTGCTTAAGTTTTTAAGATAATCAGTAATTTATCATTATATAAAAATAGGTAGTCTAAGTTTGAACCTCGCTAAGGACCTGTTTGGATGGAGGGGTGAAGGAGGGTGAGTTGAGAGGAGTAGAGTAGAATTAGTTGAAAATAGGCTAATTTTAGGCCAAATCTACTCTACTCTATTCTACTCTCCCTCTCCCCCCCTCAATTCAAACGTATCATAAGAGACTTGTAACTCAATTGATTGATATCTCTTAGTGTTTTTAAAGTAGATATACAGGGTTCGACTCCCTTCTTCCCTATTGTAAACATCAAGTTAAAAAAATAAAAATAAAAAGTTCAAACCCTTAAAAAATTTCATATGTTGATTCCACTTATTAAAGAGAAATCTAGGCCTATATAAGTGCTGGAATAATATTTAAATGATTAAATTCACAATTTACTAATGGCATAAACTTTAGGAACTATTGAAATTTATCATATTTGCTTAATTTTTTGTATGAAAAATGGTGTTTGATATAGGGTCCACGAGCAACATGGTATGTTCCGCAGCTTTATTTCACTTCCATCCGAGTACTATGTAACGCGAATACCTCAGAACACTTTAATCCAAAGAAAGATGCATCATTTCCTGAAATCAACCTGGTAACTGGGGAGATTACTGGTCTCACTGGTGGCTTGCCCCCGTCTAATCGCACAATCCTAGCATTCTTTGCCGGTGCCATGCATGGCCGAATTAGACCAGCACTTTTCCAGCATTGGATGGGGAAAGACAAAGATGTACTAGTTTATGAGAGACTCCCTGAAGGACTTTCATACTATGAAATGATGAAGAAGAGCAAGTACTGCATTTGTCCAAGTGGGCATGAAGTTGCAAGTCCAAGAATTGCTGAGGCAATCTATTCAGAGTGTGTTCCAGTGTTAATATCACAGCATTATGTCCTTCCATTTAGCGATGTTCTTAATTGGGACTCTTTCGCAATTCAAGTTTCAGTGAGTGAAATACCAAACCTCAAGAAAATCTTGTTGGGGATACCTGATGATCAGTATGTTAGAATGCAGGAGAGAGTGAAGCAGGTCCAACGACATTTTGCAGTCAACGATCCTCCCAAGAGATATGATGTTTTCCATATGATAATACATTCAATTTGGCTCAGGAGATTGAATTTTAACATTAATAGATGATTCAAGTTCATAATACAATCATATTCAATTTCAAATTCTTCGGCCTTTTAATACACTTTTCCTTTTCCTTTGCAGCATAGGTTTAGTTGTGCAAATGAATTTTGTTGCAAGAACATTGCTATGTGCTAAAACGCATAAAAACTACACAAGCTTTATATACAACTAGTCGCAAACCAAATCTTAATTAAATTTTTTATGCAGATCCAAGGATTTTTTAAATGTAGAAGTTGAAAATATTTAATTGTAACAATTTTATTAATTTTTAAACTAATATAAGATAATGAATATGACAATTAATTTTTAAACTAATATAAGATAATGAATATGACAATTAATTTTTAAACTAATATAAGATAATGAATATGACAATGTATTAGTTTCTTTTTGAGAAGAACAATGTATTAGTTTCTAAATATGATCAATAACATAATTTGATAAGATATATGTGTCTCACATATACGTTTTAAAAATTGATAATGTTATTTATTGTATTATATTAGACAACCTTACATCCAAAAAATTAATATCAATTTCCTATATACATTTTTGAGAAAAAAAAAATCAATTCCTATTTTTTACTTAATATCAAAAACTTTCATTTTAAGAGAGGAAATGAATAACAGTTCGGAAGATCATTGCCAAGATGTGGAATTGAGATGAATTAGATCTCAATAATTTGAACGGTACGACACACAAATACATGTACATAGACACATAAAACTATAAAATCTCTAAGATTTAATTGAAAATAAAAAGTATATACAATTCTGGATATGAATATCTAAACATTAAGGGCAATTTAAAATCAAATTACTTCAAAATTATACAATCATCTTTTTATACAATCCTTTTTTTTATTCCCTAAAATTTAGCCTCTTTTATTATTTTTTTTTCATCCGAATAAAAGTAAAACACTCCCAATTTGAAAAAATATAAAAAACAAAAAACTAAGAGAACTCCTAAAATTTAGTCTTCTTTCCCCTTGCACGGTTCATCTTATTTTTCCTATCCAAACTTTTCTCTATATATCACTACACCACTTTCAAACACATGTTCAAAAAAGAAATTACAGTTACTGCTTATTTATAAAGTTTATCATTTTTATTTATTTGAAAAATAAAAAATATATATTTCCAAATTATAATAGATGCAAATTATTAATCTTTACACCCAAAAAAAAAAAAAAATACAGAACAAAACAAAAGAACCTCTGAGTACGCACAACAGGCGTGCTTAATTAGAAACTAGTATCATATAAGGATGTGGTTTACATGTAAGGGTCTGCTATTACTAGAAAAAAGTGTATAGATCTATAGCCAAGGTATCTAAATGTGGTCAGGGACGGAGTCAGAACTTGAAGTTAGGAGGGGCAGTTTTCTGTTAGTTGCGTGTAGTGGCTCTAGCTTCCAACTTAGTTGCTTAACAACTAATGAGTTTGTTTTTTCTTTTTTTGTTGTTGTTGTTGTGTGTGTGTGTGTGTGTTTTTTTTTTTTTTTTTATGTGTGCATCCAGGTATGGACAAAATTATTTTGTTTTAAATTTTTTTAAGGGTCAGGTTGTTTGTTTTAGGTAAAATTGGTTGATTGAGTTTAATTGTTTTTAGCTTTACTATTGGTAATTTTTGTTGTTGAATAATTTTTTTGGGCTTGTTTATTTTGCTTTAAATTTTAGATTTGGTCTTTAAAAGGAGGAAAATGTTAGAATTACAAGTTTTTTTTACAAATTATTAACATGGTGAGTAGTTATTAGTAAGTAAAAATGCGATGTAATTAGTGATAGGACCAAATGCAAACCAATAAAAGTTTACTCCCACAACAATTTGTAAAAATGTTATAGAAAATTTTGTGGTTAGAGTAGTACTCCTAAAAGAATCAATGATAATATTAAGAGGGCAAAGTGTGATTTTATAGAACAAAATTGCTAAAATTGTTGACTATGTATATATTAATTAAAAATAAAAAATAAAAAATAGGGGGGCATTGCCTCCCCAAGTCCAAGTCTCCCTCCATCCCTGAATGTGGTCACTACCACGCTGGAATTCTTTTCAAACAATTCCTATTTGAATAAGAATTCCATTTGGTTGCACAAGCTTTGAAGAGGCGGCCAAGTGATAATACTATCATTACAGTAAAACTCCTTCAAGTTTGGATTTACCCAACCCACGGACTCCACCATGGTTACGCGATTCCAAGGAAGAAGCATGGTCCCAGACATTTTGAAATAATGTTACATGAGGAACTTCCTATCATATTAGAAATTATATGGGTTCTAAATCAAGTAAGTTTGCTTGCAAATTTTCAAGATTGAAAAAAAAAAAAAAAGTTTTTGAAAATAATAGCATCAAAGCATGAAGTTGTTGAGACTTAGACCATTTTCTTCATGCAAAAAATTGTGGACATGCTCTATCTAGAGGGGGTATTTGAAGGAGACAAAAATTTGTCAAGCCAATTACAAAATTTCATTTCAAAATTTATTGTCAAATTCCAAATTATGTGATTAATTAAATTAAATGATGACATGTGTCATCCAAGATGATATGACTTTGGCAAATTAAAATTTACCACATTTTTCTATTCATAATTAATGGATAATTATCTTCATTAAAATAAATAAATAAAATAGAGATAATTATCTACAAGTAACAAATTATAGTAGGACTATTTGTTGATTATTATCTTTATCAAAATAAAATATTTATCATAATAGATAAATAGAGATAATTATCTATAAGCAAAATTTGGGTCAATTAGAGTCTACTACTTATTTTCAAAGAGGTCAATCCAAAGTGGCATTTATTTTCTGAAACCACTATAAATAAAGTACACCCCTCTCATTTTTGGAGGAACTTTTCAAGACGCCAAATCTCTGGAAAATTTTTGGCTCAAGAACGCTTGAAAAACATTCAAAAAAATTCACTTGATTCCTACTTCCAAGACTTTAAGTTTTATTAGAATCAAGCTCAGGAGCTTCCATAAACTTCAAAACATTTTAAATCAGTGAAATTCAATGGATCAAGCCTCTAAAGCCCCAAAGAATTTCAACCCAAAATCTTTTAAATTCAAAGAATCTTTGAAGAATTTAAAGAACAATAAATCTCTAACAAGCTCAAAGTCAGAAATTCATTGTGAAGATTGTGTGAACCATTTTCCAATCAAAGTGAAGAAAATTTCGTGTTCGAATCTAGATCATAAAGAAGATAGAATCAGAGGATTATTCTTTTATAAAATGATAACAGAAAATTGTACTAATTATTCTTTTTATACAAATTTACATTTGTGAAGCACTTTCAATTGTTTGATTTTCAAACTTGAGAAATTTTGTGTTTACACTTGGTTGACTAGGTTGAATTTGGACAAAATGAGATTTTAACCACAAATTTGTGAAATTCATTACTTTGATGTCTGATTGGGGTAAATATTCTCAGTCAAACCTTATTTACTAGATTTGTAGAAATTTTGCTGCAAATGGCATTTTTAGGCTGCCAAGTTGCTAGAAATGTTTCAAAATCCTATATATTTGACACAAGTTTTGTTTACCTAAAGTAGCCTTGGCCCCCCAAAAAAAGTCTTGGTTCAAGAATTAGCTCATCTTTGATTCTAGAGTAAAATTGAATGAATTGTACAGCATTTTATATAGGATAAAATTTAACTACAAAATTGGTTGTAGCCTAAGGTTAGCTATAAAATTGGATATCATTAACATTACTACATGTTTTGAAAATCTAACTGTTGGATTGCATGTTATTT
This sequence comes from Quercus robur, assembly GCF_932294415.1. Taxonomy (NCBI): domain Eukaryota; kingdom Viridiplantae; phylum Streptophyta; class Magnoliopsida; order Fagales; family Fagaceae; genus Quercus; species Quercus robur. The sequence goes on from NC_065537.1 coordinate 25,458,628, forward strand.
ACCTTTTTAATACACATGTCAAATTTTGTATTAATCGGATATTATTTACTATATGATCTATAAACTTATATTTTATACATAATTTTAAACTACAAAAACTTGTAATTTAAAAATTTTATTGATGATATAACTATCGATCTTTAATTTTCTAGAAATTTTGCAATCATGGAAGATATAAGAAGAAGATGTAATCCAATAGTGGATTTGTTAAAATTCACCTCAAATATAAAGATATTGAGCAAGAATATTGTAGTCTTAAACTACAACAAATTTAATAGCTAAATTTTGTCATTCTATATATTACATAGAATTTGGATTTCAATTTTTTTAGTAAATAAGTGGGAATTTTTGTAGTTTATAATAAAAATTGAATTTGTACATGATACCGTACTACACCTTCCAGAGTGATTATTTACTTTCTCTTATTTACTTAACTAAGTATTTATTGTTTATTTATTATGTAGTTAATGAGAGGGGGTCAATAAATTGTTACAAGTTCATTTAGGACATGTTTAGTAAACTATTACAATGGTACATTGAAATAGGAATCAAAATTACAAGAAATATAAGAATGTGAAATGGAATAAGCATTGCCATTCACTTTTTTTATTTTTTGACAACACATAATTTGAACCTGAATCTATAATCCACAGTTTTTAATACAGCATGATAAGATTATAGTACACTCTTTTTGGCTTCAGTGTAGCATCCTATTATGTATAAATTGAATAATTTTAGAATTGATATTATTTTCCTTTGTTTCAAAATTAATTTCTCCATAAATATTAAAAAAGAAAACTTATATAACATCTTCTTCTTCTTCTTTTTTTCTTTGACAAGATTATAAAACATCTTCTAGGTATATTAAAGTTTGCATTCACCTGCTTGAATATCATGTTATATAAAACAAGTTTGGAATTAAAAAATAGATGTTTCTTAAAAAATTAATCCCCGACCATATTTAAAAAACAATCATAAGGTTACAACTTACAAATGATTGTTATGCTTTTGGTGAACTTGGTAAAACTAAACCATATTTTTTTAAAATAAAATAAATTATAAGGATCTGTTTAGATATCAATAATGAGAGAGAGAGAGAGGAGTTTAAGAATTTTTTTAAAGGGTATGTTAAGGATCAGTTATTAGAAACCTTTTGGTAAAAAATAGTTATTACTTATTTTATTTTAAATAATAGCTATTTTTTATGAACATCTATTCTATTTATGGTGTTTATTCCTAAGTACCAATGGTGTGTGGCTTAAGGCTTCTCTCTCTAGTCACTCAAAAGTAAGGTTCTTTCATATGCACCTTTTCTTTTACATCCTTCTACTAAAAAAAAAAAAAAAGTTTTGTAGAACTTCTACCTTATAAGTTTGTGAAGATTTACAAGGTGTACTATGGGAATTAAGCTTATTGTATCTTGAGGGATAGGGAACTAATTATAGCCTCTCTGTACCAGTAATCGTATCGAGAGGGCGTGAATCGTGTCTAGAACGAGATCTGATTAGTGACTCAAACTCTATCATTCACCTTGCTGCAACTATCTAGCAAGAACTTAATAATTCATTTCATTGTTACATAATTTGAGATATAATTAATTTGTTATACCATAGAGGACGTGTGTTTGTGTAGCATATAGTTGTTGACTAGTTTTCTTTTATTTTTAATTTGTTACTGTGTATCAGGTTTTGATGTTTTTAGCTTCTTTGGTTTAATGGAAGTTTCTCGGTAAAAATGGCCCATTACCATCAATTTTCAAAATAATTTGCCCAGAAACACTGTTTCCAAACTATATAGCAATATACCACTTTTTAGGTACTCGAGCTTGGCAAGCTCAAGTACCATGTTTTTTTAATCTACTATCACCCCATATTCAAGGAGCCCTATAGTGGCGTTTTTAAGTCCTATAGTGACGTTTTCGGGCCCTATAGCGGCGTTTTTAAGCCCCATACCAGATTAAGGGGCCCTATAGTGACGTTTTCGCGCCCTATAGCGGCGTTTTCCTGCAAAATTTTTTATAAGTCCCATAACAGGTTCAAGGGGCCCTATAGTGCGTTTTTAAGCCCTATAGTGACGTTTTTGGTCCCTATAGCGGCGTTTTCCTGCAAAATTTTTTATAAGTCCCCATAACAGGTTAAGGGGCCCTATAGTGGCGTTTTTTGGCCCGAAAACGTCACTATAGGGCTTAAAACGCCACTATAGGGATCCTTGAATATGGGGAAATAGTGGATTAAAAAAACATGGTACTCGAGCTTGGCAAGCTCGAGTACCTAAAAAAGTGGTATATTGCTATATAGTTTGGAAACAGTGTTTCTGGGCAAATTATTTTGAAAATTGATGGTAATGGGTCATTTTTGCCGAAGTTTCTCCCTTTTGAAAGTTAGGACCACCTACGCCCTCCCTCAAACAAGCAGAACGATTGGCATCAATCTCGTCTCCAGATAAGATTTTTGATAATTGATAACGTACGATACAAAAAAGTGGAAAAAGGAAAACAACATTTTTGTTTTAAGATTGATAAGCACTAGTACCAGCCAGTCATGAAACTTTTAGTAGAACATTAGTTGGAGCAGATCTAGGATTTTTCTTTAATTTTTTTTTTTTTTTTTCCTTTTTCTTTCTTTATTTTTTTAAATTATTTTGTCTGTATATCTCAGTTTGTTGGCAAATGACCCTTTATAAATTTTATAAGTGATGGAAAATGAATCATTTTAAATTTATAAAAATTTCATTCTTACACATTATGGTTGTGTCAAGCATAATGTTTTATTTACTGATTTTTTTTCTTTTCATTTTTCTTGATAGTTACAATGGGGAGAGGAATTTGAAACTCAGATATCTCCGATTCTTTGTCATATACAATATAAAATGCCAACCAAGCTACAAAGTTGTTGGTCATGTCAAACATAGTAATTATATTAAACTCAGATCAACCTAACAAATTGGACCAGTGAACTAGTGCCCTGATTCATAGAGCGGTTTGAGTCTTTAAGTGAACCGATTAAGTATATGATTGGAGTAAACATAATCAAACCTAATGGATTCTTTGTAACCCGTTCATTTATGATGGGTTATTTTGAAACCCGTGTGTATTCTTATGTACTCCAAATCAATATTTATCTATTTCTTAAAATTATTTTTTATAAATAGTCTGTCATTTTGGTCATTAGATAAAAGAAAAAAAATACTATATATATTAAGGAAATAAATCAAGGAATATAATATATTCCATATTTATTCGTAATTTTTTTCATAACTATATCCTTTAATTAATATAAATAATTATAAAGAAAATTATAAAATCTAAAAATAGTTTAAACTATTTTAATTTCAAAGAGTACTCTTTACGTAACATTCTTTCTCTATTTGAATTATTTATGCTTTTTGTCGACCTTCTTGATATATGTCTAATTATTCTTTCAATAGGTATTTGAATATTGAAACTATATTTATATGCTGTAATTTAAGGATTCGATCATTACAAACTTTTGTAGAAAAAATTGTTGAGCTCTTTATGTTAACTAATACAAAAAGTGCTAAATAATTAATACTGTATATTTTGTTACATGCTTATATCTTTTATTTTGAAATTTTATGAAACTGTCTTTTAATTTTTTTTAAATGATATAACAAATTTTTTTTTCATGTTTTTAGATATTTTTGTTGATTTTTTTTTAATAATTTCAATTATTTTTCATGTTTTATAGATATTTTTATTGAATATACATAATTTCTATCTATTTTATTTTAGTTATATAATTGAAATATGTATTTTATTTTACAAATAATTATTTATTTACCCAGTTTGATAATATGATACTAATTAGTAATGTCTTTCATCCATCAAGAATCTTGTTATTTACTGACAGGAGAACCATAATTTGAATCTTCCTTTCTCCATTGTTTTAATTATTTAATTATTAAATTAATATATAAAAAAGCTTTCTTTCATTATTAAATTTGTAAATGTTATATAATAAAATGTGTAGTATCTCTCATTTCATTTTTTTATTTTTTTTTAACCCACTCCTCACTTTCTCTCTTTCATGCCCTTGGTGGCTCCCCTTCCTTCTCAACCCACCAGGTTCTCTCTTTCTTCATCATCATAGCTCATACTTTTTCCAAATTCCATATCAATAAATCTATAATTACAAACTAAGTTACAACTTTTGTCAAAACTATCTTACATGGATAAATATGAATAGTTAAAAAAAAGTAATAAATTTATATAAAAGTAAAAGACAATCAATCATAGTTTATTACATAAAATAGCTGCGACAAAATGTAGCAAAGTTTGTGGTCCTAGTACTGCCCATTTCAGATAGATATGCTATGCAGTAATTTTTTTCCCGGAAAATACCTGTATCTGCCAACCTGAGCAATGTCATCGCTGGTACGTAATAAAACAGTTCTGTGTGGAAATCAGCAATAGAGGCGTGAGGCGTTTTTGAAAACGCATTTACCTGGGTGCTGCGAGAAAACGTGTTTTTCTTTTACTTTAATTTTTTGCGTGCAGCCAAATTCGACAAAAATGGCATTTTGTTTTGTGTTTTCAATTAAACGAACTTACTTAAGCTGAAAACATTGTACCTAAGCACCTAACTAAGAAGACCAAGAATTATTTTATGTCTCCAGGCATCATGAATGGGATTTCTCATATATCTCATTCCATTCCATGCATATACATATAGATTGCATGCAGAGATATGCACCAATACCTTCTCAACCAATTGCTAGGAGACCGGGAGTCCATCATGACTTTTCCTGCACTTTTCTTTCTCTTTAGAATTTTTCCAATATATTGACACCGATGGAATCACTCCTAGGAATTTCACCATTGGACCCACCCTAACATCTAGTGCTACTGTTGAATACTATTTCAATGATTTTTCCTGTCATGTTAATTTTCTCCAATGAAAGAATTTGGATTTGAATCCTTCAACCCACTTATATTATTGTGATGAAAAAGATTAACTGATATTTCTTTGGTTGCAAATAATTTTAAAATTATTTTTATCCGAGAGTAAAAGTTATAGAGGTCACTTTTTATTTTAAAATTAAAAATTAAAAATTAAATTATTAGTAGAAAAAGGTTTTTAATAAAGGAAATATACATACATATCAATAGGCACAACAAAAGTTACAAAAGTTTACAATATTTTCGTGAGAAATTTATGAAGTGAGTTTTTATTGTGTCCATTACCAAAAGATTGACCCCAAAAAGAGCATTGCATTTACATGAATAAGAAGACGAAGAATTATTTTATGTCTCCAGGCATTATGAATGGAATTTCTCATATATCTCATTCCATTCCATGCATATAAATATAGATTGCATGCATGAGATATACACCAATACCTTCTCAACCAATTGCTAGGAGAGTGGGAGTCCATCATGACTTTTCTTGCACTTTTCTTTCCCTTTAGAATTTTTCCAACATATTGACACCGATGGAATCACTCCTAGGAATTTCACCATTGGACCCACCCTAACATCTAGTGCTACTGTTGAATACTATTTCATTGGTTGATTTTTCCTGTCATGTTAATTTTCTCTAGTGAAAGAATCTGGATTCAAATCTTTCAACCCACTTATATTATTGTGATGAAAAAGATCAATTGATATTTCTTTGGTTGCAAATAACTTTAAAATTATTTTTATCCAAGGGTAAAAGTTACAGAATCTCTTTTTGTTTTAAAATTAAAAATTAAATTATTAGTAGAAAAACAAGATTAAAACAATTTCCAATCAATCAAAAGGGTCTTTAAGGGAACATAAAACGTGGCTTTTAACTTGGAGCAATGGATTAGACGATGCGTGGCTATGGATGCTTTGAAGTTTGAACTCGGAATGTCCCACTACAAAGAAGTCCCCATTTCCGTGCTGACTGGGGAATTTGGACAAGCCAAGCACGATGTACCTAATTTGTTTGGCTATACTCTGGTCTCCGGTAATCATCAAGAATTTCTTATATTCCTTTGTGAGGCGTCAATTCACCATCATTCTAATTAGCACTGTGCACAAGACGGGTTGAGCACGTTGATACCAATATTCTTAACTAACCTGATATTAGTATTTGATGGGTTGGGAAAATTCTAAAGGATTTTAGTTTAGGAAATATTTTTAGAAATTTGAGAAATACCCTAAAGATATTAGTTTAGGAAATACTTTTAGAAACTTTTTAAAGGAAAAGAAAAAATTAATTATTATTTTTTTTTTATATATATAGTTTTGTTTTTATATTTTATATGAAAGTAGTATTAAAATTTTCCTAAAACCATCAATTAATAAATGTCTTAAGGTCACTTGTTAACGAGATTCGTGCCTTAATTACTTCCATTTGTTAGCATAGTTTGTGAGAATTGTTTTTAAAGCAATTCAAAAAATATCATTTGATTTCTAAATATTACGTGTTTATTTGGAATCCGCTTATTTTGTTGAAACTGAAAACTTTTTATTGAAAGTACTATAGATAAAAGCAAAAATTAGCTAAAATAGTACAGTGAAACCCATGAATAGTACCAAAAATGTAGTGGGACTCACATGGCGATTTGTGAAATTCAGTTCCCACCTTCTCAAAAAAAATTCAATGTTCCCAGCATTACTCGCTTTAAAACAATGTTTCACTACTAATAAAAGCAAGGAAATAACGAGAACAAAAATGAATCGAAAGGAAAAAGACAAAGGATTATGTGGAAAATCTCAGAAGAACGCGGGTGAAAAACCACGGTGAGGAGCAAGGATCTTGATATCCTTACTCCTAGCTACAAAGATTTTGTATTTTTCCTTTTGAAACCAATACATGGCTACACTTTTATTTACTCTGTTTGGCGTCTATTTCTATTGTTATTTCTTTCTGCTCTCCTTGCCCTAGCTCATTCCTCTATTCTTAACTAGTATGACTAGTGTACGTTTTCTTTTATAGTACAAGAAAACACCTAATGTCATGGACTGTCCTTTCCCTAGAACATAGAGAGAAATACACGTGTCTGTTATGCTGTCCAAGCAATGTGCTAACCAATGAGGAGGTCCGGTGTAGCATCAAAATGGGAAAGGATAGGTATCCCTCAATTAAGTGTCTCACTTATCTTCACAATATTGCATCTTGACCTTGCAAGGTAGTACTTGGTTTTCAACACATTATGTCAAAGAGTGTCTCATTTATCTTCACAATCTTGCAGTTGTGCATACTACACGTGGTTGGTGTGCTCAGAGTCCAACTCCTCTTAACCGGGTTCACCATCTTATTAATCTATTGGCTCATACATGTAAGGTCAAGATGCAATATTGGGAAGCAAACCCTTTGAGCCCAGCTTTTGGGCTTGGTGACTGTACAGTATGATAATATTCAATGTGGTCAAACCAACTCTAAACTTATGTTCATGAATACAGCACCATCGAAAATCCATTATCAACATGGATTCAACCACTCTCAACTAATCTTCACAATTAAATAAACTTACTTTCACGAACATCACTTACGAACACAACCTCTAAAATCCTCTCACAAACAAACAAATTAACCCACAAACCTTATACACACAAACTCACAATCAAAACGCTCCAATATATCTCTTACATTCACATAATAAACAAACTCACACACGCGGGTATCTTCTAATTCTAAAATCACTACTAAACTATTCTTTGAAAAAACACACAAGTTCTTCTAAGAATTTGAGTCAAATGTAGAATAATTTATTCCATGCGGGTATCTATCTTTCAATTCTAAAAGCATTACTAAATTTCGTTTCACATTAAGAAAATCCAAAACCAAATCAAACTAGAAAGTCGAGTCAAATTGTAACACTCACTTTAATGTAATAAAATTTAAAAAATAAAAATAAAAATAAATAAATAAATAAATAAATAAATAAGAAGAAGAAGAAGAAGAGAAGAGAATACCATAAATACAACTGTAAGTTAGGTCTTTTTTTAGTCTTGCTAAGTAGACTATTCAAGTCAACTCAACGAGTCAGCGGACTATTCAGCTAATGCGGATTGTCTATGTAGTTTCTTGAAAACGACCAACATTCAGATATGAATTGAGTACTCCAAGTAGGAAAGCAGTCGCAAACTCACACATCAGCCACGTATCTTCCTCGTTTGCCTTGCTTTTATATATCTTTATATATCTATATAATTACAACATGATTTTTTTTTGAGAATCAATTACAATACGAATTGATGGAACGAAATTAAACCAATATTGACAAATTTTATATTTCTTTTCTTTTCTTTTTTTGGTTGAGATATGGACTACTTAAATTAGTATTCAGTATTTTCTCAAAAATAAAAAATATTATTCAGTAGGATGTTTTTCATTTTCTATTACACCCATTATATATATATATATATATATATATAAAATATGAGAAACCATTACATATTTTAGAAATATATGATTAAAAAAAAAAGTGTAAGCTAATACTATATATAATTTGAACCTCTTCTAAAAAAATGTACAATTGTGATAGTTTTTAATTGTATCTGTGCATATGTACAGAGTTATACACTAGTATATACAAAATAGCTACCGGTTCAAATAATAATTATAATAATAATAATGACAATCATGTTTATTTCAAAAATGGAAATAAAATTGTTTTGGAAAGTGAAAATTCTCTCTCTCTCTCTCTCTCTCTCTCTCTCTCCTTTGTGTCTTAATTAATTAATTAATTAATGCTCAATCCCACACATACATAGACATACAAAAACTCTTAATATGAGAAGTAAAAAATCATTTGTCTCATTTTTGGTATTTCATTTTATATTCCACCAATTACATATTACTATGAGTTTGTTATTTCTTTTTTAATTTTTTAATTTAGTTATTAGTAAGAAAAGAAAATAAAAACATATGAAAAGTTGTGATTAAATATTAGGTTTAAGTTTGGTTTCATTCACCACCGCATATCATTTGTGCGATGGTCACTCCACAAGTATAAGTGCTTGTGAGGTGTGGGGGGTAAAGATCGGAGTTCAAGACTCTAGAAAGGAGTTTCATACACATATATACTTATATTAGACTAGAATAGAATTTTTATCTTGTATAAAAAAAAAATAATAAAAAAATTTGGCTCCATTCAAGACTTTTCATTTAATGTACTACATTAACTATGTGCACATAATTTGGAGTACGGAAATTTTAAGTGAAAAGTGGTCATAAATTGAAAGTACATGAATCAAATATCAACCTTTTTTTAGTAATATTATGATTATCATAAATTTTATTATACTATAAGTAATGTTTTTGAGTTTGGTGAGAGAGTGTAATTAAAGTGTGTGTGTATATTTAGCAATTAGTTTATTTCTCAACAAAAAGAAAAAAAAGTTTTGAAGGTGTGTCAATTTTTAAATTAAAAAAAAAAATGGTAGTTTTGAAGTTCATAACTATTATTTAATTTCAGGGCCGACTGAATGGGTGAGCAAAAGATGCAGTCGCCTAAGGCCCCAAGTAAAAAAAAGGCCTTCAAATTTTAACTAATAGGGTTATTTATAATAAATAAATAAAATAATATTTTTTCCCATATGAGAAACAAATAAAAAAGAGAGAAAAATGCAACGTTTACAATATTTTTCATAACACTTTTACAACTAATGCTAAATAGTAGGTTGTTACAACTTGTTATTAATGGCAAAAAAATAATTATAATTATATTTTCAAATAGAAAACAAAAAACAACTTAAAACCTAGGATTTGTTGTAAAAAAATGTTGTGAATGTTGCACTTCTAAAAAAAATAAGAATAATAATAAGAGGTGAGTTAGCAAACTTTGATTAGTTTTCATCTAAGTCTATCACTAACCCCACTCTTTTACTTACCACTACAATCTGCCACATCAATAAGTATGAAAAATTTTGTCAAGTTTTTTCTGTCTATAAAATTTCTAAAAAAAATAAAAAATTATATGTAGTTCATGTTAACTAGTCGCTAACCCGTGCGATGCACGGGATAGTTAAACAAAATTTATACACATTCACTTTTATTGGTGCAATCATTTGAAAATAATTCTAACTAATACCCAAATGTAAGAGACACATTGACTTACTATTTAAAGTAGCCTTCTGAAGAATTTACACATATTGTGCAACTGAGCCTTAATTTCTCATCAACAATAAAAACATGGAAATTCAAAACATGGAAAGAAAATAAAAATTACAACAATTAATTCCATTATCTTTCATGCTATACTTTGTAATTATACGGAATTAAGTCAACTCAATTTAAGTAGTTGTAATAAAATTGGCTTCTACTATTCTCTATTCTATAGAGATATGAACATATTGGATTTCTCAAACAATTACCGGAATTGCAATAAAATGATTTATTATTGAAAATAAGAAATAAAGAAAATCTGTCTATAGCTTAAGAAACACAATATACTAAAATTAAAGAGAAAAAATTTTCGGAGGACAAAATATTATAGATAATTTTAAAAACAGATTATGCACTTAAAAGGGTTAGTAATTTATAGCACTTACCCCCCACTATTAGTATACAGACACCAAGTGCGGTCGTCGTAACCCTTTGAAAGAACCTTCCCCAATTGGACCCTATCAAAAAAAAAAAAAAAAAACACCCAATTAACAAAATTGATCCAAAAAGGGTCTAAAAAGCACACAAAATCAATTCAAAAAACAAAAATAATGAGACAAAGTAATTACTTTCCGCTGCCAATGAAATCGTCTTTTGTATTGCTGTTCCAAACTGCAACACTTATCTCTCTAAGCCCTTCAATTAACGAAAACACAAACTTCTCTTGAAATACCGGAGTATTATGACCATCTATACACACACACACACAAAAAACAAAATCAGCATAACTCACTATAACTCTATAGAAGCCTCAAAAATATAAAGAGAAATTAAAGGGGTTGAATTTGATAATTACGTTTGGAGAGAGAGAGTTTGCAGAAACTGTGACTTTATATTTCTTAACTTGAGAGAGGGGTAAGGTTGCTAGGGTTTTGAGGTGTTATAATGTTTTTATTTTTATTTTTTATTTTTTAAATATTGTTTTGACGTGGAAAATTGTGGTGCCAGCAAAAGTTTCGGTTATATATATATATATATATATATATATAGATTAGTAGTAATTTTGCATCTAAAACAAAATAATCAATTTTCGCCTTAGGCCTCCAAATACATCAAGCCGCCCCTGTTTAATTTGATACTATTTTTTTGCTAATATTTAATTTGATACTAATTACATTTATTCCGAGGTCATTTTATAAGAATTTTGTATTAAAATTGATAATAAAGTAATATTTTTCTATAGTCGTACGTTGTGATAACACGCTACCTTGACATGTAGCCTTTGTGAAGTTACTAAGGTATGAACCTCGAGACTTCCAAAAGCCCTAAGAAAACTTTTCACTCATACATTCAACTCTCCAAAGAGACCTATAAATAGCAGTAGCATCTCTTGTATCGAAAACCTCAAAACAACAAGAGTTCTCTCTCTCTCTCCCCCCATCTTCAAATACCATTCTATCCCACAAGGTGTGAGGCTTTTGGTCCATCCCCATATATTATCATTTCTTAAAAACCAAAACCATGAAGGTATGCAAGATGTCTATGCTATTAAAAAATAAATATACTTTCCTATAATTCAAATTTGCTTCATTTGTTTTTATTATTGTTTTGTTTCTTCAGCAAACGGTGGTCCTCCAGGTTACCATGGATGGGCAAAGGTGTTGTTTCCGCATTATGAAAGGCCACCATGCTCGCAAAAAAGCCATGAGGATTGCAGTTGGCCTTTCAGGTAACAAAACCCACGCTGTATTGAATTACAAAATTTGTAACACTACAAACACCACTTGAACTTATTTATTATAGCTCTTAATTAATTTGTTGATGCATGTTACATTTACAGGAGTGGAATCAGCAACTATAAAAGGGCAAGACAAGGACCAAATAGAGGTAAAAGGCCAGGGGATCGATACCGTTAAACTTGCAACGTTACTAAGGAAGAAAGTAGGGCATGCAAGCATAGTAAGCGTTGCGGAAGAGAAGAAAGAAGAGAAAAAAGATGAACTGACGATACAGTACATGGTTGGGCCTCCTAGTTATGGTTTGCCTCCATACGCATGCTATGAGATTCCCAGATATGACACACCTTCTTGCTCCATAATGTAATTTTGTACCAACCATCAGCAAAAGTAACAACAAAGAGGGAGACACTTGAAGGGTTAAACTATACATCTTCTGGTCTTCATGGTGAATTCCTCAAATGGATAATTTTCCATTCAAATAAGATAAAAGTTTTTCTTGATACCCAAAAAATAACGTAAGTGCTTCCTGAGGTGATGGAGATGCATATTCTACTTTAAAATTAGGGCTTGGTTTCTTTATACATTGTTGATGTTGTTTTTCTCTCCTCATAGAGAACTTCAAACAAGTATAATTTTAGTTGTTTCCCGTTTGACAACAGGGACAATTTAGCCACACTAGAAATTGTAAGTTAATTGTTGTTGGTACTTGTGTTCACAAAGTTGTTGAGAGTGAATAATAAAATAATATTAGTGATGGATTTATAAATAAATTAATAATAACATGCCAATATAGTATTTGTGAAATTTATTGTAACATTGCTCGTCTAGATAGTTTGGGCAGGCTTTGGTTACATGTGTGTACCCACATTGACGCCATTTCAAGTAACCTTAGCTCCGCACAAACAAAAAATTGGACTGATTCAAATAATTCTATGGAAAATGGTTTACTTTCATGACTTCTATGGAAAAGGCCAAAGGACTTCTTCATTGGAAAGTGTTAAAGTCCATTATACAAAGTAATAATTAAAATATTTGACATTAAATACGAGCAGTCTAAGGGATACTTCAACTCTTAGCAAAAACATAAAGAAATGGTTAAGGCAGTAAAAGAGCTAACTTTTGTCGATTTTTAGATGTTTAAACTTGACTAGACAATAAATATAAAATGGTCAAACTTTTTTTAAACTTGAACTAAGCCTATAAACTATATTTAAGCTTAAACTTGTCAAATAGTCCAAGAACTTGAGCTCGGCTTTGCCTAACTTAATTCATTAGTCAAGCCAAGCTCAAACTAAATATCAAGCTTTTGTGTTTTAGATATTATACAAGTATATTATCATGTTTATATTAAGTATACTATAAAACCTATTTGATTTAGGCATGTGGCCCTTAATTCCCAATTAATTAAAATTTTAGTAAGATATTAGTTTATTTTTCAAATTCATATCAATCTTATTATTACTAAGCTCATAAATTGACCTAAGTTTGGCTTTTTTTTTTAATTTTTTTTTTTTTATACTTTACTGAGCCTTATTATTCACAAACTTGTTCATGAAACTTTTTTTTTTTTTTTTTTTTTGGGTTGGGCCTTGCTCATTTTTAAATAAGCCTAAAATTAAGGCTCAAGTTTGGTTTATTTATAAACAAGCAAAATATGAAAAAAAAATTTATTTTTTAAATAGCTTTATTCATTTATAGTCATACTTGAAATAATACCTCCAAAACTGTAGCAAGTGGTGAAGCTAGAAAACATTTTTAGAGAGCCCAAAGTTGTATTCTTCATTGAAAAAAAATATATATATGCTTGAAAACTTATTGAATAGTCCATCTTGACAATTCCTCCATCTTGAGCATCACTTCACATTAAAATATAAAAAAATATCATTGACACAAATAATTTCGTTCACGAAATTTTAATAAATCACTTTCACATTTCATGAAATTATTTGTATTTTAATTTTGAAACTAAATATTAAAAATGGAGTTCATAAAAGGTTTGTCAATACAAATTTTTTTTTTTTTAATTTAAACTTTATTTTTTTGGTTTCAGTCGCACTATATGATGTTTATGAAAATAACATTATAGTTAAATAATTTTAAGTTATAAATTATAATCAACTTAAATTGTACTAACAGTTTAATACAAATATATAAAATTATAAAAAAATTTGAAGCGGACCAAATAATAATTGACCTTTAGCAATTTGGAGAGGCAGTTGAAATGAGGGGCCCCTAATCTCCCTCTGCGACTGACTCAGTGTCTGGTAAGATTCCCAGAAATTTCATGTAAGGAAACAAAATAAGCCTTGGCATATTTTTTAGTGTCTGTTAAAACACGTTTTTCCAGGGTGACTGTTCCACTAATTGCTAGAGACGAAGATTCAACATAATAAGCCTTGGCATATACGTATCTTATTAAATGATAAATCTCTGACTGTTTTTTTTTTTTGAGAAATCTCTGACTGTTGGATTTGGATGATTAATTTTTTTTTCTTTTTTTTGAGCATGATTAATTAATTAAGTTGGTCTTTTGCATTCCCTGTAAAATACCAAACCTAGCATTAGTGTTGGTATGTTTTTTTGGGTATGGTGTTAGTATATGCATGAGGTAAATGAAATAGCCTAACTGTGCAAGGTAGATAAATATTACCTATGACACCAGCAGAGCATATGTATAGTTTAAGTAATTATGTTGTCCTATTCCATTTTATTTAGGGTAAAATTTAGTTAGATTTCTCAATAAAATTTAAACACGTAGTTATATTTATAGATTTAAAAACCGAATTGTTCAATACACTGAAAATAAAAGAAGTTCAAATTTTTTGAAATTGGACCAGGATTCAACTAATTTAGATTAAACTGTGATGATGTTATAATTAATTAAAATACAAATAAAATTATTAAATTTAAAAAAAAAATTACCAAAATAAATATCCAAAGCAATTTAAAACTTTCAAATGAATTTTTAAAATTTTTATAAATTCAGTAAAAAAAAAAATAAAGTATAAACGAGCATAAAAAAAATGCTTTTAGCAAACTTTCAAATAAAAGCATTTTAATCTTAAATAAAATCATTTTTAATATATATATAGTTTTTAATAAATTGCACATTGTCATGTAATAATTTAAAAGCATAAATTTTTAATTCAACAAAAGGCACAAGAAGTCCTATGTGGTGTAATAATTATTTAAATAGAGTTTCTCAATTTGTTATAACAAATTATATCAGTTAGGTATGAAATTAGCAACCTTCTCTTAGAGCCCTCCATATAATTAAGGGTATACATCCTTTTTTGACTTTGAACCCTGACTCGGTTAGAGGCAGCTCCTTCTAAATCTCTAGACTTATATTTACTTGATCCCATCATCCTTACATAATAAATTAGAATAGTTTTCTTTTTCTTTTTTTTTTCTGTTACAAGATAGAATTTTTACTCTAGTCTAATCTAAGTGTATATGTGTATGAAACTCTCTCTTAAAGACTTGAACTCCGACCCTTACCCCCCACACCCCACAAGCATTTATACTTGTGGAGTGACCACCGCACCAAGAGTGCGCAATGGTAATAAATTAGAATAGTTAAAATGATTAGTATCGGTAATCGTTGTTAATCAAATATTGTAATGTGCTTAACCTCTTTGCTACCCATCATATAAACCTCGTAACTATTTTAATGGCATGTATTCTATTACTAGTTGATTT